>NC_135889.1:122008049-122365875 GCF_964194155.1 Cetorhinus maximus
TCTCCTCCGCCACTCTGCACCTCACTCCCTCTCCTCTTTTAAGACCTCCCTCTTTGAGCAGGTCATCTGTCCAAAAATCTCCTTATGTGGCTCAGTTATATTTTGTTTGATAGTGTTCCTGTGTAACGCCTCAGGAGGTTTTACCCTATTAAGGCACTATGTAGGTAGAAGCAGCCATTGTTAACAATCCATCTGTGTCAATTCGTTGGCTTTGAAACATGGGGAGACAGAGAAGCACAGCTACAACTCTTAGCAAAAGTTACCTGAGCCTCTGCAGCCTGAATGGTGTTTGTTGTTTGTTGTTTTTCTCTCTCTGTAGTCGAGGAACCTTCGAAGGCCTCACCCGCCTGCCCCAAATGCGCGAGCGAAATTGTGATCATGCTGCCAACCGAAATGGAGACGTGCAGCAGCACACCTGTCCAGTCCGAGGCTCTCAAAGCGGATGTCTTAAAGATTGCCTTCACAGACGAAAGCACCACGGGGAGCTTGAAGGTGAGTCACCGGGTGCGCCTCGAGTTCTGTTGTCTGGAGTGAGGCAGAGTTCTTTTTCTTTTGTTCGTGGGATGTGGGCATCGTTGGCAAGGCCAGGATTTGCTGCCTGTCCCTAATTGCCCTTGAACATAAGAAATAGGAACAGGAGTAGGCCATTCAGCCCCCTCCAGCCTGCTCCTCCAGTCAGAAAGATCATGGCTGATCTGATCTTAACTCCATTTTCCCGCCCGCCCCCCCCCCCGCCATAACCCTTGACTCCCTCATCTAACCCAGCTTTGAACATATTCGCTGACCCGGCCTCCGCTGCTCTGTGGGAGAAAGTAGGTGTTGAGCTGCCTTCTTGAAGCACTGGAGCCCCTGTGGTGAAGGTACATCCGCAGCGATCATTGTTATTTGACTTTTCAGTAGCAGTTTGATATGTCACCATTGCTTCCTTTGCCAATCAGGATGAGCGACAAATGCTGACCTTTCCAATGAGACCCACATCCCATGGAAGAATAAGAAAAAAACCCACCTTAAATCAGTTCCCTCTGGTCCTCAACCCATCTTGTCTGCACCAGCCCTCTGAATGAGCGATGCACCTAGCGCCCATTCCCCCACCTTCTCCCTGTAACCCTGCACATGCTTCCTTCACAGATAATAATCCCAATTCCCCACTAAATGCCTCGATTGAACCTGAATCTGTCTTCACCTTGTTCTCAGGCAGCGCATTCCAGACCTTCACCACTCGCTGAGTGAAAAAGTTTCCCCTCATGTCATTGCTGCTTCTTTTGCCAATTACTTTAAATCTGTGCCCTCTAGCTCTCAATCCTTTCACCAATGGGGATAGTTTCTCTCTATCTACCCTGTCCGGACCCCCTCATGATTTTGAACACCTCTATCAAATCTCCTGATGTGGTAGATTTATTTATCCGTGCACGTCTCACATTGCATTTCAGTAGGACTTTGATCCTATTAGTCTGAGCAGAGATTTGATCCAAGCACCAGAGGCAAAAGATTAGCGTTGATTGTATAGAACATTGGTTAGGTAACACTTGGAGTTACCGTGCACTGTTCTGGACTCCATATTATAAGAAGGACATAGAGACACTAGAAAAGGTGCAACATTCTTTCACTAGAATGATCCCAAAAACACAAGAGGGAAAGATTGAACAGGCTTGGGGCTCTTTAGGAAAAGGGTTGAGGGGCTGACCTGATAGAGGCCTTTGGAAGGTAAGGGAGACAAAGAGAGGATGTTTCCATTTATGGGGGAGTTTGGCACAAGAGGCCATCAATATAAGATGGTCACCAATAAACCCAATAGGGAACTCAGGAGAATCTTCTTTACCCAGAGAGTGGGGAGGATGTGGATGTCGCTGCCAGGAGTGGTTAAGGCTAATGCTGTAGATGTGTTTAAGGGGAAGCTGGGTAAACACACGAGGTAAAAGGAATAGAAGAATATGTTGATAGGATGAGATGAAGAGGGGTGGAAGGGGGCTCATGTGGACTGGCATGTACCAGTTGGGTTGAGCGGCCTATTTCCGTGCTCTGTAAATGCTCTGTAATGTACTGTTGGTCTTGTTTCTATTCCGTAGAGTATTGAATCCCCGAGCAGAGTGAGTTTGGATGCCGGGCCTGGAGCATCGGGTGACGGTGCTGCCAGCGTCTTGAGCACGGACCCGGAAAACTACTACTCCGCCGTCGGCAAGAACGCCAGCTTCTACTTCGAGTGCGACCAGAGCTGCAGCAGCAGCAGCGTGAGGGAGGGGAGCCGGATGTCTGACAGCTCGTCGGGGGACGTGGACCATGGCCCGGGGGCGCTGGACCCGTCCGCGCCCAGGGTGTACCGGGCCAGCTCCAACCCTGGCTTGTACGGCAGCAACTTCAACCAGAGGGGAAGCGCCAACTCGCACACGGGCAGCCTGACCTGGAGCTACCGATACGGCACCCCCGTGGGGTCCACATTGACACCGAGCTCGTCGCAATCTGAATGCAGGGATGACCCCGCTACACTCAGCAAAGGTTAGCAACGCCGCAGGTTCTGGAGCACATAAAGAACAGAATTGTAGAATGGTCACAGCGCAGAAAGAGGGCATTCGGCCCATCGTATCCATGCTAGCTCTTTGCAAAAACAACTCGCCTAGCTTTGTTCATTTATCCTTTCACGGGATGTGGGTGTCACTGGCAAGGCCAGCATTTGTTGCCCATCCCTAATTGCCCTTGAACTGAGTGGTTTGCTCGGCCATTTCAGAGGGTAGTTAAGAGTCAACCCACATTTGCTGTGGGTCTGGAGTCACATGTAGGCCAGACCGGGTAAGGACGGCAGATTTCCTTCCCTAAAGGGACATTAGTGAACCAGATGGTTTTTACAACAACCAATGATGGTTTCATGGTCATCGTTACTGAGACTGAGACTATCCCAGATTTATTAATTGAATTTAAATTCCACCAGCGGCTGTGATGGGATTTGAACCCATGTCCCCGCCCCCCAGGGCATTAAGATAAAAGCAAAATACTGCAGATGCTGGAAATCTGAAACAACCACAGAAAATGCTGGAAAAGCTCAGCGGGCCTTTCAGCATCTAGTCCAGCTTTGGAGAAGAGTCACACGGACTCGAAATGTTAACTCTGTTTCTCTCTCTACAGAAACTGTCAGACCTGCTGAGCTTTTCCAACATTTTCTGTTCTTATCCCCAGAGCATTACCCCTGAGCCTCTGGATTACTAGCCCAGTGACGTCACCACTAGGCCACCATGATAGGAGCAGGGGAAAGCCATAGAGCTTCTGGAGGCTGCTCCTCCTGTTCAATATGGCTGATCTTGTACCCCCATATCCCTTAACCGGCAGCGACAAATTCACCCCCCTCAGCGATTCACCTCAATCCTGCCTCTGGGTCAGATACTACACCACATTTCTACACCCCGTCACCACCCACCCCACCCCCCCCCGCCCCCGGCAACCTGCCCAATCCCCCAAACCACCAGCTTCCTCTTCCAGTGTTTCAACTTGATCTTCAAAGAGACGATCACTATTGGAAAAGGAGAGTGTGGGAATTCTCTCTGGTGCCCTGGTCAACGTTCCTCCCACGACCAAATATCAGTTGGTTTGACCGTTAATTTTCAGGATCTCACTGTGAAAAATAGCCGCAGATATTGCTTCTCTACATAAGTCGCAGTATTTCGAAAATGATTCATTGTGCGCAAAGCTTCTTTGAGGTGTTTGAAAGCAGTTTTTATATAGGTGCAAGTCATTTCACCCACCCCACCCCTTGCCACATCCCTCAGACACTTCTTTCTTTAAAAAAAACCTTAATTGGCCCTTAGTTCTATTGGCATCTGTGTTTCTCTCTACGAACGTATTGCACAGGTAGCGGATGTGTTCCTGCGGAAGTGTTTCACCAGCTCGAAGCAGGGTTAATAAAACAAAAAATTAATTTCAGGTGCACAGGCGGGTTTGTGTAACCAACAAAAACAACACTCCACAGATGCTGGAAATCTGAAATCCAAACGGAAAATGCTGGAAACACTCAGCTGGTCAGGCAGCATCTGTACAGAGAGAAACAAGAGTTAATGCTCAGATCAGAGCGTCCGTGCTTTTTTTTAATCTCTCCCCCTTTGGCGGCCGTGCCTTCACCCCTAAGCTCTGGAAAACCTTTCTGCCTCTTCCCCCTTTGGAGATGCTCCATTAAAACCCACCTCGGTCGGACCAAGATTTTGGTCACCTGCCCATAATATCGGCCTACGGGGTTTGGTGTCAGATTTTGTCCGTGCTCTTGTGAAAAGCATGGGAATGTTTTACTACATTACTGGGAGTCAGTGGCGTAGTGGTAATGTCACAGGACTAATATCCAGAAGCCCAGGCTAAAGCTCTGGGGACATGGGTTCAAATCCCACCATGGCAGCCGGTAGAATTTAAATTCAGTTAATTGAAAACTAAGTCTCAGTAATTGTTGTAAAACCCCAATCTGGTTCACTAATGTCCCGGTCTGGCCTACATGTGACTCCAGACCCACAGCAACGTGGTTGACCCTTACCTGGCCTCTGAAATGGCCGAGTGAGATACTCCGTTCCAGGGCAGTTAGGTAAAAGCGAAATACTGAGGCTGCTGGAAATCTGAAATAAAAACAGAAAATGCTGGAAAAATACTCAGCAGGTCTGGCAGTGCCTGTGGAGAGAGAAACAAGAGTTAATGTTTCGAATGTGTATGACCCTTCTTCTTCAGGGCAAGGGCAGCTCAGGGATGGGCAGCAAATGCTGGCCTTGACAGCAACGCCCATCAAAGAATTCCAAACAATAAAGGTGCTGTGGCATGCAAGTTTTTAAGTGGTCAGGAACATTTAGAATTGTCCATCTGTCTTTTCTTTGTGCGTCTAATTCCTAACGTTTAGTCTTGCATCTGCTGTCACTGGAATCTTTGACCTGAGTAGACCTGCCAGCATTAATCTTACCTTGTTCACTTCAGAATCTCACTCCGACTTGATTTTTTTTTTTTTGCCCCCACCACCTTTGCTGTCGCTGTAAGTTTCGCGGTTGAAGTTAACTGTTTTTTTTTTTGCCTCCTCCAGGAGCTGAGTTCAATCTGTCTGTCGAAGATTTTCAGACCATTGACCACAGGCTGAAGCTGTTCCTGGACGTTGAGATTTTTGGTGAAGATAAGGAAGAGTATCAGTGCTTCGTTAAGGTGAGGCAGCTCGGAGGCAGGAGCTTTACACAGGTGGAATGCTGCACTGGGCGGAGCGTAAAAACTGGTGGAGGCCATTCAGCCCCTCGAGCCTGTTCCCCCCCCCCCCCCCCATTAAATGAAATCAAGGCTGGCCTGTGACCAAACTCCATAAACCCACATGGAATTGCTCCCTACCCTCAATACCTTTGGATAAACTGTCAATCTCAGATTTTAAATTAACAATTGATCCGGCATCTGACATTGTGGAAGAGAATTCCAAACTTCTACCACCCTGTGTGTGGAGAAGTGTTTCCTAATTTCTCCCCTGAAAGGTCTGGCTCCAATTTTGCAAACCTGCCCCCCCACCCCCCCACCCCCAGTTCGAGACTCCCCAGCCAGCGGAAATAATTTCTCTCCATCTACCCTATCTGTTCCTCTTACTATCTTAAACTTCAATCAAATCGCCCCTTATCCTTCTTAAATCCAGGGAATATATAATCCTGGTTTGTATAATCTCCTCATAACTCAACCCTTGGGATCCAAATATCATTCTGGTAAAACTATGCTGCACTCTTTCAAAGGCCGATATATCCTTCCTAATGTGCAGTGCCTAGAACTGAACGGAAGGGGTGGTCGAAGTGAACAATTGGAGGTTGGTTATAGAGGATTACTAGGAAGAAAGATCGATGCACATAATGTACAGTGCCGACCGTGGCTCTGCAGGAATCACTCCCACCTGAATCAGAGAGCCCTGGGTTTCACTCCACAAGAGTTGAGCACAAAACCATGGCTGCTGCTCCCAATGCCAGAGTGCTGCAGTGCTGGAAGTGCTGCCTTTCTGATGAGATGTCAAAAGAAAGCTGCGTCTGCCCTCTCCGGTGGATGTCAAAGATGCTGCAGACACTTTTTCGAAGAAGAGCAGGGGGGTTCTCCCTAGTGTCCTGGCCCAATGTTTATTCCTCAACCAATATCACTATCAAGCAGATTTTCTGGCCGTTGTCACTTTGCTATTTGCGGGAGCTTGCTGTGCACAAATTAGTTGCCGTTTTTCTACATTACGACATTGGATACACTTAGTGTCTCGTTGGCTGTAAAGTGGTTTGGGAGATGCTGAGATCATGAAGGGACTAAATAAATGCAAGTTTTTCTTCCCTGGAGGGATGATGAAAAGGAGAAACAGGATCTCACCCCTGCTGTGTCAGTAGCTAAACCAATTGGTCTGGTACTTCACCATGCTACCCAGCGAGGCATTGGACTATCCTCTGCTTAGGCGTTGGGTTAGCTGATTGGGATGGGTGGGGCTTTACTTGTATTGCCTGGGATGGGCAAGCAAAAATCAGCGAGCTCCAATCGTTATCTGGCGATCACATAGATACTTACAGCTTAGGAGGCCATTCAGCCCATCTTGTATGCTAGAACATCAAACCTCATCCCATGGAGCTGCTCTTCCCTCTTCCAAAGCTCTAACTCATTCAAAACATTTATCCACTCTTACTGACGGTCCCATCCTTAACTGCCCCCTTTGAAACATATTAAAATCCTGACAGGGATGGACAAACTGGATGCAGGGATGATGTTTCCTCTGGCTGGTGGGTCTAGAACAAGGTCACAGGCTCAGGATACAGGGTAGACCATTTAGGACTGAGATGAGGAGAAACTTCAGTCAGAGGGTGGTGAAACTATGGAATTCCCTATCACAGAGGGCTGTGGAGGCCAGGTCACTGTAAGAAGGAAATAGATTTCTAGACTCTGGAGGTATTGAGGGGTATGGGGTGAGAGCGGGAGCATGATGTTGAGATAGAGGATCAGCCATGATCGTATTGAATGGTGGGGCAGGCTTGAAGGGCCGAATGACCTACTGCTGCTCCTATTTTCTATGTTAAAACCTCCCTGGTAAAGTAGTTGCTCCTAACTCACCACCTCACTCTCTTTGTGACCACTTTAAATTACAGGCCTCTCATCACTGACAGGCCCCCTTTGCAAAGCCCTTTGTCAATTTAAAAGCCTCCTTCCTGAGAGTGCTTGTGTGTGAGGGGAGGACCTGGCGCAAGCAGGATTTCTGCTGTTGGATTGCCCTACACTACCCAAGGCCCAATTTAAATAGTCAACGTTCAGCGTCTCATCTTGCACCAACTGATACAAGGCGCGAGGTTGATGCTAACACCTGCAAATCCTGCACCCTAACCAAGAGGTGAAGCTGGAAGACAATCCCTCCAAACTGAAATAAAAACAGAAAGGAGTGGAAATACTCAGCAGCACCTGTGGAGAGAGAGAGAGAGATACATACAGAGTTAATGCTTCACGCCGAATATGACTCTTCAGAACCCTCCAAAGCTGTGAAGCTTTTGGGTGAGTGCGTGCCCGTGATTCACGTGTTGGTTTGCGTTCTGAAGCACAAGACACAGTCTCGAGGTGAGGGGCCTGAGGAGAAATTCCTTCACTCAGAGTTGTGAATTTTTGTACCCCAGAGAGTTGTGGATGTGAAGTTGAAACCAAAGATTGGCCATGATCATATTGAATAGCGGAGCAGGCGTGACGGGCTGAATGGCCTAATCCTATTTCTTGTGTTCTTGTCTGTGGGTCTTTTGAATCCTGTTTGTTTCCTTGAAAACTGTGTAACTGCAGCATTGTTGATCAGAACTCCATGTGAATATTTGACTGAAAGCAGATGTTAAGAAATCTGAAAGTTTTGGCTTATAAGAAAGATCTCGCATTTCTAGTGAGGCCTTTAGTGATCTCTGGATGTTCTGAAGCTCTTTCCAGCCAATGAAAGTGACCTTTGAGGTTGTAACCTAGGGAAACTCGGTGATTTATTTTTAAAGTGGCGAATGTTGTTCTGGAGGCCATATGCAGTCTCTCAAACGACAAGCGGGTAAACAGTTTACAAAAAAGATCTGGCCTATTATTCAATTCAGATGAAGATACTTGGATTGGGACAACCACTGCTAATATATGCAGCTCGGGAGAAAGTGATTTCAACGTTGTTTCAGAGATTGTAGTTGAGTTCTCAGGCGCTGACAACTCTGCTCCATCGCAAAGCCGTTGGCGATCTTACTGTAAAGTGTGACTTAGGAGTGGTACTGGTGTTGTGAGGTACCGCGCCATTGTTATTTAGTTAATTCACTTAACGCAAATAGACAGTGTAGTCTTCAGGAAAAACCTGGTGCAACTTCAAAAGAAAAAATGCCCCTATAATCCAGGGGAAATCTTCAGTCTTCCAATTGCCATGCCTCTGGGAATAAAGGCTCTCACCTACTTACTTTCAAGCTACCAGCTGCTTAGTCTTTGACCTTCTATTCACTGTTAGACCTCTACCGCTACTGCTGAAAAAAGGAGACACGTCTAAGCTTTTTGTCTTACACGCGTCAGGACACTCGCAAGAACACCAACATAAGGGGGGGAAAACAACAATTTATGCTGTATGTGAAGAGAGTACTGATTGTTTGGCAAGTGGCATTGCCATGGAGAATGCACCACTGATAGTGACTGACAGTTAACTGCCGAGCATTGTTTGAAATTTAAACCAAGCAGCTTGACCCTGATTGGTCAAGGCATTACCCTGAGGAATGAGTCAGCACGTGGCTGTCACTTATTTTGTTTAACTGAAACAGGCGCAGTGTGTACATGTTCTTTCTGTCCTGATGAGTGCAAGACGAAATGCTTCAGCATGTCTCTTTTTTTCAGCAATACTCCAGTTTCTGTGCCACCAAATGACTGTTTCTACAGCTGTTAATTTTGCTCCACAACATTTTCCCTGCCTCCACATTTGACGCCTTTCTCTCCCAGCACTTCCCCTCTCATTCCAGTTGTTCCCTGGGTATGACCCCCAGCATCACTTCCTCCAAGTTCCTGGTGGGGGGAAGCACGAACAGGGTTAACTATCTACCGTTAGACCTGGCTGCACCACATCGAACACAGTCAGGGCTGATCTCTCCTTTGCCGAAACAGACCGCTTACTCTGGGATCTTCTTGGGCAGTCCAGATAAGCCCTGGCTTTTTTACTGCTCTAACACCAGGCCTTTATCCCCCTCTCTCCTGCCCCCTCCACTTCATTCAACTGCAAAGAAAGACCTGGGCTTATATAGCATCTTTCACAACCTCATGCCGTTCCAAAGCGCCAATGAAATACTTTTTATAAGTGAAGTCACTGTTGGAATGTAGGAAACATTCTGCAGATTTCTAGATATTAAAGACATAAAGGCACATGGGGATAGTGCAGGAAAATAGCATTGAAGTAGAAGATCAGCCATGATCTAGTTGAATGACAGAGCAGGCTCGAGGGGGCTGAATGGCCTACTCCTATTTTCTATACGTTTGAGGATCTCATTGATTCGTTCATTGCTAAGATTGAGAAAATCTTGGCCCTTTCTGCTAATCTCCCCTTGACCTTTTTCCACCTCGCTCCCCCCACCCATTCCATTCCCAACCCCTAACCAAGCCTAGCCCTGAACCCGTGTCTCCAGTTTCTCATCCTGTTCCCCTCATACTCATCCATAAAACCCACCGCTTTTTGGCTACCCTCCCCTCCTATTATCTCCTGCTTTTGCCTCAGCATGCGTCTTATTGCTTCTGAAGAGTCTTGAGCTATTATTCAAAGGGGCTATATTAATGCAGGGGCTGTGGTGGTGTTGAGGGGTCTGGTTGAATGAATTTGGTGGAGTGATGGAGGGAGTATGGGGTCCTGGTTGTGATTCTGGGTGGGTACTTATAGTGGGGGATGAGTTCTGGTTGTGGTGGTGGTGGTGGTAGGAGAGTTGTTGCTGGGTGGGGTGAGGTGACGTGGCAGTGTTCATGATGGTGGGGTGCGTGTTGTAGTTCTCGAGGTTATTACGGCTATAAGAATTAATCTTGTGTAATTACCATCAGATTGTGTTTAACAACAGTCTAAAAAGCAGTAAAAATCACAAGACTTTGTTAAACATTCAACCCTGTTTGTATGTGGTTGTTACAAATGTCAAGTGTGTCCTTGATATTCTCACTGCTCTGTCCCATTAGTGTCCTCTACTTTCTGGAGTTTACTGTGACTGCCTAATATCTTTCTGTACAATAGTGTAGCTAAAAGAGGGTAATAACAGGCCCCTCTTTGTGTGTCTCATAGAATCAAAGAATGGTGGCATCACAAAAGGAGACCATTCGGCCTTCCCTGTCCTTGCTGGCTCTCTGCAACAGCAACTCGCCTAGACCCACTCCCCTGACTTTTCCCCATAGCCTCGAAAACTTTTTCTCTTCAGATAGTGATGCAATTCCCTCTTGAATGCCTCGATTGAATCTGTCTCCGTGACACTCGGACAGCGCTTTTCAGATCTTAACCACATGTGTTTATAAAAAAAAATAATCTTTTTAAAATTTTTTTCCCTCATGTCACCTCTGGTACCTTTGCCAAACAACTTTAATCAGTGTCCTCTAGTACTTGGCCCTTCTGCCAACGGAAGCAATTTCTATCTACTCTAGACCCGTCATGATTTTGAATGTGTCTACCAATCTCCTCTCAACCTTCTCTGCTCTAAGGAGAACAGCCTCAGCTTCAGACACAGTCTACCATCTGAAACCACCTCATGCACGACACCAAGATCTCTCCAACTAAGACACTGAACTTTGCTTGGTGAGGCAAAATCATTCATTCCAATTTCCTCTCTGGAATACACCGACAAACTCCATTGTCCCAAATTGGTGTGGTATGTGGATTTCTTTTGGCAGCTTCATCGAACACCAGCTACCGGATTGAATATGCATCGCCAGATCACTTGTTTTGTAGAGATACATTCTTCTTTATTTATTCTTTCATGGGATGTGGTCATCGCTGGCTAGGCCAGCATTTATTGCCCATCCCTAACTGCCCCTTAAGGTGATGGTGAGTCCCCTTCTTGAACCCTGCAGTCTATGTGGTGTAGGTACACCCACAGTGCTCTTCAGGAGTAATTTGATCCAGCAACAGTGAAGGAATGGCAATTCCAAGTCAGGATGGTGTGCGGCTTGGAGGGGAACACGTAGTGGGTAGTGTTCCCATGTATCTGCTGCCTTTGGCCTTCCAGGCCATGGAGGTCACAGATTTAGAAGGTGCTGTCAAAGGAGCCTTGGTGAGTTTGCTGTGTATCTTGCAGATGGTACACGCTACTGCCACTGTACCTCGGTGGTGGAGGGAGTGAATGTTGAAGATGGTGTGTGGGGTGCCAATCAAGCGGGCTGCTCTGTCTGTGGAATTTAATTCCAAGAAAAGCTTTAAACATGAATCCAGTGGGGCCTTTAAAGAGAGCAGTGATGTTGAAACCACAGTGCCTTTTAAAGGCTCCATTGGATTAATGTTTAAAGCTTTTCTTGGAATTAAATTCCACGGACTCTGTGATCAAGCAGGTTCGAACATGTGAACAGTGCAGTCTGTAAGGTGCAGAGGGAGGGGAAGCTTGTGGATACATTATTGTCAAAGTTCTGAAGAGTGTGTTTTAGCAGAGTGCCAGTGTTGTTACGTACATACAAATTAGGCCAGGAGTAGGCCCTTCCAGCCTGCTCCACCATTCAGTGAGATCATGGCTGATCTGATTGTAACTTCAACTCCATTGTTACTCCCATTCCATTCCCCTTCTCTCTCTCTCTCTCTCTCTCTCTCTCTCCCCCCCCACCACCTCGCCTGTTCCATTGACACTAGTTGGGATACCAGCTTGCAAACAGTGGGAAATCGAGCTCTCGATGTCAAACACAGCCTGTAATCGCTCCACAGGCTGGAGAATTGGATTCAGCAGTTAGCAATGCCCGAAGTGACGGAGGAATCTGGCTATTTTTCCATTCCATTCTGATTGGTTGCCTCTTGGGCTGTACTCCCACAAGCCTGCTCACCATCCAGCACAGCCACTGAATACTTCCATCGCTGAGGGTGAGAGGGTCCGAAATGGGCAGCGGGCTGATCTTACACTCACCTATCAACCAAACACACAACCTTTTTTTGAGTTAACACAGTGGTGTCCAATAGAAAGCATTGACTAGGTACAAGTGTGCAACCACAGGTGCGGGTTTTAATAGAAATCCCTTTGCACTTTTGAGAATGGGAGCAGGAGGAGGCAGTTTAGCCTCCCATGCTTGTTCTGCTGCCATTCAATGAGATCATGGCTGATCTGCAACCTAACTACACTTACCCACCTTTGCCCCATGTCCCTTTTATACTTTTGGCTAACAATCTGTCAGTGTCCAACTTTAAAATTAAAAATTGATCTAGCATCAGTTTCCGTTCACGAAAGAATGTTCCAAATGCCTTCCAATTTTGCATGAAGTAGTCCTTCCTAATTTCACTCCTGAAAGGCCTGGCTATAATTTTTGTCCCTTGTCCTAGGCTTCCCAGCCAGCAGAAATAGTTTTTCTTTTCCTTATCTGTTCCTCTTAATATTGTGAAAACTTTGATCAAATCACACCTGAACCTTCTAAATTCCAGGGAATACCAACCTAAGTTTGTGCAATCCCACCTTGTAATTTAACCCTTGGAGTCCAGGTATCATTCTGGTAAATCTAAGTTACGCTCCTTCCACAGCCAATATATCCTTCCCAAGATGTGGTGCCCAGAACTGCCCCCAGATCTGCAGATGTGGTCTAACCAGGGTTTTGTATAGCTGAAGCCAAACTTCGACCCTGTTGTATTCTAGTCCTCACGATGTAAAGGCCAGCATTCCATTCAGTCCACAAGCATCACCCCGAGTTTGTCGCCTGTCATTTTAATTCTCCACCTTGGCCTTACGATGGCCCATCTGTTTTCAGCCTCCTGCAGTCTTCCAGTGAAGTTCAAACTAAGCTTAAGGAAAAGCAGCTCATCTTTCAATGAGATACTGTACACACTCCTGGACTCAACATTGAGTTCAACAATTTCATACTGTAATCACTACCCCCTATCTTGTTTCAATTTACTTCTCTGGTTTCAGTATTACTCTCATTTTTGTCTATTTTTCTTTTGGGCAGCTCATCCCTCTGCCATTCACACCTCCTCTAGACCCACCTTTTGTTTCTTCACTTGCCCCTTTACTTATCCCCTTTTGCCTTCCACCATCATCCCTTTTCCCAGAATCACAGAATTATTATGGTGCAGAAGGAGGCCATTTGACCCATCGTATCTGCAAGGGCTCTTCAAATAAGCATTATGATTCAGTGCCATTCTCCTGCCTTCCTGTACCCTTGCACATTGTTTCTCTTCAAATAATCATCTAATGACCTCTTGAATGCCTTGATTGAACCTGTCTCCACCACATTTTCAGGCAGTATGTTCCAGATCCCAACCACTCGCTGTGTGAATAAGTGTCTTATCACTTTGCATTTGCTTCTTTTACAAATCACTTTAAACCTGTGTCCCCTCCTTCTCGATCTCTTGATGAGCAGGTACAGTTTCTCCCTATCTACTCTGTCCAGCCCCCTCATGATTTTGAACACCTCTATCTAATCTCCTCTTAGCCTTCTCTCCAAGGAGAACAGTCCCAACTTCTCCAGTCTATCTTCATAATCGAAGTTTCTCATCCCTGGAACCATTCTTGTAAACCTCTTCTGCACTCTGTCCAATGCATTCGCATCCTTGCTAAAGTGTGACGCCCAGAACTGTACACAATACTCCAGCTGAGGTCTAACTAGTGTCCTATACAAGTTCAGCATAACCTCCTTGCTCTTGTACTCCATGCCCTTTTTAATAAAGCCTAGGATACTGTGTGCTTTAATAATCGCTCTCCCTACCTGTCCTGCCACCTTTAATGACTTGTGCACACATACCCCCAGGTCCCTCTGCTCCTGCACACCCTTTAGAGTTGTACCCCTTATTTTATATTGTCTCTCCATGCTCTTTCTACCAAAATGAATCAGCTCACATTTCTCTGCATTGAACTTCATCTGCCACCTATTTGCCCACTCCACTAAATCGTCTGTCCTTTTGAAGATCTACACTCTCCTCTTCACAGTTTACAATGCTTCCCAGTTTTGTATCATCCGCAAACCTGGAAATTGTCCCCTGCACACCAAGATCTAGATCATTAATATATATCAGGAAAAGCAAGGGTCCCAATACCGACCCCTGGGAACTCCACTACCCATCTTCCTCCGGCCTGAAAAGTATCCATTAATCATTACTCACTGTTTCCTATCCCTCAGCCAATTTTGTACCCACGTTGCTACTGTCCCTTTTATTCCATGAACTGTAACTTTTCTCAAGTCGGTTGTGTGGCACTGTACTGAATTTATACACCATATCAACCATCAACCCTGTCTGTTACCTCTTCAAAAAACTCCCAAGTTAGTTAAACACAATTTTCCCTTAAGAAATCCATGCTGGCTCTTCCGAATCAACCCACAGTTTTCCATGTTACTATTAAGTCTATACTGAATAATTGCTTCTAGAAGCTACCCCACCACTGAAGTTAAACTGACTGGTCTGTAATTGCTGGGCTTATCCTTCCAACCTTTTTTGAACAAGGGCGTAATGTTTGCAATTCTCCAGTCCTCTGGCACCACCCCCCCACTCCCTCAGTCTAGGGAAAACTGAAAGATTATGGCCAGTGCCCCTGCAATTTCCACACTCTCTTCCTTCAATATCCCTGGATGCATCTCATCTGTCCCGGTGCCTTGTCAGCTTTTAAGTGCCAACAGTTTATCCAATACCTCCACCTTATCAATTTTAAACACTTCTAGTGACAGACTTTCCTCCTCTGTCACTGTGGCCTGGGTAGCATCTGCTTCCTTAGTAAAGATGGGTGCAAAGTTGTCGTTTAATCTCTACTATCTTCCACACTATTGGAGAGCTTCCCTTTTGTTCTTTTTCTACCCGCTCCCCCCTTTCACCTGCATGAAACCTATTGCATTTCTCACTTTTCCCGGTTCTGATGAAAGGTCATTGACCTGAAACATTGGGTGGGATTTTTTGGCGCCTCCCACTGCCAGGATGGTCTGACCCACCGAAAGTCAATGGACTTTTGACTGGGCCACCGAATCTCCGGCTAGACCTAGCATTGCCTGCTGTCTGGCTGTCTCTCAAATGTGCTGCTCTAAGAAACTGTCCCAAAAACACCCTGAACTCATCATCCAGGCTACCCTTGCCAATTTGATTTGTCCAACCTATTTGTAGATTGAAATCACTCATGATTATCGCCGTACCTTTCTCATAAGCCCCCATTATTTATTTCCGTACACTTTGCTCTACAGTGTGGTTACTGTTAGGGGGTCTATAGGTGACTTATCTTTACCACTTCTCATCTCTACCCAAACTGATACTACATCTTGATCTCTGGAACTGTCATCTCCCCCTATTGTACTAATGTCATGCTTAATTAACAGAGCTACCGCTCCACCTTTTCCTATCTTTCTATCTTTCCTAAATTTCATGTACCTTTGAATATTCAGGTCCCAGTCTTTGTCATCCTGCAGCCATGTCCCTGCAATGACTATCAGATCATACAAATTTATTTCTATTTGTGCCATTAATTCATTTGTTTTGTTGTGAATGCTATGTGCATTCAGATACAGACCCTTTAGTCCTGTCTTTACTATTTTTGTGACCTCGAGCCTAAACTGCTGGTGTGCTCTCAAGTTTGTACACTCTCTTCCTGCCACACTCTGATCATTTCCTTTAATACTATCTTGCTCTCTAGCCTTGTCTTCTCTCTTTAATTTATTACATCTTCACAAACTTGATCTCTTCCCCAAACTTGATCTCTTCCCCCAACTATTTAGTTTAAAGCCCTCTCTACTGCCCTAGTTATACGACTTGCCAGAACACTGGTCCCAGCACGGTTCTGTTGAAGTCTGTCCCAACGGTACAGCTCCCACTTTCCCCAGTACTGGTACCAGTTCCTACTGAATTGAAACCCATTTCTCCAATCCTAGAGCCGTGCATTAAACTCTAATCTTATTAACCCTACACCAATTTTCTCATGGCTCAGGTGGTAATCCAGAGGTTATTACCTTTGAGGTTCTCCCTTTCAATTTAGCTCCTAGAGAAGTGGTGATGAGCCACCTTAAATACAACTGAGTGGCTTGCTGGACCATTTTAGAGGGCAGTTAAGAGTCAATCACATTACTGTAGATCTGGAAGTCACATGTAGGCCAGACTGCAGATTTCCTTCTCTTAAGGGCTGTCACGAAGATATTAATGTATATAATGTTATTGGAATTTATTTTAAATGGGATTTATAGTGTGTGTATGCACGTCTTAATTGGATTAAAGCCAGCTAGCCTGGGTGCTTTGTGTAGTAGTTTTGAGATGTTAAACAGTAAGGTAGAGGGTACATTTGCATTTTGTTGAATAAACCATCGAAAGAGTGGAGGTGAAATCTTGCACCTAGCGAGGAGACACCAAGCAATATGTTTGTGTTACTAATAAAATTGGTATTATGAAAGGGGTTTTATTGTTAGAAGGGGTGGAGTTCAAAGGGCCAGGTGATACAATGAGAATTTGCATTCAAAGGGAAGGCTAGGTATATACAGAAAAGAATTTCTATGAGTCAGAGGCATAAAAGATCTAAGCCGCCTATAAGCCCACAACTGTCTTCAAAGGAACCAAGTTGAAAGGAACCTCATTTTGAATTTGTAAGATAAAATGTGCTTTGCCTGGTGTCTGTTTTAGTCTATGGGTTATTCTGCCTTGAAGGTTTACCTAGGAATTATTAATTTGGGGATTTGTTTAAAGTTATTGTAATAATTAGATGTGTATGTGTTTAAATTAGTTAAATTAGTAAATGCTTAATTTATTTAAAAAACCTCTGGAGGCTTTGGTTTCACTTCTGAATTCAGAGGTGCATCTCAAACATACCAATTGAAAATATAGGTTATGACAGTTGTTTCAAGTTTCCCTCTGGGATTTTAAATAACTCAGCCTTTACCAGCTGCTGTGTCATAACAATTGGGGGCTCTTGTGGGATAATATTTGTAATTCCTTGATTGGTTTGGAATAAGGTTACGAGTACGAGAGGCACTTTGAACTCAGGAGTTGGTGAGGTTTTTTGTTTAAGAAGTGCTGAGACTGCAAAATGGCTTTGGCAATTGCTAAGACTTGACTGGGAGTAGAAGATATAACTCTGGCAAAAAATAATCAAGAGTAAGTTAACAGAGTTGACATAAGTTACCTGTGGGGGCTAGGAAATCAGATATAATGAAAAGTATAGCACAGCATCTACAGTTGAAAATGAAACCTGACATTTTTTTAATTCATTCACGGGATGTGGGCTTCGCTGGCTGGGCCAGCATTTATTGCCCATCCTTAATTGCCCTTGAGAAGGTGGTGGTGAGCTGCCACCTTGAACCGCTGCAGTCCATGTGCTGTAGGTACACCCACAGTGCTGTTAGGGAGGGAGTTCCAGGATTTTGACCCAGCGACAGTGAAGGAACGGTGATATATTTCCAAGTCAGGATGGTGAGTGACTTGGAGGGAAACTTCCAGGTGGTGGTGTTCCCATCTATCTGCTGCCATTGTCCTTCTAGATGGTAGGGGTTGTGGGTTTGGAAGGTGTTGTCGAAGGAGTCTTGGTGAATTCCTGCAGTGCACACTGCTGATACTGTCCATCGGTGGTGGAGGGAGTGATTGTTTGTAGATCTGGTACCAATCAAGTGGGCTGCTTTGTCCTGGACGGTGTCAAGCTTCTTGAGTGTTGAGGGAGCTGCACTCATCCAGGCAAGTGGGAATTATTCCATCACATTCCTGACTTGTGCCTTGTAGATGGTGGACAGGCTTTGGGAGTCAAGAGGTGAGTTACTTGTCGCACAACTCCTAGTCTCTGACCTGCTCTTGTAGCCACAGTATTTATATGGCTAGTCCAGTTCAGTTTCTGGTCAATGGTAACCCCCCTCCCCAAGATGTCGATAGTGAGAGATTCAGTGATGGTAGTGCCATTGAACATCAAGGGGCAATGGTTAGATTCCCTCTTGTTGGAGATGTTCATTGCTTGACACTTGTTTGGTGCGAATGTTACTTGCCACTTGTCAGCCCAAGCCCGGATATTGCCCAGGTCTTGCTGCTTTTGGACTGCTTCAGTATCTGAGGAGTTGCAAATGGTGCTGAACATTGTGCAATCAACAGCGTACATCCCCACTTATGACCTTATGATGGAAGGAAGGTAATTGATGAAGCAGCTGAAGATGGTTGGACCAAGGACACTACCTTGAGGAACTCCTGCAGTGATGTCCTGGAGCTGAGGTGACTGACCTCCAACAATCACAGCCATCTTCCTTTGTGCTAGGTATGACTCCAACCAGCGGAGAGCTTTCCCCCTGCTTCCCATTGACTCCAGTTTTGCTAGGGCTCCTTGATGCCACACTCGGTCAAATGCTGCCTTGATGTCAAGGGCAGTCACACTCACCTCACCTCGGGAGCTCAGTGTTTTTGTCCATGTTTGAACCAAGGCTGTAATGAAGCCAGGAGCTGAGTGGCCCTGGCAGAACTCAAACTGGGCATCAATGAACAGGTTATTGCTAAGCAAGTGCCGCTTGATAGCACTGTTGATGACCCCTTCCATAACTTTACTGATGATGGAGAGTAGACTGATGGGGCGGTAATTGGCCGGGTTGGATTTGCCCTGCTTTTTGGGTACAGGACATAGTTGGGCAATTTTCCACACTGCCAGGTAGATGCCAGTGTTGTAGCTGTACTGGAACAGCTTGGCTAGGGGTGTTGCTAGTTCTGGAGCATAAGCCTTCAGTACTATTGCCGAAATATTGTCAGGGCCCACAGCCTTTACAGTATCCAGTGCCTTCAGCCGTTTCTTGATATCACGTGGAGTGAATCGAATTGGCTGAAGACTGGTATTTGTGACGCTGGGGATCTCCGGAGGAGGCCAAGATGCATCATCCACTCGGCACTTCTGGCTGAAGATTGTAGCAAATGCTTCAGCCTAATCTGACAGTCCCAGCTGGAGGAAGTGAAACTTCAATTTGAAATGGAGAAGCTTGAATTTGTACAAGCAAAGGAGCTGAATAAACTTGAATTAGAAGCAAAGGAAAGAGAAATGCCATTTAAAAAGGAGCAAGCAGAAAGGAAGCTGGAACTGGAATTCCAGGCAAGAGAGAGAGAACGAGAATACCTGCTTAAAAGGCTGGAAGTTAAAAAAGAGATCTCTGATTCTTAGAGTTCTGATGATGAAAATATCTTTAACCTAAAGCTCAGTGGGGAGATGTTTAGATTTGTACAAGCTCTTCCAAAGTTTGAGGAGAAAGATGTTGAAGCGTTCTTCATTTCATTTGAGAAGATGGCTAAACAGATGAAATGGCCACAGGAGATTATTATTGCAGCCTAAGTTGCTGTGTAGAGTGCATGAGGTATATGCTTTGCTGTCCGAAGAGGTACTGGTGAATTATGATGTGGTGAAAAAGGCTATTTTGAGTGCATATGAGTTGATTCCTGAAGCATACAGGCAGAAATTTAGGAATATGAGAATACAGCCTGGGTAAACTTATATTGAGTTTGAGAGAGTAAAACAAAGTAATTTTGACCGGTGGATACGGGCGTTTAAAAATAGAGACAACGTGTGCAACTCTTGGGGAAGTAATTCTTTTGGAACAATTAAAAGACTCAATCTCTTCGGCAGTGACAACTCATGTGGAGGAACAGAGGGTTCAAACAGTAAGACAAGCAGCAGAGATAACTGGTGATTATGAGTTAGCCCGTGGAGCTAAACCTTTTTTTCATCACCCTTTCAATTTGGAAAAGGATAGAAAGTGGGAAAGGGAAAGGAAGGTAGGTGGTCAGGGAAGCGGAGGAGTGGCTGGGAATTCCCAGGAAGTTTTTTTTCTCAATAAAAAGGAAGGTGCTGAGGGTAGGAGTGACATGCAAAGATTGAGGTATTTTCATTGTAATAAAGTGGGGCACACGAAGTCAGTGAGTTGGAAATTACTGGGAAAATCTGTTGGAATTATTGGGGTACAGAAAAGTCTGGAAGTAAAAGTACTGTGGTTTCTAAAACCAGTGGCTTGTGCACAGGTAAAACAGGGAGAATCGGTGATAGGGAAGGAAGTGGGAATGTGTCCACAATTTACCCAGGAGAATTCGGAGGAGCAGGCATGTGCAGAAATGTTTAAAGACTGTGTGTGTACAGCGCGGAATAGGTAAAGATGTTAACATTTTAAGAGACACAAGGGCTAGCCAATTTTTAACATTATGAAATAGTGACATTTGCTGTTCAGAGGGAGTATTGCAGGTACAGGTGATAAGTGGGGTTCATGGAGATGCTAAATCTATTCCGTTGTGGGAGGTAAATTTAAAGAGCACATGCACCCTCTAACTTTACTGTTTAACATCTTAAAACTACTTTACATCAAAGCACCCAGACTAGCTGGCTTTAATCCAATTAAGGCACACCCACTCATACCCACAGACACAGACCCCACTTCAAGTACAATTTAAAATAAATTCCAATAACACTTATACACATTAATATCTTCATGACAAGGACATTAATGAACCAGATGGATTTTTAAAAATGACATTTCGAAAGCTTATGGGTTAGTTTTACCGATACCACATTTTTTTAAAAGGCTAAATTTAAAGTTCTCAAATTGCTATGGGGGTTTTGAACGTTGAATCACTGGGATTGCTGACCCAGTCATGCAACCATGGCAATTTTATACCCTGGCAGTGGAGTTCATGAAATTAAAGATCTGCTAAATCTAGTCTGATATGCTTTAACCAGTGCGTGGACAGCTGTGATGTTTCTGTGGCCTTACCTTCCACCAGCCGTGTGACTGTTTTGCTGTGGATTCAGGAGAGACCGAAATATCTCTGGAAAGTATATTGGTGTTTTTTATTCCCTCCCCTGACTCTCGGTATTTGAAATATGAGTGTTTGTGTTGGGTCGTTAGTAATTACAACTTTGTTTTGAAACAGTCAGGAATGAAATCTTTGCCAAATGAGAGATTAGGAGGAGAGAAATAAGTGATGTATTCAGCCATGGACAGTCTTTAATGACCCAGCTGACCTCGAGATCGAGACTTGCGTCTCGACAGTTCAAGGTCCTAACCACTGCTGTGGAGGAGGGGAGATATTTTATCGTGAAACTTTGCTGCTATTCTGAACTTTTCTGCTCCTCGTTACTATGCCATGCGAGTAGCATCTTGCAGTTCACGATGAGTAAGTTAGTTAGAAAGGCCAAGCAATTGGTTTAACTTTTGGAGAGTTGGCACATTGTAATTCCCGGCATCGCATCTGTAACATCTAGATAAACAAACATGATCTGACGAAGAGAGGGGATCTGTTCATTTGTGGAATTGAGGAAGTTGTTAACTGGAACACATCATCTGGTATTTCTTAACACAGTAACAGTCTGGTTCATCTGTTTGCTTGATTCATTGTCAAACTGAAGCTGGTGGGCTCCAGCCGAACTCGGTAACGTAATCACCCTCAGTTTATTGAAAGAAAGGACTTGCATTTAAATATAGCTTTTCATGATCTCAGGATGTCCCAAAACACCTTACAGCCAATGAAGTACTTTTGAAGTCTAGTCACTGTTGTAATGTAGGAAATGCAGCAGCCAATATACACACGGCAAACTCTAAACCTGCAATGTGATGACGACTAGAAAATTGTTTTTTAGTGATGTTGCTGCAGGGATAATGATTGGCCAGGGCACTGACCATAAATCCCTGGCTTATCTTCCTCCTGCGAGGGCAGTCAGGGCCTGGGCTTCACATCTCAGCTGAAAAACAGCACCTCTGACAGTGCTCCCTCAATACTGTATTTGGAATGTCAGCCTTGATTTTGTGCGAAATGCTCTGGGGTTGGGGCTTGAACCCACGACCCTCTGACTCAAAGCAAGTGCACTACCTACTGAGCGATGCTGACACCATACTACTGATGGAGGTGTAGATCTTCTGGTGAGGTGCAAGGCTGAGAAAGTTCCTGCCTGTTGTACTATTCGAGGTGGGATATTGAAGATCCCAGGGTACAGTGTGAAGAGGAAGTAGACATCCCTCCTTCATTTATCACCAATAAAGCAATAGAGTAACTGTGTTGGCTGGTTTTAGTGGGATCTGTTTTACTGGTGTTGGTTGAGAGATAATATTGGCCAAGGACACAGCGGGACAACCCCCTGCTGCTGCTCAATATATTGCAGTGGGATTCTGAGTGAAAGGTTGAGCAGTTGGGCCTATGCTCATTAGAGTTTAGAAGCATGAGGTGATCTCATGAGTGGGCTGGAGTGGGAGGATGCTGAGAGATGTTTCCTCTTGTGAGCAAACCTACAACTAGGGGACACAGTTTAAAAATAAGGGGGGTCCTATTTAAGACTGATAGGAGGAGGAATTTCTTCCCTAAGGGTTGTTGGTGTTTGGAATTCTCTCCCTAATGAGCAGTGGAGGCTGGGTCATTAAATATATTCAAGATTGAGTTAGATTTTTTTGATGATCAAGGGAGTCGAGGGTTATGGGGAACAAGCAGGAAAAGTGGAGTTATGGCCACCATCAGATCAGCCGTGATTGTATGGAATGGTGGAGCATGTTCGAGGGCCCAATGGCCTACTCCTAACTCTTTTATGTTCTTGTATGTCCACCGGAGATGGGGCCTTGATTTAACGCTTCATCTGCAAGTAGCCTCAATGTACCTGCCCTGCAAGGTGGAGGAGATCAACCAGAGCTCCTAACTGGGCAAGCTAAATCCCACAGCGCTGTTCCGTGCATCCACCAAGAATTGGGAACGTTAATTTGAAGATGCTATCAGGGCTGGCTGTGATGGTCCTCAATAAGGAATTGCTGGCTCTGAATATCTGCCGCCTTTGAGGAGGTTGACCACTTGCATAAGGTTGGCCGGTGCCCATGGAATCTAATGGGCTAGTGGTGTAACCTTTATATAAAAAAAAGTGCTTGAGGGTCTCTTCAAACCAATAATGGGTAGAATTAGGGACTCAGAATAAATCTGTAACTGCAGAGCAGACCTATTGACACCTGTTAAGAGTATTTGACAGAATTTGCTGACTAGACAGAGGTGTGAAACTCTTTTAATCACGGGCTTAGTAGAAAACGCCTAAACACACAATAGTTCAGTGCACTTCACACTTGTATAACTTGTTAACAGGCATCCACCACCATTCAGGACCGAAGGCAATAAAGTGCACACAACAATCAAAATGCCCTGCTTTTCATCTTGCCAACTTACTTACAGACGCACAAAGCGATAAAGTTCTCATGGAAACTCTGTGAACGGGTGTTGAGATCATACAACCAGTGACTGTCTTATTACCCATTTTTTAATCCACTGATCAGAAATGCTGTTTGCCACATCTGGATTCGTAATCTGCCACATGGGCAGCACTGACCGAATAGGAAAGGTTCAGACATTGTATGGAGAGGGGGCTTTTGTAATCAATCAAAACAAAGCATGTGCTCGTGGATGCTCTGTTCCAGAGCTCCACACCGTTCAGGAAAGACTAGCCTGCTTGATCAGCACCCCGTCCACCACCTTAAACGTTCACCCCCTCCACTGCACAGTGGCAGTGTTGTGTACCATTTACAAGATGCACTGTAGCAAGTCGCCAAGGCTGCTTTGACAGTGCCTTCCAAACCCCTGACCTAGATGAGCAAGGGCAGCAGATATGTGAGAACACCACCACCTGCAAGTTCCCTTCCAAGACGCACACCATCCTGACTTGGAAATATATCGGCCATTCCTTCACTGTCGCTGGGTCAAAATCCTGGAACTCCCTCCCTAACAGCACTGTGGGTGTACCTACACCATATGGACTGCAGCGGTTCAAGAAGGCAGCTCACCACCACCTTCTCAAGGGCAATTAGAGTGATGTAAATGTTGGCCTTGACAACAATGCACACATCCTAAGAATGATTTTTTTTTAAATCTACTTTTAAATATTTCAGACTTTGTTACTCACTGCATAGAAGTAGTAGCTTGCTCCATGTATCTCCATGTGTTCTAATGAACCAATTGTATAAATTAGGTGAGTCTCCACCCTTCACCTACAGGATTTGAGGTGTGTCTCACTCACTTTCTCTCTGTGTCTCTGTCTCTCTCTCTCTCTGTGTGTGTGTGTCTCTCTGTGTGTCTCTCTCTCTCTCTCTGTGTCTCTCTCTCTCTCTCTCTGTGTCTCTCTCTGCGCGTCTCTCTCTCTGTCTGTGTGTCTCTCTCTGTCTGTGTGTCTCTCTCTGTCTGTGTGTCTCTCTCTGTCTGTGTGTCTCTCTCTGTCTGTGTGTCTCTCTCTGTCTGTGTGTCTCTCTCTGTCTGTGTGTCTCTCTCTGTCTGTGTGTCTCTCTCTCTCTCTCTCTGTGTGTGTCTCTCTCTCTCTGTGTCTCTCTGTGCGCGTCTCTCTCTCTCTGTGCGCGCACTGTCAATTAGACTGTTCCTAGTGGCAGCACTAGTTTCTTCCCAGAAACTTGCCAAGAACTGGGTGTTACTGAGTGCACCTCCAAACAATTAATGTTCTACTTGTGCAATGCTTCCTATTCCCATTGTTTTGTTTGGGCAGAGGAAGGAATGTGAAATTTCTTTGCAAAGTGTTGAGGTTGCAGTTCCAAGTGTGCACTGAGGCAATGAGCACTTACAGGCTGTTTGGGCACAGGCTGCATTGAAGCCTACCTAGCCCTGTGCCTCCACCCAACCACACCTCTCCCCCAACATGTCCTCACCTTTATAAAAGCAGAGAACTGTGGATGCTGAAAATCCAAAACAAAAACAAAAATACCTGGAAAAACTCAGCAGGTCTGGCAGCATCGGTGGAGAGGAGTTTTTTGCTTTTATTAAAGGTGGAGGGGTTTACAGAGGGAATTACAGAGCTTAAGGCCAAGAGGCTTAAGGCATGACTGCCAATTGTGGAATAATTAAAAGCAGAAATACCAGAACTGGAGTAGCGCAGGGATCTGAGGGCCGCAGGTGGTTCCAGAGCCAGGGAAAGGTGAGGACATAAAAACAAAAATACCTGGAAAAACTCAGCAGGTCTGACAGCATCTGCGGAGAGGAACACAGTTAACGTTTCGAGTCCATATGACCCTTCAACAGAACTAAGTAAAAGTAGAAAAAAGGTGAAATATAAGCTGGTTGAAGGGGGGGTGGGACAGGTAGAGCTGGCTAGAGGGCCAGTGATAGGTGGAGATAGCCAAAAGAACAGAGGTATTGAAGGTGGTGATATTATCTAAGGAATGTGCTAATAGGTGACATTAAGGGTAGAAAGCAGGACGAGCAAGGTACAGATAACCCTGGTGGGGTGGGGGGGGGTGGGGGGCGTGGTGCGGAAAGGGATCGAAATAGGCTAAAAGGTAGAGATAAAACAATGGATGGAAATACATTTAAAAATAATGGAAATAGGTGGGAAAAGAAAAATCAATAAATTATTGGAAAGGGGGTGGGGATGGAGGAGAGAGTTCATGATCTAAAGTTGTTGAACTCAATATTCAGTCCGGAAGGCTGTAAAGTGCCTAGTCAGAAGATGAGGTGCTGTTCCTCCAATTTGAGCCTCCACCTTTAAGCTGCCCTTGTAAAAAAAAATCTACCTTTTTGACTAAGCATTTGGTCACTTGTCCTCCTATCACCTTATGTAGCTCGGTGTTAAATTTTATTTCATCGCTTCAGTGAAGAACCTTGGGACGTTTTACTGCATCAGTCATTTTTCAAAAGTAAGTTGATGCCTTGACCGGGAAAGCACTTTCCCGTAGGAGATGCAGGATTTGTGTCCAGTCGTCTTGGATCAGTGGAGTTGAATGGGACAGAGTCAAATGCTTGAAGGTAGGATTTTTTTACCTGGTGGCAGAAAGCCAGCACACACGGCTGAGTAAATACTCTGCAGCCAGAATTATCTGCATTTTTATATAAAGTTTAATTACAATCCAAGCTCATGACATCCACCAACAATCTCCTTTCTCTCCTGTCCCTTCTCCTCAGGGCTGGCAGGGAATTTTTGGTGCTTCGTCCAATGAGACATTTCCCGCTGAAGATCTGCTTAGGAATTTTACGAACGAGTTTGAGTAAAGACCCAAGGGATTAAAATGACCTGGTTTATTGCAGCTGGAGTCCACAGTGAAATCTCTGCCACAGACCAGGGCATGAACCATGTCAGCAGCTGACACTCGCACCTAGCTACTTTGAAAGATAAGGGTTAGGAATACAGTGACCCTGGGGGCTAAGTGATTGAGGGATGGGCTTCCCAGAATAGAGGTGGAATGGGGCGGGGAGAGGGGCAGTAACAGGGCAGTGCCCAATCAATTGCCTTGTGTGAGAGGGGAGTGGTGGGCGGAGTATGGAGGTAATAGGAGAGGGAATATAGACTTAATGTCACAGTTCTAAAGAGTGGACAGGGACAAAGGGACCCGGCAGTTCATGTGACTAGATCTTTGAAGGTGGCAGGGTGTATTGAGAGAGTAGTTAGCAGAGCTTATGGATTCTTAGGCTTTGTAAATAGAGGTATTGAGTCCAAAAACAGGGAAGTTATGCTGAACCCTTATAAAGCTCTGGTTAGGCCACAACTAAGATATTGTGTCCATTTCTGACTTTATTTCGCACTTTAGGAAGGATGTGAAGGTCCTTGGGAGAGCACAGAGGAGATTTACCAGAATGGTTCCAAGGATGGGGGATTTTAGTTGCGAGGTTAAGTTGGAGAAACTGGGCCTGTTCTCCTTGGAGCAAAGAAAGTTTGAGGGGGGATTTGATAGAGGGGTGTAAGACGATGACCGGTTTAAATAAGGTAGTGGAGGAAAAGCTGGTCCCATTAGTTGATGGTAGAAGGGCTTGGGAGAGACAGATTTAAGATTTTGGGGCAAGAGCTAGAGGGGGTTGTGGGGAAAACCTCTCACGCAGCAAGTGGTAACGATCGGGTGAGGGTGGTGGACGCGGAGGCAGTGACCAATTTCAAAATGATTTGCGGATGATTTCAAAGGGGAAATAAGCTTTGGGGATAGAGCGGGGGAATGGGACTGACTGGACTGCTCTACGGAGAGCCGGTATAGACTCGATGGGCCGAGTGGCTGTAAGTTACTCGGTGGAACTGTTTCACTGGCTGGATGGTTGGTGAGCAGAGGTCACAGATTTGAGGCGATTGCCAAAACAAATTGTGGATGGGTGGGGGAGGGGTGCTGTGAAATTCTGTTTCACGCAACAAGTTATTGTGATCTGGAAGGCGCTGCCCGAAAGGGCGTTGGAAGCAGATTCAATAATAACTTTCAAAAGGGAATTGGATAAACATAATTGAAAAGGAAAAAAAATTTGCAGGGTTGTAGGGAAAGAGCGCAAGGAGTGGAACGAGTGGATAGTTCTTCCAAAGAGCCAGCAGAGGCCCGAGAGGCTGAATGACCTCCCATGCAATAAGATTCCATGTGGGTTTGGCTTTGTGGGTGGCACTCCTGTCTTCGTTTTGCTGCAAAATGACTCGCAGTTCTCCAATGGTTAATGATTTTTTTTAATTACAGGCATCTACAGTGAAATATGGGAGCCCGCAAGAGTATCCTTCGTTACTCATCATGTCAAATTTCAACGTCTACATCTTGGAAATCACCGGACCTCTCAGGTTTGTTCAGGGCTTAGGTACTCCGTAAAATGTCACTTCAACTCGAGATTGTTCCCCAGTTAAATTCGGGATTGCTAGGTTTTTCGATAAAAGGCCATTGGCCGCAACTGGAGTTTATACTCCACACGAGCCACTTCCCCCCGCCTCTTTATTTCACCCTATCGTCGTCTGTCCATTCCTTTATCCCTCATGTGCTTTTCCAGCTTCCCCTTAAATGTAACTATGCTTTTCGTCGCAACTACTCCCAGTGGCCACTCTGAGTAAAGACCTTTCTCCGCAATCTCTAGTTTTGCGGTACCTCGCAGAGGCAGTGGTCAGTGTGTGTTTGGCATCTCTTTTGAATGGGCTTCGTAATGATGAGGTGGCACCTCCGGCAGCACTGAGGCAGCAGACGAGAAGATGCCAGTTCAATCCCTGGGTTGCCTAAATTGGCCCGATAAAGAAAAGCTGTTCCCATTATTAGTTGTGGACACAAGGACAAGGGGACATGGATTTAAAGTTTTGGGCAAGAGGTGCAGGGGATACATCAAGAATGAATACATCAGCAAGTGATAATGCCCTGGAACACACTGTCTACAAGGGGTGGTGGAAATGGAGACAGTGCACGATTTCGACAAGGAAATTGAATGGGCAATTGAGGGAAATAAATTTGCAGGGTTATGGGGAATGAATGGGGGAATGGGACTGACAGGAATGCTCTACGGGGAGTCGGTATAGACGCAATAGGCCAAATTATCTCCTCCTGTGCTCTAAGACCCTATGGCTCCCAGCCTATAAAATTAAATTACAATTCAAGCTCATGACATCCACCAACAATCCCCTTTCTCTCCTTCTGTCCCTTCTCCAAGAGGCTGTAAAGGAACATTTGGTGCTGTGTCCAATGAGACATTTCACGCTGAAGCTTCTGCTTAGGAAGTCTGAGTAAAGGCCAAGGGATTAAAATGATCTGGTTTATTGTAGCTGGAGCCCACAGTGAAATCTCTGCCACAGACCAGGGTGTTAACCGTGTCAGCTGACACTCGCACCTAGCTACTTTGAAAGATAAGGGTTAGGAATACAGTGACCCTGGGGGCTAAGTGATTGAGGGATGGGCTTCCCAGAATAGAGGTGGAATGGGGGGGCGGGGGGAGAGGGGCAGTAACAGGGCATCTGCCCAATCAATGGTGTCAGAATAGAGATAACAGGTAGGAAAAGCAATATAGACTTAATGGCACAGTCCTAAAGAGTTTAAGAATGATGTTTATTGTCACAATCCTAAGTCCCCAAATAGGTGTTGGATACATCAGTTTGGTGCTGGTCGTGAGAATAGAGGTGACAGGATGATGGGGGACTCTGGGGAGCAGTTGAAGAAATTAGTTTTTGTGATTGAATATTTCTTCCATAACGACCCTAGAGAGGGCAGGTGTCTGAGGAGAAAGACTTGCGTTTTTATAGTTTGGAGAAAGAATCATATTCAACTCAACGTTAACTCTGTTTTTCTCTCTCCACAGATGCTGCCAAACCTGCTGAGTTTTCCCAGCGTTTTGTTTTTGTTTCAGATTTCCAGCATCTGCAGTATTCTGTTTTCATTATTACATTTATATAGAGCCTTTCACAGCCTTGGGGCATCCCAAAGCACTTGAATGAAGTACTCACTCAGCAGCCGGGTTGTGCACAGCAAGCTCTCACAAACAGCCATGTGATAATGACCAGATCATCTGCTTTTATCGCAGGGTTTGGGTTGCGGGATTAATATTGGCCCCAGGACACACAGGAGATTGTCCTGCTCTTCTTTGAGAGAGCGCCGTGGAATCTTTCACGTCCATGTGGCAAGGCACCCAGAATACAGCACCTCTGATAGTGTGGCACACCCTCTGGAGCTTCAGCCTGGATTATGTGCCCAGTGTCTGGAGTTGGGGTCTTAAACTCAGAAAATCTTGACTCTGGTGTGCCACGGACTGAGCCACTTTGGCAAGACACAGTGCCCTGGCTCTGTAAACTTTGACAATGATGCAGAATCTCAGCACAGGAACTGTTGGTTTCTCCTCTGCGTGAGCAGTAGTCCTATGCCGCTGTGTCCACCACCTTAT
Organism: Cetorhinus maximus; assembly: GCF_964194155.1. Taxonomy (NCBI): domain Eukaryota; kingdom Metazoa; phylum Chordata; class Chondrichthyes; order Lamniformes; family Cetorhinidae; genus Cetorhinus; species Cetorhinus maximus. Next base: position 122,037,685 of record NC_135889.1, read on the forward strand.
TCCTTTATCCCTCAGCTCTTTTCCTTCAAAGACCCATTGAACTTAACCTTAAATGCTGACATGGTCTTTACATCAGTCAGTAACTGCAGTAGTGTATAACACAGTCTCTCAATCCCATGTATTCAAGAAAAGATTCTCCTATTTCCATTAAAGGAAATGGCTGCAAAGACTGGGGAGGCATTGGTCGAAATATTCCAGAATTCACTGGACTCCGGGAGGGTCCTAGCGAATTGGAAAACCGCTAATGTGATGCCCCTGTTCAAGAAGGGAGGGAGACAAAAAGCAGGGAACTATAGGCCAGTCAGCCTATCTGTCATTGGGAAAATACTAGAGTCCGTTATTGAGGAAGAAATACAGGACATGGTTTTGTGAAAGGGAAATCATGTTTAACAAATTTGGTAAAGTTCTTTGAGGATATAACAAGCAGAGTTGATAAAGGGGAACTGGTAGATGTAATGTATTTGGATTTCCAGAAGGCATTTGATAAGGTGCCACATAAAAGTTATTGCACAAGATAAGAGCTCACAGTATTGGGGGTAATGTATCAGCATGGATTGAGGATTGGTTAACACACACAAGACTGAGTTGGGATTAATGGGTCTTTTTCAGGTTGGAAAGACGTAACTAGTGGCGTGCCACAAGGATCAGTCCTAGGGCCTCATTTATTTACTATCTATATTAATGACTTGGAGGAGGGGGCAGAGTGTAATGTATCCAAATTTGCTGGCGATACAAAAATAGGTGGGCGGGCATGTTGTGATGGGGACATAAGGAATCTGCAAGGGGATATGGGCAGGTTGAGTGAGTGGGCAAAAACTTGGCAGATGGAGTTTAATGTAGGGAAGTGTGAGGTCATGCACTTTGGTAGGAAAAATCAAAAGGCAGACTATTATTTAAATGGAGAGAGACTCCAAAATAGTGCAGCACAGAGGGATCTGGGTGTTCTTGTGAATGAAACACAAAAAGTTAGCATGCAGGTGCAGCAAGTAATTAAGAAGGCAAATGGAATTTTGGCCTGTATTGCTAGATGGTTGGAGTTTAAAAATAGGGAAGTCTTGTTACAACTGTACAGGGTGTTGGTGAGGCTGCACCTGGAGTACTGTGTACAGTTTTGGTCCCTGTATTTAAAAAAGGATATACTGGCATTGGAGGCAGATCAAAAGAGATACATTTGGCTGATTCCTGGAATGAAGGGGTTGACTTATCAAGAACGGCTAAACAGGTTAGGCCTTTATTCATTAGCGTTTAGAAGAATTGAGGGGTGATCTTACTGAAAAGTACAAGATTCTGAGGGGGCTTGACAGGGTAGATGTTGAGAAGATGTTTTCATTAGTGGGGGAATCTCGAACTAGGGGACATAGTTACAGAATAAGGGGACACTCATTTAAAACTGAGATAAAACTGAATTTCTTCTCTAAGAGGGTAGTGAATGCCTGGAATTCTCTACCCCAGAAAGTTGTGGAGGCTAGATCACTGAAAGTATTTAAAGAAGAAGTGGATAGATTTTTGAAATATTGGTGAGTTGAGGGCTATGAGGAGCTGGCACGAAAGAGGAGTTGAGGCCATGATCTTATTGAATGGCGGGGCAGGTTTGATGGGCCGAATGGCCTACTCCTCCTATTTCTTACATTCTTCTAAATCTCTGCCCTTGAGTTTTCTGTCTACGTTCTATTGTTCTAGACACTGTCAATCACTGGAAACAGTCTGTGTCTGCCTGTGACCCAGACAGTGGCACAGATTTTACTAGCCAGATAGGGTTGATCAGTCCACGCTGACACAACGCCCCTCATATTGCAGAACCTTGGCTTATAATGGAATAAGGAGGCCGCTGATGAGGGGAGCAAAAGGATTAGAGCTGAGGGGGTGAGGGTGGAAGAGATGAGAGGTTGGAGGGGAATTTGGAAAGCAGCCTTTGAAGATGTATCTGCTGTGACTCAGTCGATAGCACTCTTGCCTCTGGTCTATAAGATGCTGGGTTCAAGTTCCACTCCGGGGCTTGAGCATAACAGTCTAAGCTGACGCTCTAGTGCAATACTAAGGGCTTGTTACATTATCGGAGGTACAATTTTTGGATGCGACATTAAACTAAGGCCCCGCCTGCTTGCTCGTGCGAATGTAAAAGATCCCGTGGCACGATTCCGAAGAGCAGGGAAGTTATCCTGGTGTTCTGGCCAATATTTATCCCTCAGTCAACATCACAAAAACAAGAGTAGCCAGTCATTATCACATTGCTGTTTGTGGGAGCTTGCTGTGCACAAATTGGGAGAAAGCTTCTCTTCCTGGTGGTGAATTGGAGGTGGGAAGGGCATGTAAGTAGTCGGGATGGTTGTGTACTGGAACCCTGCCAGCTTCCGACCTCCAGAATCAAATTCTGGGCGGGAAGGCCCATGGTCGACCTCCTGAGGCCCTTAAGTGGCCAATTAATGACCGCGCGAGGGCCTCATCCCACCACCAGTGGGATTAACCCAGCTGCAGGCTGCATTGACAGGTAAAACTGTGCAGCCAGCTTCTCACCTCCCGGGTTGGGGGTTCTATCAGTCGAAGGTACTCGGTGCCTGATTGAGGGACTCCACATCGGAGGGTGGGGGAACCTACTGAGAGCTATCCCCCTGTCCTTGCTGCCAAGCCCCTGCATCGCTCTCACCGCCACTCACCCAACACCAACACCCTACCACTTTACTTACCTGCGGCCTGGCTCCATGATCCTGGGACTCCGGTAGGTGTTTTTCTGGCAGCAGCCATGCCTTCCCCTGAGGCACTGCCGAGCACCGGAAGTACAGGCCTCTGATTGGCTGCCAGCTCTCAGTAGGTGAACCTTCGGCCCCTGGGGTCTTGATTCGAGGGGAGGGCCCGCCAGTGGCCTTGCCGCTGCCTGATTGGCGGGTAGCTTGGCGAGCTTTCCCCGAAAAGAGGCAACACGGATCCCTTGCCGCCTCTGCAGGCGGCAGGTGAGACCCCCGATGCCTCAACAAGATTCTGCCCGTTGGCTGCTGTGTTTCCTACATCACAACAGCGGCTACATTTCAAAAAGTACCTCGCTGGCCATAAAGCACTTTGAGATGTCTGGTGTTCATGAAAGGCGCAATAGAAGTTCAAGTCTGTCTGTCTTTATGTGGAGGGGTTGAGTTGGGAGAGCTTCACAGCAAGGGCTGAGATCCACTGTGGGGATTGCACTTACCTGGAGTGAGTGGAGCATTGAGTGCAGATTGAAGGAAGATGCTTGGGTGTTTTTTCTTCAAAAGGAAAGTGCTTCATGTGTTGCATGTGGCTTTCATCTTCCTACTAACTTCCTTCTCTTAGGCTGACTTATGAGTAATGGGTTTTTTTAATATGTTCCTAACATAGGCTAGGCCAGCATTTATTGCCCATCCTAGTTGCCCTTGAGAAGGTGGTGGGTGAGCTGCCTTCTTGAGCCGCCGCAGTCCATGTGGTGTAGGTACACCCACAGTGCTGTTAGGGAGGGAGTTCCAGGATTTTGACCCAGCGACAGTGAAGGGACGGCAATGTATTTGCAAATCAGGATGGTGAGTGGCTTGGAGGGGAACTTGCAGGGGGTGGTGTTCCCATCTATCTGCTGCCCTTGTCCTTCTAGATGTCTGCGCCTTCATTCTCTTTCCTTTGTCCTGTTTAGTGGCCAGCCAGCCAACTGGTTAAGGAAGCGGGAGGTGCATTCTATACTGGACCTGGTGCATCTCCAGGTGGGCCTTCGCACCCAGAGCATCGGCATGGAGTTCGATGGCTCGGGGGCATCGTACACGCTGCTGATCCGAAATCCGTCCAAGTGCAAGAACTTCATGCAGTTTTTCACAGGTGGGTGGATAGTTAACACACGAGCTTTTGATGTATGGATCCCATATTGACCTGCCTGAAAAAGAGACTAGATGGCAAACATTCCACACTGCAGACACACAGATACACCTTTCACGCCTTTGCTTCCATTTATATAGTGTCTCGACTGTCTACTGGACGTTTGACGTCCGATTATTTTATGAAGTGCAGCCGCTGTTGTAATGCAGCGGCTAATTTGTGCACAGCAAGCTCCCACAGCAGCAATGTGACAATGACCAGATCATCTGCTTTTAGTGATGTCAGTTGAAGGATAGATGATGGCGCAGGACACCGGGGAGAGCTTCCCCGCTCTGCTACAAAACAGCGGCATTGGGATCTTCTACACGCACCTGAGATGCCAAAGCGGGCCTCGATTTAAAGTCTCATCCCAAAGGCAGCACCCCCAGCATTGCCACACTTTCTCAGTACTGGCGCTGGGTTATGTGTTTCTGAGTGGGGCTTTCTGTGACTACTCTCCATCCCAAACTGCTGCCCCCACCACCCTACCCCACCCACTGATCTCTGCTGCTCAGTACCATTCAAGGTTACCCTATCGATACTTAAGGCTGTACAAAGTGTGCGACTCACAGGAGACAGAAATGCTGCTTCAGTGATATCTGCTGAACTGGCCTTGGAGTGCGATAGTGTCTCTACAAACAATGGCGCAGTGTTAATGCTACATGCTTAACTTTATTACTGTAAGTGCAGCACCTCAACCAGTGGGGTTTGCTACTGAGCCCACGAGAGTCTGTTCTTGCTCTCACTTCTCCTCAATCCTTTACAAAAAGGGTTAACTTATAAGGACAGTTCGTGTGGACTAGGCTTGTATTCCCTTCATGGAGGATTTAATGAGCTATAAGTGAGCTGACTAGAGTGTTTTCTCAGTGTTAAAATTTGTAAACCCCTGATATAGTAGGAGCTAATAGTTTGTAACATTAGACTAAGCGAAATGATAATCAATCGGTTCCTGTAGTAGTCCTTTTGTTCAGTATAGATATCATCAATATTGACCACTTGCCTGGATGAGTGCAGCTCCAAGAACCCTCGAAGGTCAACGCCATCCAGGACAAAGCAGCCCACTTGACTGGCACCCTATCCACCAACTTAAACACTCGCTTCCTCCACCACCGATGCACAGTGGCAGCAGTGTGTACCATCTACAAGATGCACTGCAGCAACGTACCAAGGCTCCTTAGACAGCACCTTCCAAACCCGTGCCCTCTACCACCTCGAAGGGCAAGGGCAGCAGGCACATGGGAACACCAAGTTCCCCACCCCAAATCACACACCATCTTCAGCTCATTCCACACATATTGAAACCAATGCACCACAATCACTCGCATGGAGCTAGTGATAAAACCCAGGAAACCTCTGGTCTACCCAACTCTCCTACACACGCACAGCATTTTCATTAATCTTGAGAGGCCAGCATTTATTGTCCATCCCAAGTTGCCCCTTGAGAAGGTGGTGGTGAGCTGCCTTCTTGAACCTCTGCAGTCCAAGTGGTGTAGGTACACCCACAGTGCGGTTAGGGAGGGAGTTCCAGGGTTTTGACCCAGCGACAGTGAAGGGATGGCGATATATTTCCAAGTCAGGATGGTGTGTGGCTTGGAGGAGAACTTGCAGGTGGCGGTGTTCCCATCTATCTGCCACCATTGTCCTTCGGGGTAGCAGAGGTCACATGTTTGGAAGATGCTGTCAAAGGAGCCTGGGTGAGTTGCTGCAATTTATCTTGTAGACAGTGCACGCTGCTGCCACTGTGTGTTGGAGGGAGGTGAATGTTGAAACATAGAAAATAGGAGCAGGAGTAGGTTATTCGGCCCTTCAAGCCTGCCCCGCCATTCAATATGATCATGGTTGATCGTCTATCTCAACGCCATAATCCTGCATTCTCCCCATATCCCTTGACACCTTTCGAGTCCAGAAATCTATCTATTTCCTCAAATATATTCAGCAACTTGGCCTCCACAGCCTTTTGTGGTAGAGAATTCCATAGGTTCACCACCCTCTAAGTGAAGAATTTTCTCCTCATCTCAGCCCTAAACGGCCTGCCCTGTATCCTGAGACCTTGGAGGTGGTGAATGAGATGCTGACCGAGCAGACTGCTTTGTCCTGGATGGTGTTGAGCTTCTTGAGTGTTGTTGGAGCTGCACTGACCCAGGCAAGTGGAGAGTATGCCATCACACAACTGACTTGTGCCTGGTAGATGGTGGGACAGGCTTTGAGGAGTTGTGGAGAATGCAGAACGAGCTCTGCTGATCTGAGTCTGAGAGGGGTAGCCTGGTCCCAGGTGTGTTTTCCCTGAGATCAGTGACTCAGTCCGAACTTTGTTGTAAACTCAACACAGGCATGTCTGAGCAGCAGGAGGCTGGGCTGCCGAAAAAGGCAGGCTGGCCAAGCACACGACATAAAACTTGTTGCGGCATCAGTAGAAAATTGCCTTGCGACATTTAGGAAGATGTGGCCTTAAAGTAGCTCGTTCACAATTCCCACTGTCAGACACACCAGCGAGAGTTGCTCATACCTTCACCACAATGCTCTCAAAACAATCCCAAAGGGTTTACTCAGTCACAAACATGCCTAAGCACGGAGGCTGGACTGGACAGGGATCACCGCTCAAGGCCGCATGCCAGCTGTAAACCACCACAGCTCTAACCTTGAGTTATTGCTGGAAAAAAAAAAGACGTTGACGCTTTTTGTCTTGCACTCATCAGGACACTTTGCAGGATTGCCAATAAAAGGGGAGGACAACAATTTATACTGTATGAGAAGAGAGTGCTGATTGGTTGGCAAGCGGACTCTTGATTGGTAGAGTCATTGCCGTGGAGAATGCACCAGGGATATTGACTGACAGTTAACTGCCAAGCATTGTTTGAAATTTAAACCAGGCAGCTTGACCCTAATTGGTCAAGGCGTTGCCCTGAGGAATGAGTCAACGGATGACTGTCACTTATTTTGTTTAGCTGAAGCAGACACAATGTGTGTACATGTTCTTTCTGTCTGCAAGAGCCCTGTGTATTAATACGTGTGGCTTCCAGTACACGCACATGCCCCACACTGCAAGCCTGACTGACAATCTTAAATTGGTTGTCAGCGTAATTCTTCGCACGTTAAAGATCATTGAGCAAATGTTGTCCAATCGCGGAATCACATCTGAAGTTGGACACTGTTTTTGAGTTTTGCAAGCCCGGGCTGGTTGGTTACGGTCTGTACCTTGCCTGTTATGAACAGTGGCTGGAACATTCTGTTTGATACAATCTGCCAGTCTCTGGGATGTACAGCCCACATACCCAGCATCACACTGGCACTGAAATTCACATACCACATCACTCCTTTGTGTGAGAGGCAGAACGTCTTTTTGCTCTAATCTGCAAGATTTCTTCAGAATTAGCTCCACTGGCTTATCTGTTGTGGGTTTGAACCCCATAACCCAGGGTGTCACTCATGCCAGTGCTGTGGAGTGCTGCTCTGCCTGAGGTGGTGTTTTTCAAATGATACATTAAACTGAGGCCGTAATCTGCAATCTCAACTCGTAACCACTGTGTTGAAGAGCAGAGGCGTTCTTCCTGGTGTCTGAGGCCAGTGTTTATCCTTCAACATAACCTGAAAGTGGATGATTTTGTTTATTTCATAATAACCTGAAGAAGAGTCACGCGGACTGGAAGCGTAAACTCTGTTCCTCTCCCCACAGATGCTGCCAGACCTGCTGAGTTTTTCCAGCATTTTCAGGTGTTATTTTCTCATTGCTGTTTTGAGGGAGTTTACTCATCAAATATTTGCTGCCATTATTTCCTTCATCGCAACAGTGCAGTCACTTCTTAAAAAACAAATACATAATTGGGTGTAAAGCACTTTGGGACATGGAGGTTGTGAAAGGCGCTATAGAAATGCCTTATCAGTTCTCTCTTCCTCCACTTGATGTTGACTCCTTGCTAGCTCCAGTTGTACAGCTGCACTCCATTGCCAGCACTTGCTCCTCCTTGATTTGAGAGCCTTCACGATGAGTGCTATTCGGCCACTGAGGCATCATAACTTAGTCTGATCCAGATCCTGTCCACACTGGATGTCCATCTACTCATCCCCCAGCAAAGGCTGGTAAAAGGGATGGAGAAGTGGATGGTGAGGTCACTGAGCAGCGCTTTAAATTATTCAAATTACTCTCTGCACCAACGGCCCCCCCCAACTTAGAACCACTATGGCACAGAAGGTGGTCATTCAGTCTATTGAACCCACGCCTTCTCTCTGTAGAGCAATTCAGTCTGTCCCATTCCCCCCCTCTATCTCTGTAGCCCTTGCAAGTTTATTTCCCACTAGTACCCATCCAAATCCTTTTCAAAATCATTAATCATTGCCACTTCCACCACCAAAATCTTAACAGAAACGAGAGGCTCTTTCTTACCCTATTGGCGCGCGCACACACTCTCAGATTGTTAAAACAGGTGCCAAGGTTCTGCATAAGAAAAAAAAAACCTCCTGGAATTAGCTGACCTATAATCAGGCTCCTGCCAACAGATCCCAGCATCTATCTCTGTGTCAAGGAGAGAGCCAAAATCAGACAGGGCTCCCCCTCTGATGCCACCCATCGTCGGATAGCTTGCCGACACTGTGATGAGGTTTACACACTTTGTGATTGGGGGTACCGGAGTGTTGCAGAATGTCACTCCGCAGAGAGTTAATACCCCCCCTGAAAGAACTGAGTGAGGGGGGTGGGTATTAATCATCTTCAGTATTAATCAAATCACCGTGAAACACCTTGGAATATTATTGTGCATTAAAGATGCCATATAAATGCTATTATATGGGTGGAATAGCCGTGTTCATTCCGAAGAGCAAGGAGCATGTTTGCGACGTTAATACATGTTTGACGTCAACAATCAAAAATGCTGCAGCCTCCAGCCTCAGCTATAACTTGCTGCAACCCTAATCTGAGAGATTGTATAAACGATGACCTGCTCTGCTCTGATTTCCATGTTAGAGACCCCACTCTGCCCTCCTCTCCTGATGGAATTGGCTTCTTGCTGAAGTGCGATTGCTGTCCAGCGCCCTCCTGGCAAGCTCCTTACCTTCCGCCCTCAGTAAACCCCGAGCTCATCCAAAACTCTGCTGCCTGGGCCCTGACTCGCACCAAGCCCTGTCCGACCCACCTCATTTTTGCCCTCGCTGACCGACATTGGCTCCCAGTGCAGAAACACCTCGATTATATATTTTTTTTTTTAAAAAAAAACTCTCATCATTGATTTTAAATCCTTCCACAGCCTCACCTGTTCCTAGCTCTGTCATGTCCTCCAGTTCCACAACCCTCCTACACTCTGCACTCCTCCAATTCTGGCCTCTTGCACATGCTCGATTTTAATCGCTCCACCGTTAGACCCTAAGCTCTGGAATTCTGGAATTTCACCCCTAAACCTCTCCGTCTCTCTGAACAGCAGCACATGGTTTCAGATCCTCGCTCCCCATTGATCAGCAGTTTCCTCTTGTCCCAGGTATGAACAGGGTGCTGTTTAGAGGATTAACCTGCCAGTGAAGCAAAAATGCTCAGAACGTGTAAAAGGGCCCATGAAATTCGAGCAGAACAAAGTCAGAATGTCAACAAATTGGTTGTGGGTGCTAATCCCGTTGGCCCCACAAGCTTTCCCATGTGCTGTCTTTGGCTTTAATTTGGATTGCTGGGAGAGCCTGGTCATATTGCTGCTGGGTTGGTGGGCAGAGCTGGCTTTGTTTGCTGAGTGCCGGGTGCCACCTGTTCCAAACCATTTCTTGGTTTGTGAGTCTTCATAGTGAGTGCTATTCCACCACTGAGGTGTCACAATTCAGTCTGATTCTAGTCCTGTCCTCACTAGATATCCAGCCACACATCTCCCAGCAAAGGCAGGTGAAAGGGATGGTGGAGGTCATTGAGCAACACTCAGATTTATTTGCTAGTGTTGTACTTCCCTAGACCAACTCCTCCCAACTCTCTCCCCCCCCCAACCCCCCCACTTAAGTCTTAGAATCATTACGACACAGAAGGATATGGGCCAAGTGCTGGTAAATGGGATCAGGTCAGGTGTTTCTCACGTGTCGGTGCAGACTCGATGGACCGAAGGGCCTCTTCTGCACTGTGATTCTGTGAGGTCATTAGGCCCATCGAGTCCATGCTGGCTCTCTGTAGAGCAATCTAGTCAACCCCATTACCCCCCCACCCCTTCCGCATCACCCATTGAGTTTATTTCCCACAAGCGCCCATCCAATTTCCTTTCGAAATCTCAACAAAGATGAGTACCTCTTTCTTATCCTATTGTTCGCACGTGATCAGATCATTAAACAGGTGCCAAGGCCAGTATAAATACCCTTGGTATTAGCTAATCTCTCTCCAGGTCAGCGCTAACAGGCCCCAGCATCTCTGGGGTAAGCAAACTCAGTCAGGGCTCCCCCTCTGATGCCACCCGTAGTCGGATAGCTTGCCAACACAATTGAGGTTTACACGATCAGCATTGAGGTACCACCACTGCTCCCTTTACAGGCTGCCTCCCAGTTGAAAGACAGCTGCCCAAAACCAAGCCGTCAAAGGCAGGTGGACACCGAGGCAAATCCACAGAGTGGCTTTATTGGCTGCCAGTAGGCTGGGGTGTGATACAGTCCAGTGTCGCTGGGACTGAGAGGCACTCGGCACACTGGGAAGTGAGGTCATTGGCCATAGCTGGGTTGAACTAGTGCATGAAGTCATCGCAGTGGCTAATCGAAGGCAGCTGAGGGGCCAGTCATGGGGAGGGGTGCTTTCATTGTCAGTCAGCATGCAGGAAGAAAGACTTGCATTTATATATAGCCTTTCAGTGCCTCAGCATGTCCCAAAGTGCCTTACAGCCAATGAAATGCTTTTGAAACGTAGTCACTGTTTTAATGTAGAAAAGGTAGCAGCCACTTTGCACATAGCAAGATCCCACGAGTATGATATTGACCAGATAATGTGTTTCTTTTGTGATGTCAGTTAAGGGATAGATATTGGTTAGGACATTGGGGATAACTCCCCTAGTCTCCTTCGAAACAGCGGCCGCGGAATATTTTATGCCCACCTGAGAGGTGCATTTGTTTAACATCTCATCCAAAAGTCTGGTACCTCAGACAGTGCGGCGCTCCCTCAGCGCTGGCCCCCTGACAGTGCGGTGCTCCCTCGGCGCTGGCCCCCTGACGGTGCGGCACTCCCTTGGCGCTGGCCCCCTGACAGTGCGGCGCTCCCTCAATACTGTGTTGAGTGTGTCAGGCTGGATATAGTGCTCAAGTGTCTGGAGTGGGACTTGAACCCACTACCTTCTGACTCAAAGGTGAGCATGCTACCCACTCAGCCACAGCTGCATCTACTGTTGACTTTCTCAAGGCCACATTTCTAGACGTGTTTGTTCGTAGCCCTTGTTATTAGAGGACAGATCCCAGCTTAACTGAGGGGCAAGAGACACGTACCACACCCTGGTACTATGTAGATGGATCGGCAGCATCTTAGGGTTTAATCCCCAGTCAGTGCTGTGGGTCGATTTCATCGTGGGGGGAGAGAACTTGTTAGAATTTTGAAACAACATTAATGAATGGGGTTTGAAATGAGCAGGGATTCTTACTACAAAACAAAAACAGAAACAGAATTACCTGGAAAAACTCAGCAGGTCTGGGGCAGCATCGGTGGAGAAGAAAAGAGTTGACGTTTCGAGTCCAACATGACCCTTCAACAGAACTGAGTATAGTTAGGAGAGGAGTGAAATATAAGCTGGTTTAAGGTGGGGGATGGGGGGAGAGAAGTTGAGGGTGGGGTGGTTGTAGGGACAAGCAAGCAGTGATAGGAGCAGATAATCAAAAGATGTCACAGACAAAAGGATCAAAGAGGTGTTGAAGGGATTCTTACTCCTGATTATGATCCAGTGAGTGATTCACTTTGCATTCCAACTCCTGGTTTCTTCCAGACATGGTGCGGCAGCTGACTCCGAGATCAATCAGTAAACTGGAATCCATCTGCTTCACCCGTATGGACCCACACCACCAGCTCTGGTAAAGACCAAAATGTTTCTGTAATTTTCATCTGTCTTCCCTTGCGCTGCTGCTTATTAAAGGGCTGCTGCTGAGGAGGTTTGGCTGGTACATATACTAAACTTTTCTGTTTACAAGGAGAGCCGTGCGTCTTGTTAAAGAGTTCGAATGATTAGAGAATCACACCATACAAAAGGAGGCCAATCCACCCATCGTACCTGTTCTGGCTTTTTTTAAAGAGCTGTCCAATTGGTCCTGCTCTCTTCTCTCCCCACAGCCCTGCAAAGTTTTCTCCTTTTGAGTATTTATCCAGTTCCTTTTTGAACGTTATTATTGAATCTGCTTCCACCGCCCTTTCAGGCAGCGCCTTCCAGATCACAACTCACCAAGTTTCTTTCCAAAAAAAAAACCTGATTTCTCAGTGCTTCATTCACCAAATATTTTTTGTCCTCTGGTTACCGACCGGAAATGCTAGTGGGAATAGAGTAAATAAGGAAAACCTATCAAAACCCTTCAGATTTTGAACACCTCTATTAAATCTTCCCCTTCACCTTCTCTGCTCTAAGGAGAACAATCCCAGCTTCTCCGGTCTCTTCCCCATTAACTGAAGTCCCTCATCCTGCTATCATTCTAACAAATCTCCTCTGCACCCTCTCCCAGGCCTTGACATCCTTCCTGCTGTGGTTTGTTTTTCTCTTTATTCTATCACGGGATGTGGGTGTTACTGGCAAGGCCAGCATTTGTTGCCCATCCCTAATTGCCCTTGCACTAAGGCCAGTTAAGAGTCAACCACATTTGCTGTGGGTCTGGAGTCACATGTAGGCCAGACCAGGTAAGGACGGCAGATTTCCTTCCCTAAAGGGGATTAGTGAACCAGATAGTTTTTATGATAATCAACGTTGGTATCGTGCACCATCACTAGCTTTATATTTATTAATTGGATTTAAATTTCACCAGCTGCCATGGTGGGATTTGAACCCGTGTTCCCAGAGCATTTGCCTGGGCCTCTGGGTTACTTGGTTCAGTGATATTACTACTATGCCACCATCTTCCCCCATGGTGGTGCCCAGAATAGGACACAGTGTTCTAGCTGTTTTCAAATCCTTGACTTTGCATGGGTGGGGTTATAACTCTGCATTCTCAATCCAGTGAGGGGAGCAGATGCAGTAGATACAAACTATTCCGTTGGTTGGGCGGTCTAGGACTAGGGGGCAGAGTCTAAAAATTAGAACCGGACATTTTGGGAATGAAATTAAGAAGTACTCCTGCACAGACACACACACACACACACACACACACACACAGTGGTAGAAGTTTGCTACTCTTCCGTGAACAGCAATTGATGATAGATCAATGATAAATTTAAAATCGGGATTGATTTTTTGTTACCCAGAGTTAAAGGATATGTGGAAAAGGCAGGTGTGTGGAGTTAGGCCTCAGGGAACAGGCTCGAGGAGCTAAATGGCCTCTTCCTATTCCTATATTCTAGTAACGTGATCACTACACCCATGTAAGTGCAGTTTCTGTGTACTACACCATTGATATCCATACCTTATATTTATATGATAGGGAACAAAGAGTAATGGTCGGTGATGCTTTTGCGAATGGAAGATAGTCTCCAGTGGTGTTCCACAGGGCTCAGTGTTGGAACCCTTGCTGTTTGTTGTATATATTAATGATTTAGACTTAAACTTGGGAGACATGATTGGGAAATTTTGCCGATGACACAAAAATTAGCCGCGTAGTTGATGCTGAAGAGGATAGCTGTCGACTCCAGGATTATATCAATAGTCTGGTTGAGTGGACGGAGAAGTGGCCAATGAAAATCAATCTGGAAAAGTGTGAGGTACTGCATTTGAGGAGGGCAAACAAAGCAAGGGAATACTCAATAAACGGTAAGTTATTGAGAGGGTTTGAGGAAGTGAGAGACCTTGGAGTGCATGACCACAGGTCCCTAAAGATGGCAGGACAGGTGGACAAGGTGGTTAAGAAAGCATATGGAATGCTTTCCTTTATTGGGTAAGGTATTGAATACAAAAGCAGGGATGTAATGATGGAACTGTATAAAATGCTGGTTAGGCCACAGCAGGAATTTTGTGTACAGTTCTGGTCACCACATTACAGGGAGGAGATAACTGCTCTGGAGAGAGTGCAGAGGAGATTTACAAGAATGTTGCCAGGGCTTGAAAATTGCAGCTATGAGGAGAGATTGGATAGGCTAGGGTTGTTTTCCTTAGAACGGAGGAGGCTAAGGGCTGACCTAAATGAGGTGTACAATATTATAAGGGGCCTAGATAGAGTAGACAGGAAAGACGTGTTTCCCCTAGCTGAGGGGGTCAATTACCAGGGGGCATAGGTTTAAGGTGATTGGTAGAAGGGTTAGAGGGGACATGAGGAAAACCTTTTTCACCCAGAGGGTGGTGGGCATCTGGAATTCGCTGCCTAAGTCGGTGGTTGAGGCTGAAATGCTCAACTCAGTTAAACGGTACCTGGATCTGCATCTGAAGTTCTGTAACCTGCAAGGCTACAGACCAGGTGCTGGAAAGTGGGATTAAATTGCGCGGCTAGCTTTTTTCTCTTTTTGGCCAGCGTAGACATGATGGGCTGAATGGCCTCTCTGCACCGTAACTTTTCTATGGTTCTATTCTTTTGCAGAAAGTGGGCGTTGGTGGTTAGACCATCATTTATTGCCCCTCCCTTCAGTTGCCAAGGCCCTAAGCTCTGGAATTAACCCCATGAGCCTCTACCTTTCTTCCCTCCTTTTAAGAAGCTCCTTAAAACCTTACCTTGTCTATTCTAGTGTCTCCTCATGGGGCTCAAAGTCAAATTTTGTTTGACCACTCCTCTGCAGTACGGTGGGAGGTTTCATTATGTTAAAGACACTATATACAGGCAAGCTGTTGTTGCTCAGTTATGATCCTTGCACTTTCACCTCGGCTGTTCCAATCCTGACACCTTTCTGTCCTCCAGGCCCCTCATCTGCGAGCATCCATCTACTGACTCACCTGAGGACCTGTCTCTCAATTACCTGTATGTGCTGGCATTCCTGCTCCAAGGTAAATCATGGTGCGGGTGGTGGGATGGGTATGTGTGTGTCGCTAGTGTCATAAACGACAAGTGTTTGCCGCCATTGGACACAGTTCCTCTACTACCCTTCCAGGCAGTGAGATCTAGACCTCCGCCAGCTTCTGAGTGAAGAAATTATTCAACTCCCCTCTAATCCTTCCACCAATTGCATCGGATCTATTCTCCCTGGTTATCGATCTCTTTGCTAAGGGAAATAAGTCCTTTCTATTCACTCTATCTCGGTCCTTTGTCACTTTACAGGCCTCAGTTAAATCTTCCCTCAGCTCCCCTGTTCCTGTGTCAGATATAGACCTCTGATACACGTGGTAAATCTTCAGGTTTCGAGATCTACCATTGGACAGAGCTGTGCCCGATACCTATGCTAGACACAGTCTGCCACAAAAATCACTGTTGGGATTTTGAGCCATTTGCCTGTGCACAACCAGCTTAGAAATCTCATTATTCCAGCTCCTTTGGGTTTGTTTCTGTCCCCATTTGGTTTAAATTTTGGACCTCACTGTGTAAATATAGTCAGTGTGGAAAGCTGCATGTCAGACTGCTGCTGTCAAATACCTGGGACCTCAGGACTTCCAGATGCAATGGGTGTGAGGCAAGCTTGTTATAAGAGAAATCTTTATTGGAAATTGCAATTTTTACACTCATGTGACCTATTTCAACACTTCAGACTGCTGCTGAAGGTGCGTTTGTGGCCATTTTACAATTCAGCAGGGACCCTGGAGAGATTTAGGATTAACGTGAGTTTAGACCATTGTAAAGTCGCTGAGTCAGATTCTGTTAGAGTACTCGGGTGCTGGATTAAAATGACAACGCTTCTCTAATCAGGGGCTTCACTTCCATTCATTCCTCTCATAATCTCATTTGGAGGCAAACCCCTCAATGGGGTCTATTTGCGTATCCAGCTGCCTTTTGGCCTGCATTTCCTGCCACTCCTCATTTGGTGTCTGTGGCTGGGGAGTATATACTGAAGGAGAATGTAGAAACTAACACTTCTAGTCCCTAGGTCTATACACAGCAGGAATCATTCTCTGGTTTTACCCACTGTGCAAGCAGTATGCTGTCAGCCAATAGCTGGGGTCAACTATTAGCAAAAGCCTGCTTTCATTGCCAGGGGGACAGGAACAAGCCACTATACCAGGAGCGGTGAGTGAAATCCTGTTTTTAAAAACGTAGATTGTTACAAGTTTTTTTTTTAAAGGGAGGGAGAGGATGGTGAAAGGACGGAGAGTATCGCTGAACATACAAACAGAGCTCTGAAAAAGAGTCATACGGACTCTAAACGTTAACTCTTTCTCTCTCTCCACAGATGCTGCCAGACCTGCTGGGTTTTTTCCAGCACTTTCTGTTTTTACTTCACTCGTGAAAAGTCTGGCTCTAAGCTTTAGACTATAACCCCTAATCCCAGGCTCTCCAACCAGCAGAAGTAGTTTCTAGCTACCCTTTCTGTTCCCATTAATATCTTCAATCATGCTGCCCCTCAACCTTCTAAATTTAAGTGAGTCCAACCCTGGTTTGTGTAATCTCGCCTTGTAGTTCAACCCTTGGAGTCCAGGCATCATTTTGGTAAATATACAATGCACTCTTTCCAATATATCCTTCCTTAGGTGTAGTACCCAGAACTGCTGACTGTATTCTAGCTGTAGTCTAACAAGGGTGTTGTATAGCTGCAGCCTGACTCGTGCTCCTTTATATTCTAGTCCTCTAGATAGAAAGGCCAGCATTCCAATAGCCTTTTGGATTGTCTTCTGTACCTGTTTGTGAGATTTTAAAAGCAAATACTGCGGATGCTGGAAATCCGAAATAAAAACAGAAAATGCTGGAAAAACTCAGCAGGTCTGACAGCATCTGTGGAGAGAGAAACAGAGTTAACGTTTCGAGTCCATATGACCCTGCTTCAGAGCTAAAGAGAAGTAGAAATGTGATGGAATTTGTACTGTTTAAGGAGGGGCAGGTAAAGCAGGATAGAAGGTCAATGATAGGTGGGGGCTAAGGAGAGATTAACAAAGATGTCATGGACACAAGACAAAGAGAGTGTTAATGGTAGTGGTGAAGACTGAAAAGGTGCTGATGGTGGCATAAAGGTAAGAAAGCAGAAGGACATTTTAATGATCTGCGTACCTGAAACCCAAGTCTCTATGGACCTCCACTGTTTCTAGCTTTTCACCATCTATAAGAGTAATCTGTATCCATTGTGTCTAAGCCTGCACTGAAATCCATTTGCCACAATTTTACCCATTCACTTAACCTTGGCAGTCTTGTAATTGGAAATATATCGCCGTTCCTTCACTGTCGCTGGGTCAGAATTCTGGAACTCCCTTCCTAACAGCACTGTGCGTGTACCTACACCACATGGACTGCAGCAGTTCAAGGTGGCCACTCACCACCACCTTCTCAAGGGCAACTAGGGATGGGCAATAAATGCTGGACCCAGCCAGCGACGCCCACATCCTCTGAATGAATAATAATTTTTTTTAAAAGTATTCTTCATCTTTACTTTGCAGCAAGGAGGTGCTGGATATGAAGCAACAAGTCTAGCTCATTATTGAAAACTATTTCTGCTGGTTAGGGAGTCTAGGGCTGGGTGTGGTGGGGTTAGTGAGGGTGAAAGGGTCCATAGTTTAAACATTAGAGCCAAGCCTTTCAGGAATGAAATGAGGAAACATTTATATACTCGGGGTTTTAGAAATTTGAAACTCCCTTCAGCAAATGGCAATTGATGCTAGATCAATTGTTAATTTTAAAATTGGTGATTGATAGATTTTTGTTAGCCACAGGTATTAAGTGATGTGGGTTAAAGGTGGGTAAATGGAGTTAGGCCACAGATCGGCCATGATCTCATAGAATGGTGGAACAGTCTCAAGGGGCTAAATGGCCACCTCCCGTTTCTGTTATCCACCCCCTATCCCACATTCCCAATCCTTGCTACCAGGTTGAATTTAAAAATTTACAACAGTGGTCAAGCTTTGACATCTCATCCTCCTTTTCCCAACGTATTTGCAGATAGCAGCCCTTCTCCAGTTAGTGTGCTTGCTACCTCATCAACCGTCTACTTGTTGGAAGAGGACCACCAGTGGAAGAAGATGATGAGCGAGATGGACAGACCTTCCCCCAATGAGATTCCAACCAAAGAGTCACAAGCCATCAGTGACATCAGTTCAGTCAACCTCTATCAGTCTGCTCCACAGGACGTCCAGCTCCGATTTTACCATGAGGTACATTGCCCTCCTTAACTTCACTATTTCTGTTTCCTGGCTTCAGCCTCTAGCTGGACCAAGAGGAGCAAGTCTGCTCTCTGCTGGCTCCAAGGATGCTGCCCTTAAGGTTTTGTACAGCCTCCCTCTCCTTCCCACTGGCATCATTCCAGAGAACATTATGTCCAGTAATTGGCTGCTGGCAGCCAGTTCAATACAAGGCTGCCATTCTGACATTGGTAGTGGGGAGATTTATCCTAGGTGTAAGCCCATGCAGTTCCTATCCTGGGAGTGTTTGATGGGGACAGTGTAGAGGGAGCTTTATTCTGTATCTAACCCCGTGCTGTACCTGTCCTGGGAGTGTTTGATGGGGACAGTGTAGAGGGAGATTTACTCTGTATCTAACCCTGTGCTGTACCTGCCCTGGGAGTGTTTGATGGGGACAGTGTAGAGGGAGATTTACTTTGTATCTAACCCCGTGCTGTACCTGTCCTGGGAGTGTTTGATGGGGACAGTGTAGAGGGAGCTTTACTCTGTATCTAACCCTGTGTTGTACCTGCCCTGGGAGTGTTTGATGGGGACAGTGTAGAGGGAGCTTTACTCTGTATCTAACCCCGTGCTGTACCTGTCCTGGGAGTGTTTGATGGGGACAGTGTAGAGGGAGATTTACTCTGTATCTAACCCTGTGCTGTACCTGCCCTGGGAGTGTTTGATGGGGACAGTGTAGAGGGAGCTTTACTCTGTATCTAACCCTGTGTTGTACCTGCCCTGGGAGTGTTTGATGGGGACAGTGTAGAGGGAGCTTTACTCTGTATCTAACCCCGTGCTGTACCTGCCCTGGGAGTGTTTGATGGGGACGGTTTAGAGGGAGCCCCTGGTCAGGTTAGACGTAAACTGTTCCATTCCATTTCTGAATTCTGTGCTCCCTATTCCACATTGACTGTTTGCAGCTTGGATATTATGGTAGGGGCCTACCTACAGAACCACCGTTGCACAACTGGCTACTTGATGGTGTTGCCCAAACAAGCCTAACATTGACCCTGTGTGATGAGATTGTGGGAGGGGAGGGTGAGTTGAGTTTCTTTTTCGGTTGGAATGGGTGGCAGAGACATTTGCTTAAAGGAGGGTGGGTGTTAGGTACGGGTTTACTGGGGCTCTGCATCTTTGGATGAGGTTTGGTCCTTGGTGTGTTCTCAGCTAAGATCGGGGGCATTACTTGGAGGCGATGGATCTTTATTTCTCTAACCCCTCGTTGCTTCCCCAGGGAAGCCGGGCTGAAAGCACCTGGCACCTGCAGATGGAGTGCGTGGAGCTGGTGAGGGATGTGGTGGACTGGGTCCGGGAGCCGTGGAAGGACATGTTCGGAGTACCACTGAAAATCGCTGTGCACCAAACACTGGACTAGACTGGGAAACGTAAATGTGTTCAGATAGGATTGCGAGACACAATGACAAGAAACTGAGAAGATGCGATTTGATGACTTGTGAAGATCCGAGGTGAACAGAAACTGATTCCTGCCGGTGGGAAGGATTTGTATTTAAAGCTTGGTGAGAGAATAATGCCATCAGTACGGAATAGTGACTGCGATCACCAGGCAGGTGGACGAGACCCACTCTCACAATGAATATTGGCCTCATCTCTGTGCTTACTGTCCTTTTATAGGAAAGGGTTTTTTTTTTAAAGTAAGTTTTCTGTCCTATTTGATAGTTTCCACTCCCTGGTGGGATAGGCCATTGGGACCCCCCCTCCCCAATCTCACCTGGGCTCCCCTGGCCCTATCAGTGCCAGCGGGACCAGTGCTGGTCTCAGGATAACAGTGGCAATCTGCTGTGGACAAGACTTTAGGCTCCTGCCTCCTCCCTTGCGTTTGTCGGGAGTCTCGAAGGGGCAGCTGAAGGGAAGGGATTTTTTTTTTTCCTGTTCAAGTGCTCGTAATTTGCATGCAAACCTGGGGTCAGTGTTTCAGCCTGACTCACTAACCGTTTGGAGAGTGTGGGGTTGGGGGGGGGAGTTGGATTTTATGGAAGAGCTGTGGTGTGTTGTGATTGGGTGATTTTGCACCTTTACCTCACTCACTAAGGTGCGGTAACCACCTCACAATCGGCTGGGCACCACAGCAGGCAGCCGCCCAGGTCAGAGGAAGGACACTGAGGAATGAGCCCCCCCTGTCCACTTCTATAAGTTTTATAAACGCACCCAGGCTGCCTGTTCTTCATCAGTGGATCAGCCTGCGCTCCGTCTGTTACACACCTTCCATGCGGCAGTTTAATGGGAATACCAGCTGCCGACCACACAGTTCACACATTATCCTCATTGGGAAAGAGCCTAAGGCTTCCCAGAGGAGCCTGGAGCTCAGCTCAGCTCAGCTCTCCATCGGTGAGACACTGAGCTCTTTGCTGTTGCCCTCTGGGTTACATGGACCCTCTCAATTTCCGTTTGAGGCTGCTCTGTGCGCTCAGATGAATGCAGTCACCATCTCCACTTGCCCACTGGTAGAGTCAGGTGGGCCTTTGCTGAGTGAATATCCATTTATCCTGATGAGCTGGATACGATGGGGTGGGGGGGGCCCATTGGCAAAACCAGGAAAAGCTGGTTGCTGCACTGTCTGTGATGCTTGGTTCTAACACTGTCTCCACTCCTGCCCTCTCTGGGTAGCCAGTCTGCTTTTCACAATCCTGTTTGTGCCTGCTGTTGCATTGCTAAGCTGCGCTGGACTGGATACGAGTGCACTATGTAGATTCGCTGGGGAAGCCTCTGAGTTGAAACGCACAGTACCAACTGCACAGTCCAGGAAGACACATCCTGCTGTAACTGCTGACCCCGAACGGTGACTCTTAACAGAGCAGGGGAAACACCGGCTTTCACATCTGCCGGGAGGTAGGGGTGCAGGAGCTTTGCGAGAATGGGGAGGCTTCATGCCATTCCCTGGACCCCACCCATGAAGATGGGCAGCTTGTCTTGGGCATAACTGTTGGCACAGAACATCACTCAGAGGTTTCTCTACACTCGGCCTTTCAGCCCATTGAGCGTAACCACCTACCCACTTTTCAGCGTTCCACTTGGGCGATGAGGGAAATATCGGTGTAAAGGAGACATCCTTATAATAACCTGTAAATTGGATTCACTTCTCTACTTATATTCTGCTTTGTATCAAGCCGAGTCACTTTTCTTGCCTACAGACCCATGGTGAAGTGACGCACGTTCCTTTTCTGTTTTCCTCTCCCCGCTCTTTCTCCAGAGCGCACCCCCGATCAGTGGTGCTGTTTCCTGGGTGGGTTAGGAGAGCTCCCTTAATGTCTCTTTCCCCCAAAGTGTAGGGAAGATGACACTCCTTTGCTGAAGCCCGCTTCTGTTGGTGGCACTGCTCTCTGGATGCCGCGAGCTGTTTATATTGACTGTTCCTTTTAATTTGAAGGCATTGCTGACTCCTCCGCCCGTCCTTTGGTTTAACTCTCAGAAGCTGGGGCTGTTGCCAGTGTGAGTGCCCATGTTTCCGTGCCAAAGTTTGATCACTTTGCTCTTTGTCCCCACCCCCCCTCCACTCCACCCCACCCCGTCCCGCACATGGTTGACTGCTTACCAAGGTAAGCAAAGGCAGCTCACTCTTACTTGGATATTTGCCCATGCTGTCTGCAGCACTGACCACTGGGGTGATGCCCGAGAGGACAGAAGGGTTAAGGACCCCTCCTCGCACTCCGCACGTACACATACACTCCTTGACCTAGTCAGGGAGCTTAACGCACGTTTGGTTACAGATGCTGACTGGCAGTCGCACGGTGCGGTCCAGGCTTTACTTTGAGTCACGGGTGTGGTTGTACGGAGGTGTGTGGAGAGCGAGAGAGAGAGACTGCTGGGGACGGGAGATGGGCTCTCTGGGCGATGCTACTCATTGCGTCCGTCCTATCAGACAGGGCTGGAATGAGCTTGAACTCCCTCTGAGCTGCTCATTCCATGGGAAGGATTTTAAAAGAACCCATTTTTGTTTTTTTTTAAACCCACTGCTTGTTGAGAATGAATGGCGGGGGAGGTATGTACGTGCCCACCTTTCCTGGGTGGGTGACAGCCTGTGCAGCAAATGTGTCTGGACTCATGCACTGATGCCTGTTGATGCCAGGAATGTATTTATCTTAAAAAGTATATTTGCTACATGAACTGTGATTGTTGAGTTGTCTATTCTGTATTTTTGATAACTTTGAGAATAAATTTCAATGTGAAGCTGGTGCTGTGTGATCACATATTCCTGTCTAACAGTTTACTACCCTTCACATCCCGCTGCCCTCCCTCCCCAACCAGCTACATGCCTGGGATATGGTTCCACTGAGAACTTCTAATACTTCACCAGACTCTCCATTCCTCATATGTAATCCCAGACATTGGGTTTTTGCAGGTTTCTCAGTGCAGCTCATCACCCCATCTGCTTAGTGGTTTACATTGGTTCCCAGTTTACCAATCCCACCAGTTTTGAAATTCTCATCCTCATATTCCAATCCCTCATTGGCCTCACCTCCATAAGCTCCTGCAACCCTACAACCCTCTGAGATCTCCGTGCTCCTTCATTTCCATTGCAAACACCATTCATGGCCATGCCTTCAGCTGTCTGGGTCCGAAGCTCTTGAACTCCCTCCCTAAACCTCTCTGCCTCTCTCTGCTCCTTTTAAGACACTTCCTTAGAACCTACGCCCTCTGTCCTAAGATCATCTGCTTTGACTCTGATATTAGGGCAGGTGACCCAAAGCTTAGTCAGAGGGTGAGATTCCAAAGAGTATCTTAAAAGAGCAGAGGTGTGTTTAGGGAAAGAATACCAGAGTCTAGGGCCCATGTAGCCGAAGGCAAGGCTGCCAGTGGTATAGTAAAATAAAAATTGGGGAGCGCAAGAGACCAGAATTGGAGGAGATCTCAGAGGGTGGTGGGGCTGGAATAGATTTCCAAAGTAAGGTGAAGTCATCAAAGGATTTGTGAACAACAATGAGACTCCCTTCTGGCTGAATATTTTCCCCTTGTCTTCGTACCCCACCTCCCCATCAAACCTTCAATCCTGTTCTGCTGGTGGACAAGATGTTGTTTTAGTTTTGATGAGCAGCGAGTGTTTGACGGGGGGAGGGAGGGGAGGGGTTAAGCTGAGGTGCGAAGAGTTCTCCTAGGAGCAGATGGCAGAGGGGGCAGAGGGGGTTGGGGGGAGTGGGAGGATATCGCCGCCTGATGCTGCAAGCCCACCTGGAGGGGACCAGAGACAAAGCTCAGGATTTACGAGGGTCACAGTCTGTTAAGCCTCTGTTCAGCAGGAAGCAAGGCTGTCACTGCCCTGTGACTGAGAGATTCCACACTCCATTGCTGAATTATCCAGGAGGCAGCCTCCATCAATCCTATCTTCAAAGTGGAACTTGCAGCTATGCAGAGAGACCTGGAGGCTGCAGAGAAGTGCGGGGGGGGAGGGTGTGAGGAATTGTGGATTCATTAGCTGCCAGTTCTGATTGTTCTGTCTTCCCCTTGTTTAAGCCAACTGCCTTACTCCGACTGCAAAATATTAAACCATACAACATCATGCCTCTAAGGCAATGGTTTTCATGGTGAGGCAGATTATGGGAGTGTCAAACAGAAGCAATAAGCCTTTTTGAAGGATGGTTGCAGAGAGAGGCACGTATCCCTTTACACTGTTCCATCAAACACTCCCAGAGCAGGTACAGCATGGAATTAAATAGAGTTAAGCTCCCCCCAACACTGTCTCATCTCCTTTCTGTAGAATCTTTTGTCTGTTATTTTATCCCTTTCCATATTAATTTATTCAGTCACTATATATCTTTATATGGTTGTAACGGAACAAGCAACTGACCGTGACACTGACCACTCTCTAACATTGTCTGCAGCTTGTTATGGTCTCTATTCATTCATGGGATGTAGCCATTGCTGTCAAGGCCAACATTTATTGCCCATCCCTTGTGCCCTTGTGGAGGTTTTTGAACAGTGTGGTGTTGGTAAGCAGTTTGATACAGATCCTCTTGCGATGGACATTCCATCATTTTCTCTTGGCAGGGGAGGTTTAACCCTCCACATCTGGAATTGCCAACTGTAGCCGAATGATTTCAGGAGGTTTCACCCCATGATAGGCCAGTGTGGAATCGGAGTTGCATGTCAGCCCTGACCAGGTAGGAACATTTGAGCTTCAGAAGAAATTATTTCATTGACTCTGAAGTTTTCCTGAGGTTGTGAAAGATGGTGAATAAACGCAAGTTCTTTGTTTCTCTCAAAGTGCTTTACGCTCAATGAAATACTCCTGAAACGTAGTCAAAATGTAAGAAATGCAGCAACCCTTTTGATCTCACAATCAGCAACATGATAATTCCCAGATGACCTGTTTTTCAGTCATGTCTGTCAAGAGACAGATATTGGCCACCAAACAACTGTTCTCAAAATAGTGATCTTTATCTCTTTTACCTCTACCCACCACCCTGACCAAGTGCTAGGCAATGACCATCTCCAACAAGACAGAATCTAACCATTACCCCTTGACATTCAATGGCATTACCATTGTGGGCAGATGGTGCCTTCGCTTGATGCACCATCTGAAAGACAGCACCTCTGACTGTGCAGCACTCCCCAAGTGCTGGCACGAGGAGTACGGGTCTAAATTCTTGTGCTCAGTTCTCTGGACTGTGCCTTATTCCTGTTTCATAGAAGCAAAAAATAGCACAGTATTTGGCCCATTGAGTCTGTGCTGGCTCTTTTGACTCCCCCGACTTCACCCCCCCGACTCTTTCCCCTGAAATTTTCTCTCCTTCAGATATTTGCCCAATTCCCTTTTTGAAGGCTGCTACTGAATCTGCTCCACTGCCCTTTCAGGCAGCGCATTCCAGATCCTAACCACTTGTTGCATTAAAAAGTTTTTGCTCATGTTGCCTCTGATTCTTTCTCCAGTCACTTTAAATCTGTGCCCTCTGATTCTCGACCCTTCAGGCATTGGAAACAGTTTCTCTTTATATAATCTATCTAAATCCTTCATGATTTTGAACACCTTTATCAAATCTTCTCTCAGCTTTCTCTTTTCATTATTCTTTCATGGGATGTGGGTGTCGCTGGCAAGTCCAGCATTTGTTGCCCATCTCTAATTGCCCTTGAACTAAGTGGTTTGCTAGGCCCATTTCACAGGGCAGTCAACCACATTGCTGTGAATCTGGAGTCACATGTAGGCCAGACCAGATAAGTTGGACAGATTTCCTTTTATAAATCATTCACAGGATGTTGGTGTCGCTGGCTAGGCCAGGATTTATTGCCCATCCCTAATTGCCCTTGAGAAGGTGGGGGTGAGCTGCCTCCTTGAACCGCTGCAGTCCATGTGGTTCAGGCACACCCACAGTGCTGTTAGGGAGGGAGTTCCAGGATTTTGAGCCAGTGACAGTGAAGAACGGTGATATATTTCCAAGTCAGGCTGGTGTGTGGCTTGGAGGGGAACTTGCAGGTGGTGGTGTTCCCTATGTATCTGCTGCCCTTGTACTTCTAGATGGTAGTGGTCGTGGGTTTGGAAGATGCTGTCAAAGGAGCCTTGGTGAATTCCTGCAATGCATCTTGTAGATGGTACACATTGCTGCTACTGTGTTGGTGGTGGAGGGAGTGAATGTCTGAGGCTGTCGATGGGGTGTCAATCAAGCAGACTGCTTTGTCCTGGATGGTGTCAAGCTTCTTGAGTGTTGTTGGAGCTGCATTCATCCAGCCAATTGGAGAGTATTCCAGCACCCTCCTGACTTGTTCCTTGTAGATGAGGAGTCAGGAGGTGAGCTGCTACTCCACAGAGTTCCCAGTCTCTGTCCGGCTCTTGTAGCCAAAGTATTTATATGGCTGGCCCAGTTCAGTTTCGTCAATGGTAACCCCCAGGGTGTTGATAATGGGGGATTCAGCGATGGTAATGCCATTGAATGTCACGGGGTGATGGTTGGATTCTCTCTTGTTGGAGATGGTCTTTGCCTGGCATTTGTGTTGCATGAATGTTATTTGCTACTTATCATCCCAAGCCTGGATATTGTCCAGGTCTTGCTGCATTTGGAAATGGACTGCTTCAGTATCTGAGGAGTCGTGAATGGTGCTGAACACTGTGCAAATCATCAGTGAACATCCCCACTTCTGACCTTATGTTGGAAGGAGGGTCATTGATGAAGCAGCTGAAGATGGTTGGGCCTAGGACATTAAAGAACAATAGTGAACCAGATGGGCTTTTACAACAATTGATGACAGTTATTGAGACTAGCTTTATAGTTCCAGATTTTATTCATTGAAGTTAAATCCCATCCACTGCCTTGTTGGGATTTGAGCTGTTAGTCTGAGCCTCTGGCTTGCTAGTCCAGTGACATTACCACTACACCACCATGCTCTTTTGCATTATGAAAGCTGCCTGCCTTATTTCCATAGCACAGTGACTGAATGTGTAAATGTGTGAAGCTACAGTTTATAATCATATGACTGTGTTTGCTGCAGATCTTATCCTTTACCTGAAACCATTCCAGTTGCTTGAGGCCAGTTTGATCAATGACAATCTGAGAACCCAGCAGCCAATATCATTACAGTCAGCTGCAGCGAGCAAGGGTAGAACCAAACTGAGAATTGTCAATTGATGCACAGGGGGGAACATCAAGACTGTGATCTAACCCCGTGCTGTACCTGCCCTGGGAGTGTTTGATGGGGACAGTGTAGAGGGAGCTTTACTCTGTATCTAACCCCGTGCTGTACCTGTCCTGGGAGTGTTTGATGGGGACAGTGTAGAGGGAGCTTTACTCTGTTTCTAACCCTGTGCTGTACCTGTCCTGGGAGTGTTTGATGGGGACAGTGTAGAGGGAGCTTTACTCTGTATCTAACCCTGTGCTGTACCTGTCCTGGGAGTGTTTGATGGGGACAGTGTAGAGGGAGCTTTACTCTGTATCTAACCCTGTGCTGTACCTGTCCTGGGAGTGTTTGATGGGGACAGTGTAGAGGGAGCTTTACTCTGTATCTAATCCTGTGCTGTTCCTGCCCTGGGAGTGTTTGATGGGGACAGTATAGAGGGAGCTTTACTCTGTATCTAATCCTGTGCTGTTCCTGCCCTACAAATATCTGGGACAGCGCCATGTGTCCAAATCCTGGCAGTCTCCTGGGCTGTGCCTCTTCTCACTGTGGCTGGTTGTTTACAATTGTGGTCAAGAGACTAGGGCTGGCGATCTTTGACTACACAACACTGGCCATATACTGTGTTCTTTTGGTTCAGAGATTCAAGAGTTAATACTTGGATGTAAATATGTAAGTGGAGAGGGAGGAGGTGATGGAATGCGTCCTGTGTAAGACTGTTCCATGCTCAGAGGCTATAACAGGACTGTACACGAGCAGCAGATGTTTCTGAAACTTTGTTTTTCTGAACAGGTCATTTAAAAAGACACCTGAAGCCAAATGGTACAATTTTAAAGGGGATGCAGGAACAGAGGAATCTGGTCATGTATGTACACAAATCCTTAAAAGGTTTCAGGACAAGTTGTTTGAAGAACAAATGCACATGGGATCATTGGGTTTTGAAACCAAATGAAAGAAATGTTAACTGATCTTTGTGGAATCTTCATAAAGAAATGTTGCCTGTAGGTGTACTGAACATGCTGGTACCAATATGTAACTTGGAAAATTGCACTTAACTTAATGCAGTTTAATTGAAAGCAGTTCAGAGAAGGTTCACTAGGCTGATTCCTGGGGTGAAGGGGTTGAGGGGAGCTTGGGCCTATACTCATTGGGGTTTAGAATAATGTCACAGGGAAATCTAAAACTCGGGGGCACAATTTTAAAAATAAGGGGGCTCCCATTTAAGACGGAGATGAGGAGGTATTTCTTCTCTGAGGGTCGTTAGTCTTTGGAATTCTCTTCCACAGAGAGCAGTGGAGGCTGGGTCATTGAATATATCCAAGGTCGAGTTAGACAGATTTTTGGTCGACAAGGGAGTTGAGGATTATTGGGGGGGGGGGGGGGGCGGCAGGCAGGAAAGTGGAGTTAAAATCACATCGGATTAGCCGTGATTTTATTGAATGGTGTAGCAGGCTCGAGGGGCCGAATGGCCTACTCCTGCTCCTGTTTTTTATGTTCTCATGCTCTTATGTTCTTATGTTTTTGTAGAGTAATCCCCCTGTCTGATAAATCCAACTCTTCAGCAGAGTTAAGGACCACTCTTCAGTTTTGTGGACCTCAAATCTTGGGACAATACAAGTTTGGGAAGCCAGGCTTTATCATTGTGCTGTGCAATACGGTTATTCACGCACTCACTGTCACAAATTACTGAAAGCCAAGTAACAACATTGAGAACAATTTAATGTTTCTCCTCCTCCATCCCATTTGCCTGAGGGAGTGTGTGAAGAAAATATTTAATAGTGAATAGCTTAAAAAGCTATATAACTTGCTGGTTGGGCCCCAACTTGGAGTATTGAATTCAATTCTGGGCACCACACATTCCAGTAAAGCTTTGGAATGGGTGCAGAGGAGATTTGTAGGTAGGTTGGTGGCGCAGTGGTAATGTCACTGGACTAATAATTCAGAGACAAAGACTAATGTTCTGGGCACGTGGGATGGCAGGATTGTCACATGAAGCAGGACTGGACCGACTAGGCCTGTATTCACTGGGGGTTAGAAAAATGAGAGGGGATCTCATTGAAACATATAAAATTCTGACAGGGCTGGACAGACTGGATGCAGGGATAATGTTTCCTCTGGCTGGAGGGCCTAGAACAAGGGGTCACAATCTCAGGGTACGGTGGACCATTTAGGACTGAGATGGGAAGAAACTTCTTCACTCAGAGGGTGGTGAACCTGTGGAATTCTCTACCACAGGAGGCTGTGGAGGCCAAGTCACTGAATATATTTAAGAAGGAAATAGATTTCTAGACTCTAAAGGCATTAAGAGGTACGGGTAAAGGGCGGGAGTACGGCATTGAGATAGAAGATCAGCCACGATCATATTGAATGGCAGAGCAGGCTTGAAGGGCCGAATGACCTACTCCTGTTTCTATAAAGCTAGCCTCAATGATGGTGACCTTGACAACTATCATCGATTGTTTTAATAATCCATCTGGTTCACTAATGTCCTTTTAGGGAAGGAAATCTGCCATCCTTACCTGGTCTGGCCTACATGTGACTCCAGACCCACAGCAATGTGGTTGACTCTTGACTGCCCCCTGAAATGACCCAGCAAGGTCAGTTCAAGGGCAATTAGGGATGGGCAACAAACGCTGGCCTTGCCAGTGATGTGCACGTCCCATGCAAGGGTCAAGAGGTACCAGGGATGAGGGACTACAGTTATGTGGAGGAGCTGCTGTTCTCCTTCAAGAAGAAAAAATTAAGAGGAGAAATAATAATGGCATTCAAAATCATGAAGGGTTTTGATAGGGTTTTCACTGGCAGGAGCCTCGGTGACCAGAGGGATGCAGATTGAAGATAATTGGCAAAAGAACCGGAGCGGGGGATGAGGAAAATTTGTTACAATCTGAAATACCCTGCCTGAAAGGGAGGTAGAATCAGATTCAATGGTAACTTTCTAAAGAGAATTGGATAAATAGGACAATGGGGAGAAGCGCAGGGGGAGTGGGAATAATTGAATAGCTCTTTCAAAGAGCCAGCACAGACAGGATGGGATGAATGGCCTCCTGTGCTGTCTGAGTCTATCACGAGACTCCACTGGCTGGCAGGACTTTAATCCTCTTTGTTGGCAGTGAGTAATTCGCACCAAATAATTTTTTCTATATTATTTCATGGGATGTGGGTGTCATTTCAGAGGGCATTTAAGAGTCAAGTACATTAATCTGGAGTCACCTGTAGGCCAGACTGGATAAGGATGGCAGATTTCCTTCCCGAAAGGACATCAGTGAACTAGATGAGTTTTTATGATAATCGATGATAGTTGCCATGGTCACCATCACTGAGACTAGCTTTTATATCCCAGCTTTAATTATTTGAATTTAAAAAATAATTACCGTGGTGGGATTTGAACGCACACCCCCAGAGTATTTGCCTGGGCTGCTGGATTACCAGTCCAGTGACATTACCACTAAACCATCTCCCCTGCGTTTCTTTCCTTTCATTCGTGTTCCTCCACTCCCGAAGACACCCACTCATGACTGTGTCTTGTAGGGGGCGGTGGGTGGTTACTGTTACACCACTGACGGGAGGCCGGGCGGACGATGACAGCCAGCTGTTTGACCACAGAAGGCGTTGCAATCCCAAACCTGCTCCATTGGAAAGTGAGACCCTGGTTTGATCTTCATTTTCTCTAACGCCTGTTACAGTGAGCAGTGGTCCAACATGCTTCCCCTACACCTTAGACCATAAGACATAGCAGCAGAAATTAGGCCATTCGGCCCATCGAGTCTGCTCCGTCATTCAATCATGGCTGATAAGTTTCTCAACCCCATTTTCCCGCCTTCTCCCCGTAACCTTTGATCCCCTTACCAATTAAGAACCTATCTATCTCGGTCTTAAATACACTCAATGACCTGGCCTCCACAGCCTTCTGTGGCAATGAATTCCATAGATTCACCACTCTCTGGCTAAAGAAGTTTTTCCTCATCTCTGTTCTAAAAGGTCTTCCCTTTACTCTGAGGCTGTGCCCTCGGGTCCTAGTCTCTCCTACTAATGGAAACATCTTCCCCACGTCCACACTATCCAGGCCTTTCAGTATTCTATAAGTTTCAATCAGATCCCCCCTCATCCTTCTAAACTCCATCGAGTATAGACCCAGAGTCCTCAAACGTTCCTCATATGTTAAGCCTTTCATTCCTGGGATCGTTCTCGTGAACCTCCTCTGGACCCTCTCCAGGGCCAGAACATCCTTCCTGAGACACGGGACCCAAAATTGCTCACAATATTCTAAATGTGGTCTTACCAGAGCCTTTTAAAGCCTCAGCAGCACATCCCTGCTTTTATATTCTAGTCCTCTCGAAATAAATGCCAACATTGCATTTGCCTTCCTAACTACCGACTCAACCTGCAAGTTAACCTTAAGAGAATCCTGGACTAGGACTCCCAAGTCCCTTTGCACTCCAGATTTCTGAATTCTCTCCCCATTTAGAAAATAGTCTATGCCTCTATTCTTCCTACCAAAGTGCATGACCTCACACTTGCCCACATTGTATTCCATCTGCCACTTCTTTGCCCATTCTCCTAACCTGTCCAAATCCTTCTGCAGCCTCCCCGCCTCCTCAATACTACCTGTCCCTCCACCTATCTTTGTATCATCTGCAAACTTAGCCAGAATGCCCTCAGTTCCTTCATCTAGATCATTAATGCATAAAGTGAAAAGTTGTGGTCCCAACACTGACCCTTGCGGAACTCCACTAGTCACCGGCCGCCATCCTGAGAAGGACCCCCTTATCCCCACTCTCTGCCTCCTGCCAGACAGCCAATCTTCTATCCATCTAGTACCTTGCCTCTAACACCATGGACTCTTATCTTACTGAGCAGCCTCCTGTGCGGCACCTTGTCAAAGGCCTTCTGGAAGTCCAAGTAGATAACATCCATTGGCTCTCCTTTGTCTAACCTACTCGTTACCTCCTCAAAGAATTCTAACAGATTTGTCAGGCATGACCTCCCCTTGATGAAACCATGCTGACTTTGCCCTATTTTACCATGCACTTCCAAGTATTCTGAAATCTCATCCTTAATAATGGACTCTAAAATCTTACCAACCACCGAGGTCAGGCTAATCGGCCTGTAATTTCCCATCTCCCGGGGTTACATTAGCGATTTTCCAGTCCTCTGGGACCCTCCCTGACTCCAGTGATTCCTGAAAGATCACCACTAACGCCTTCACTATCTCTTCAGCTATTTCCTTCAGAACTCTGGGGTGTAATCCATCTGAACCAGGTGATTTATCCACCTTCAGACCTTTCAGTTTTCCTAGCACCTTCTCCTTGGTAATGGCCACCATGCTCACCTCTGCCCCCTGACTCTATTGAACTTTGGGGATGTTACTCGTGTCTTCCACCGTGAAGACTGACGCAAAGTACCTATTCAGTTCCTCCGCCATTTCTTTGTTTCCCACTACTACTTCTCCAGCGTCATTTTCCAGCGGCCCAATGTCCACTTTTGCCTCTCTCCTACCCTTTATATATCTAAAAAAAAACCTTCCCCACACCGCCCCCTACCCCCACAACCCCCTCTCCCCATCTGAACCTCCCACTACACCAGCGGCGGTGGGAAAGAGGGGCAGCCAAGTCATCACAAAATGGCTCACTGACCCTGAGATTCCCCGATCTGTACTCCAGGCAGAGTACCCACTGAGCAGCCCGGGTAAGGGCTTAGCCAGTACCAGAGGAATAGCAGTCAGTACAGGGAGTTAAAGTAATGTGTGCAATGATGTATAACGCTTGCATTTCTCTAGCAGCTTGCCCACAACCCCTGGAACCCCAAAGTACTTTACAGCCAATTAAATACTTTCCGAAGTGTAGTCACTGTTGCAACGTAGGAAACGCTGCACCCATTTTGCGCACAGCATGATCCCGCAAACAGCAATGTGATAATGATCAGACAATCTGTTTTAGTGATGTCTGTTGAGGGATAAATGAGGGTGCCGGGGAGAACTCTCCTGCTCGTCTTCAGATTAGTGGCCATTAGAAATCTTTTGCATCGATCGGAGAGGGCAGACTGGACCTTGGTTTGACGTCTCACCCAAAAGACAGCACGTCCGACAGCGCTGCCCTCCCTCAATACTGGCGCTGGGAGCGTCGGCCTGGATTATGCGCTCACGTCTCTGGAGCAGGACATAAACCCACGACTTTCCAACTCAGAGGTTAGAGTGCTACCCACTGAACCATGGTTAACACCTTCCTCATGGCCGATAAATACACTAGCTGAGCCTCGGCAAGCATCTGAGAGAAAAAGGCATGTTAGTGCTTCTTCAAAGGCAAGAACTTATGAAAGTACAGCCCTATCTTACCAGGTGCTGATGAAGCTATCATGGACTAATTAATTGGCATGTCTAGCTACAAAGCCCTATTGTCTGCACCCTTGTGAACTTGTCACAGTGATGCTGTGGGATTTCTTGATTAAGCCTCTGTCATGAACATTTCAAGCGGGCATTGTTGGTTGCTGCCGAGACAGGGTTTGTGGTGAGACTGATGGAGATGACGTGCTTTCCACTTCAGTCACCGGCTCGTCTAAACTGGTGGCTTTTTGTCTGTCTTGCCACCTCACCCGAAGGTGCTGACTCTTGGCTGTGTTCCAGTTTAGGCCTAAAGGACACCTAACGTTGCACTCCTTGGAAGACGGGCAGGAGAATTCTCCCCAGTCCAGCACTTATCCCTCAGCTACCATCATTAAAAACAGATAGACCTGCTGAGTTTTTCCAGGTAATTCTGTTTTTGTCTGGTCATTATCCCATTGCTGCTTGTGGGAGCTTGCTGTGCACAGATAAGCTGCCATTTTACAACAGTGACTACATTGTACAAGCATTCCATTGGCTGGGAAGTGTTTTGGGACATCCTGAAGTCATGAGAGGCGCTATATTAATGCAAGCCCTTTCTAATGCAGGACATGGAGGGATTATGAGAGAAGTGTTTAGAATGATAACCACGGATGGGACAGGGTGGATCGAAGCAGACTGTTTTAGATAGTTGAGCAATCAAGGATGAGGGGCCATAGATAGAAGATTAAATGTAAGGGATCAAAACAGTTGACAGGAAATAGGACTAGGCTTGGTACTGAGTTTTAAAAAAAGCAGTAACTTTGTGGGGACAGGGCCATGGGACATTAAAGCAACACCCGAAGTTTATAAGGCTACAAAAAAATCTAATAGAATTGTAGGTTTTATCTGGGAATATAGAATATAAAAAAACAAGAGCTAATGAGCCTCAATATTTATTAAGTCTTTAATTAGATATAGTTTCAGCACAGACTGGAGGCTCCACACTTAAGACGTGCACCAGAGATTCACTCAGATCCTGCCTGACATAAGGAAAACATTCACTCCCTCCACCACCGACGCACAGTGGCAGCAGTGTGTACCACCTACAAGAAGCACTACAGCAACTCACCAGGGCACCTTCAACAGCATCTTCCGCACCCAGGACCTCGAGCATCTAGAAGCACAAGGACAACAGACACATGAGAAAACCACCACCTGCAAGTCACACATCATCCTGCCTTTTTTTTATTCATTCGTGGGATGTGGGCATTGCTGGCTAGGCCAGCGTTTATTGCCCATCCCTAATTGCCCTTGAGAAGGTGGTGGTGAGCTGCCTTCTTGAACCGCTGCAGTCCATGTGGTGTAGGTACACCCACAGTGCTGTTAGGGAGGGAGTTCCAGGATTTTGACCCAGCGATAGTGAAGGAACGGCCGATATGTTTCCAAGGTGGGCTAAAAATCTAAGACAAAAGTGGTGGCATAGCCACTGGGCGTGAAGTTGGGAAATCGGGGGCGGGGGGGGGGAGGGGGTGGGGTCGAGCTAAAGTGGGGGGGTGAAGTTGGGAAATGGGGGGAATGGGGCGTGAAGTTGGGAAATGGGGGGGAGGGGGCGTGAAGTTGGGAAATGGGGGGGAGGGGGCGTGAAGTTGGGAAATGGGGGGGAGGGGGCGTGAAGTTGGGAAATGGGGGGGAGGGGGCGTGAAGTTGGGAAATGGGGGGGAGGGGGCGTGAAGTTGGGAAATGGGGGGGAGGGGGCGTGAAGTTGGGAAATGGGGGGGTGGAGGGGGCGTGAAGTTGGGAAATGGGGGGGTGGAGGGGGCGTGAAGTTGGGAAATGGGGGGGTGGAGGGGGCGTGAAGTTGGGAAATGGGGGGGAGGGGGCGTGAAGTTGGGAAATGGGGGGGAGGGGGCGTGAAGTTGGGAAATGGGGGGGGAGGGGGCGTGAAGTTGGGAAATGGAGGGGAGGGGGCGTGAAGTTGGGAAATGGGGGGGTGGAGGGGGCGTGAAGTTGGGAAATGGGGGGGGGGAGGGGGCGTGAAGTTGGGAAATGGGGGGGTGGAGGGGGCGTGAAGTTGGGAAATGGGGGGGAGGGGGCGTGAAGTTGGGAAATGGGGGGGAGGGGGCGTGAAGTTGGGAAATGGGGGGGGAGGGGGCGTGAAGTTGGGAAATGGGGGGGGAGGGGGCGTGAAGTTGGGAAATGGAGGGGAGGGGGCGTGAAGTTAGGAAACGGGGGGGCGAGCTACGGGGGGGGGATGAAGTTGGGAAATGGGAACAGCTCAGATAAATGTGGTCGGGATTATTTGCTCCCATGAATTCCCAGCATGGAGTGGATGGTGGATGGGCCGAATGGCTTGGTTTCATGTTGTAACTTCTGTGCAATTTGAAATATGATTGAACTTCATACACGAATCAAGGCATCTGAAAGCGATCATAGCCCAGGAAGAACAATGGACCCCATTCATTACACTGACTGATCAGAGTCAGATTGTTGATGGTAAATGTTTGAATCATAATGTTGATTTAAAATAAAGGAGTCGGCAAAAATAGTTATACTTTTAAAATTGTAATTCAAAGATTTTTTTCATTTTTCCAATGCTTGGATCAGTAAAACAGTTCAACAAATGCTTCGGTCGGGAGTGTAGGTTGAGTTTCAGCAGCCTGGAATGGTCTTGATGCTTGGTCCATACTTTGCCCATTGAGAACAATTACCCTGTTCTAATTGATTTCCCTCCCTTATCTGCAGCTACTGGGAAGAAGGGGTAGAGATGGAGTGGGGAGAGGAGAAGGATGGGGAGAAGCAGCAAGGGATGGGGGAGAGCGGGAGCTGGGGAGAGAGAAGGTGAGAGGGGATCAGGGGAGGGAGCGCGTGGGAGAGCAGAGAAGCTGGGAGGTCGGTGGGAGGGGGAGAGGGGAGGAAAAGATGATGGAAGAGAGAAAAGGGAGGGAAGGAGAAAGGGCCTGCAAGGAGAGAGGGAGGCCAGGGAATGGGCAGGGGGCGAACGTAGGAGGGTAAAGGGTCACAGGAGCGTGGATGGAGGGTGGGGGAGGGTAAACACGGAGAGGAAGAGCAGGGAAGGCGGAGTGGAGAGAGGGAGGCTGGGTGGAAGAGACTGGGGGAGGGGGTGGGTGGAGGGGAGAGGGAGAGTAGGAAAAGAGGATATAGGGAGCATGGGGAGACGTGGTGAGTGAGGAGGGAGACGAGGTGCAGGAGAGAGGAAGGATAGGCGGGTACAAGGCTGGGGTGAGTGGGAGGGTGGGGTCAGGGCAGTGTGCAGTAACCCTAATGTTAGCGGATCAGAATGTGTAGACTGACACTCATTGCCACAAACAGTCACACAGGATGGGCTTGATGAGAGTGAGATGATGGTTATACAGACTTTATAGAGTCATTACTCCAGCACTCGAGGAGGTCACTCAGCTCACCAACATGCTGCAGAGTAATGGACTCTCAGGACTGGATGAAGGGAAGTTTGTGAAAATCTCAAGACTATTTGAGAAATCGGTGCTGGGATTGACAATGAGATAAGACCCTCTCGGTATCATGGCTCCTCTCCTAACTGGTCTCTGCTCAGTCTCGCTGTGGCTCTCTTAACACCCTTCACATTCCCCCATGCCTCGGAATTCATTCACTTGCAGGTGAGGGAAATGAAAATCACTGGGAGTACGTAAGCTTCAGGTGAATGCAGTCTCTCACATGATGTCTTAATCAACATGTTTATACTGAGAGTTAATCTCCCAGTCTGTACTTTCTGCAGACTACCAGCTCAGCTGTTGTCTATTCCTGCTTCCCACAGTCGCTCTCACACTTGTGCCCTTTCAGCTTGCTGCCAGAATACAATCTCCTCACTGATAGCTTTCCATTGTCAATGTGCAGTGTCAGCTGCGATTCTATGCACAGCAACCTCAGTCAGAAAGCTGAGGGTTTAACTCCCACTCTGGAGAGTTTAGCCCCAAATGTAGGTTGGCACTCTGTGTCGTACTGAGGGACCAC
The DNA here is from genome assembly GCF_964194155.1 of Cetorhinus maximus. Classification (NCBI taxonomy): domain Eukaryota; kingdom Metazoa; phylum Chordata; class Chondrichthyes; order Lamniformes; family Cetorhinidae; genus Cetorhinus; species Cetorhinus maximus. The sequence continues at coordinate 122,074,657 of NC_135889.1, forward strand.
TGCACTGTCACTGTTATCTTATTCTGACAACGCACCTCATAATTCCGAACACCTCCATTAAACCTCCCCCTTAACCTTCTCTGCTCTGAGGAGAACAATCCCAACTTCACCAGTCTCTCCAAGACCTTGACACCCTTCCGAAGGTGTGGTGCCCAGAATTGAACGTGATACCCCAGCTGAGACCTAACCAGTGTTTTATAAATATTATAACATAATATTCCTGCTTTGGCTTTCCATTCCTGTATTAAAAAGGCTAAGGATTCCACATGTCTTTTTCACAGCCTGATCGACTTGTCCTGCCCCCTACAAAGATTTGTCTACACGCGATCCAGGTCTCTCCCTCTTCTCGCATCCCATTTAAAATTGTACCTTTTTGTTTACATTGCCTTTCCTCATTCTTCCCACTAAAATGTATCGCATGACAATTCCCTGCCTTAAATTTCATCAGCCATGCGTCTGCCCATTTAACCAGCCTGTCTGTGTCCTCTCATCTGCGTGTATCCTCCTCATTGTTTACTGAACCTCCCAGCTTCGTATCGTGTGCAAACTTTGAAATAATGCCTTGCATACCAATGTCCGCAAGGTTCATGTGGCGCTTTGGGCAGTGTCCCTCCTCTGGGGCCAGAAGCTCTAGATACAAATCCCACTTCAGGACTTGATGGCCACGGAAGGTGCATTCATAATGTGCCCAAACAGGTTGATTATCAGCCTGTAAATCCTCCCAGTATGCCTGAGGGCGGGCGGTAAGAGCGGGACAGTTCCCTGGTCAGCCAGACTGCAGAAGGCGACAGCAAACCCCTGCAGAACTTTGCCCAGCATCACCATGGACCAATCCGGTGGGAGTCCATGGCCGCCTACGCCCTCTTAGGGCAGGGTCCTTGGGGGAGGAGGATACCCAATTAATTAATTAGGTCATTAATATATATGGAAAAGAGCAGTGGTGCTAAAAACCATACCCTGTGGAACATCACTGTAGGCTCCCCTCTTAACAGCTGTTAATAATCACTCTATCTCACAGCTAATGTATCCGTGTAATCTCTGCCCCTTTAAGCTCACAAGTTTCCATTTTGCTAGCGATTTTCGAAAGAACAGTTTGATTGTTACAGAGTTCGTGCTGATTCAGGGCTGAAAAGAAGTAGACGTGGTATTTACACAGGGATTTGTCAGGTAGTGCAGACTTTGCTGTCAATACATGTGCTATGACAGCACACCCACAACTACACAGAGACGCACACTGTAATCCCTAAAGGTTAAATTATAATTTTTAACCTCTCCAAATTATAGAGCTGAACATGAGACGTTATGATTGAGGGTGTGGGAGAGTGCTGGAGGCTAAAGGTTTAAATTGTGTTGAGGAAAAGACAATAAGCCAGGGCTCAGGCTGCACGCTAGCGATGCTGTTAAATATCAGAGTTCCAGCTGTCATTCACAATCTGTCATGGAGGTTAGCTGCTCCCGGAGCTGGGTGACTGGGCTCGGGGTGGTGGGGAAAGCACTACAGATGGCCCCAGCTGTGGCTTAAGTGGGTCGAGCTGTTGCCTCTGAGTCCCAAGGTCATCAATTTGAGTCCCTTGGCAGACACTTGAGCACATAATCCAAGCTGACGTTTAGTGCAGTACTTTAATTGAGGGGGTGCTGCACTGTCGGAGGTGCCGTCTTTCAGGTGAGGCATTAAACTGAAGTCCCGTCTGCCCCCTCAGGTGGATTTAAAAGATCCCAGGAATCTATTTCCAAGACCAGTGAATCCCAGGCCAGTGTCCTGACCAATATTTATCCCTGATTTAACATCACTGAAACAGATTCTCTGGTCATTATCATACGACCAACTATAAACCTCCCTATTTATGGGGAGACAGTGGCGTACTGGACTGGCCCAGCAATCCAGAGAGCCAGTTAAATACTCTGGGGGGCACAGGTTCAGATCCCACCACAGCAGCTGGTGAAATTTAAATCCAATTAATAAATTTGGATTTAAAAGCTAGTCCTACCAATGGTGACCATAAAACTACCATCAATTGTTTAAAAACCCATCTCGTTCCCCATAAGGAAATCTGCCAATCTTACCTGGTCTGGCCTCAGCAATGTGACTCAATTGACTCTTAACTGCCCTCTGCATTGGTGTAGCAAGCCACTCGGTTCATGGGTAACCAATGCCGGCCTTGCCAGTGATGCCCACATCCCATGAAAGAATAAAGAATAAAAAATAGTGCTGTCTGTAGGAGCTTACTGCGCATGGAAATTTTGGCCGCTGTGTTTGTTACACCACAACAGTGACCATTGCACAGTGCTTTGTGAGAACCTGAGATTGTGAAAGGCGCAATACAAATCCAGGTGCTTCCAGTTTCCTCCCCCATAAGGACTTGTGCATTTGATGCTGCGCCCTTTCCCCCACCTCCCAGCCGAGATGGAACCAGAGAAAAGTTACAGCACGGAAGGAGGCCATTCAGCCCATCTTGTCCATGCCAGCCCGAGGACACCCAGGTGCCCTTTCTAATCCCACTTTCCTGCACCCGGCCCATAGCCCTGCAGCTTACAGCACTTTAGGTGCAGATCCAGGTACTTTTTAAAAGAGTTTAGAGTTTCTGCCTCTACCACCAACTTGGGCGGCGAATTCCAGACACTCACTACCCTCTGTGTAAAAAAAGTTCTTCCTCATGTCCCCCCACCCCCTACACCTGCCACTTATCTTGAATCTATGTCCCCTGGTTCTAGAATTCCCCACCTAGGGAAACAATTTTGTCCTGTCAATTCAGATGAATTGGCCTACAGCGTTAAGTAGGTAGGGGAGGAACAAGCGCTGCTGGAATGAGCAATAAGAGAGATGTGCCTTGGCTAGCCCTCACTTCATGTCAGTCTGCAATCCTGCAGCAGGCTTGGTATAATTATGCTGAGCCTTTATAAATCATTGGTTAGGCCTCAGCTGGAGTATTGTGTTCAATTCTGGGCTTACGCTTCAGGGAGGAATCGAGCCTTCAGCTGCACTAGACTCTGGAACTCTCTCTGCCTCGCTCATTTATGACTCTCCTTAAAACATAACTCTTTGACCAAACTTTCGGTCACCTGTCCTAACATCGCCTTATGTGGCTCAGTTACAGATTGTGTTTGATAATCATTCTAGTGCAGTGCTTGGGATGATTTACTACCTTTGAGGTGCTATATAAACACAAGTTGTTGTTGTTGTTGTTGGAGGTGCCATCTTTCCAATGAGACATTAAACCGAGGCCCTTCTGTCCTCTCAGGTGGATGTAAAAGATCCCACGAGCAGTATTTGGAAGACGAGCAAGGGGAGTTCTCCCTGGTGTCTGGGCCAATATTTATCCCTCAACCAACATACTGAAAAATAGATTATGTTGCCGTTGCTGCCGGTGGGATCTTTCTGTGCACATATTAGCTACCAGTTCCCTATTATAATTTACCCCATTATCCACAAATAAATAAGCCAGCGCCAGACATGTTTTAAAAATATGGGTTTTGGTTTTTTTTTAAAAAAACAAGAAAATCAGTTTATTGTCCCTAAAGTTAACAAATGTCGCTGGTCTTGGCTATAAATGTAAAATCAAATACTTTTCCTAAATAAATAAATAACATTGTTGCGGTGACTACAGCAGTTACAACAGTGACTGCACAGATTATCTGATCATTATTGCATGATTGCTTGTGGGATCTTGCTGTGCGCAAATTGGCTGCCTTCGTTCTCCACCTCACAGCGGTGGGGACACTTCAGAATGTATTTCATTGGCTGTAAAGTGCTTTGGAACGTCCCCTGGTCGTGAAAGGTGCTATAGAAATGTAAGCCTTTCTTTTCCCCCTGTATGTAATCGGGGTGGGGCAGTTCTGCTTAAGCGCTGACAAGTTATCATCTCCGTCTCGTTCGCCACCTTGTGCTTCATTCAGGTCCCTCTTCAAGTTTGACATTGCGGAGAACCTCCCGGTCTGTCCGCAAGCATGACCCAAACCTCCCTGTCGCTTGCCATTTTAACACTCCACCCTGCTCTCATACCCACATGTCTGTCCTTGGCCTGCTGCATTGTTCCAGTGAAGCTCAACGCAAACTGGAGGAACAGCACCTCATCTTCCGACTCGGCACTTTACAGCCTTCCGGACTGAATATTGAGTTCAACAACTTTAGATCATGAACTCTCTCCTCCATCCCCACCCCCTTTCCGATCCCCCCCTTTTTTTTACCCCCTTTCTTCTACGTTCATTTTTATTTTTTATCCACTTATTTTATTTTTTATTTTTGTTCATTTATCCGTAGTTTTATCCCTTTTTTTATAATCCCGTTTTCTATCCTTTTTTTTCCCTCCACCACTGCCCCTTCCCCCCACCCCATCCCGCCCCCCAGGTCCATCTGTCACCTGGTCCATGTTGTTCTTTCACACAATGCTAATCTTGTTCTGCTATCATCACACTCTGCTCTCTTACCTTTATGCACCTTTTTTTTTAGCACTGACCACTACCATTAACAATCCATTTGTCCCTTAGTTCGTGACATCTTTGTCAATCCCTCCTTTGTCCACACCTATTGATGGCCTTCTATCCAGCTCCACCTGCCCCCACCCCCCTTAAACAGTGTAAATTTCATCACATTTACGCTTCTCTTCAGCTCTGAAGAAGGGTCATAAGGACTCGAAACGTTAACTCTTGTTTCTCTCTCCACAGATGCTGTCAGACCCGCTGAGTTTTTGCAGCATTTTCTGTTTTTGTTTGACATTATTTAATGTTTAGCGCTGATTTCCACATGAGTTAGCACTGAGCTGGGTTGAATGAGTGGGAAGATGAATTAATTCGGAGGAGATTCTTTCCATTAGCTGCATTGAGATGTATTAAAAACTAATTAACTCCGGCTGTAAAATGAGCTTTCGTCTCCAGAAGCTTCTCGTTGGCCACCTGGGTTTGCACCTTTCATTTGAGAAACCAAAGACTGAGGTCCCCAGCGCAGAGGGACATCAAGGATGGTGAAAGGAGTCGGGGAGAAGGAGAGATGGTTCTAGATGAAGAGATATGTTGGGATGTAAAAGTCTGCGGGGTGTAGGGGGGAGACTGAGACAAGGAAGGAGTCTCACAGATCTGAGTCCCTCAAAAAATAGAAGGTTACAAAGGTGTATTTTTCAATTAGCAAAGTTTAGATGTAAACTTACGTGACAGCCTTCCGTCTCGTGATACGATGGTTTGTGCCGTGGTGGTTAACTCGGTGTTAAGCATCGCCTGGTGTGGCTCAGGAGCCCCACACTGACATGGCAGTCTTTGCTGCACTTAGGAACATAGGAACATAGAAAATAGGAATAGGAGTGGGATCTTGCTGTGCGTAAATTGGCTGCCTTCGTTCTCCACCTCACAGCGGTGGGGACACTTCGAAATGTATTTCATTGGCCGTAAAGAGCTTTGGGACGTCCCCTGGTCGTGAAAGGTGCTATAGAAATGTAAGCCTTTCTTTTCCCCCTGTATGTAATCGGGGGCGGGGTGGGGGGGCAGTTCTGCTTAAGCGCTGACAAGTTATCATCTCTGTCTCATTCACCACCTTGTGCTTCAGTCAGGTCCCTCTTCAAGCTTGACATTGCGGAGAACCTCCTGGTCTGTCCGCAAGCATGACCCAGACCTCCCTGTCGCTTGCCATTTTAACACTCCACCCTGCTCTCATACCCACATGTCCGTCCTTGGCCTGTTGCATTGTTCCAGTGAAGCTCAACGCAAACTGGAGGAACAGCACCTCATCTTCCGACTAGGCACTTTACAGCCTTCCGGACTGAATATTGAGTTCAACAACTTTAGATCTTAAACTCGCTCCTCCATCCCCACCCCCTTTTTTTTTTTACCCCCTTCTATGTTTATTTTTATTTTTTATCCACTTATTTTATTTTTTATTTTTGTTCATTTATCCGTAGTTTTATCCCCTTTTTTTTAAATCCCATTTTCTATCCTTTTTTTATCCCTCCACCACTGCCCCTTCCCCCCACCCCAATCCCCCCCCAGTTCTATCTGTCACCTGGTCCATGTTGTTCTTTCACACAATGCTAATCACACTATTATCACACTATTATCTGCTATTATCACACTCTGCTCTCTTACTTTTATGCACCTTTTTTTTTAGCACTAATCACTACCATTAACAATCCATTTGTCCTTTAGTTCATGACACCTTTGTCAATCCCTCTTTTGTCCGCACCTACTGTTGGCCTTCTATCCAGCTCCACCTGCCCCACACCCCTTAAACAGTGTAAATTTCATCACATTTCCGCTTCTCTTCAGCTCTGAAGAAGGGTCATCAGGACTCGAAACGTTAACTCTTGTTTCTCTCTCCACAGATGCTGTCAGACCTGCTGAGTTTTTCCAGCATTTTCTGTTTTTGTTTGACATTATTTAATGTTGAGCGCTGATTTCCACATGAGTTAGCACTGAGCTGGGTTGAATGACTGGGAAAATGAATTAATTCGGAGGAGATTCTTTCCATTAGCTGCATTGAGATGTATTAAAAACTAATTAACTCCGGCTGTAAAATGAGCTTCCGTCTCCAGCAGCTTCTCGTTGGCCACCTGAGTTTGCACCTTTCACTCGAGAAACCAAAGACTGAGGTCCCCAGCGCAGAAGGACATCGAGGATGGTGAAAGGAGTCGGGGAGAAGGAGAGACGGCTCTAGATGTAAAAGCCTGCAGGGTGTAGGGGGAAGACTCAGACAAGGAAGGAGTCTCACAAATCTGAGTCCCTCAAAAAATAGAAGGTTACAAAGGTGTATTTTTCAATTAGCAAAGTTTAGATGTAAACTTACGTGACAGCCTTCCGTCTCGTGATACGATGGTTTGCGCCGTGGTGGTTAACTCGGTGTTAAGCATCGCCTGGTGTGGCTCAGGAGCCCCACACTAACATGGCAGTCTTTGCTGCACTTAGGAACATAGGAACATAGAAAATAGGAATAGGAGTAGGCCATTCAGCCCCTTGAGCCTGCTCCACCATTCAACTAGATCATGGCTGATCTTCTACCTTAACGCCATTTTCCCGCACGTACCCCATATCTCTTGATATCTTTAATAACAGAAATCTGTCAATCTCTGTCTTGAACATACCCAATGATTGAGCCCCCACAGACCTCTGGGGTAGAGAATCCATAGATTCACCACCCTCTGAGTGAAGAAATTCCTCCTCATTTCGGTCCAAATGGCCTACCCCTTATCCTGAGCCTGTGTCCCCTGGTTCTAGACTCCCCAGCCAGGGGAAACATCCTTCCTGCCTCTACCCTGTTGAGCCCTGTAAGAATTTTTTACACTTCAATGGAATCACCTCTCATCCTTCCAAACTCTAGAGAATACAGGCCCAGTCTCCTCAAATCACTCCTCACAGGACAATCCCATCATCCCAAGAATCAGTGTGGTGACCCTCCATTGAACTCCCTCTATGGCAAGTCTATCCTTCCTTAGGCAGGGAGACCAAAACTGTGCACAGTACTCCAGGTGCAGTCTCACCGAGGCTCTGTACAATTGCAGCAAGACATCTTTACTCCTGTACTCAAATCCCTTTGCAATGAAGACTGACATGCCATTTGCCTTTCTAATCGCTTGCTCCACCTGCACGTTAGCTTTCAGTGACTCATGAACAAGGACACCCAGGTCCCTTTGGCCATCAACACTTCCCCAACCTCTCACCATTTAAGAAATACTCCGCATTTCTGTTTTTCCTATGAAAGTGGATAACTTCACTTTTTCCCGCATTATATTCCATCTGCCATGTTCTTTCCCGTTCACTAAGCCTGTCTAAATCTCCTTGAAGGCTCTTCGCCTCCTCACCACTCACGTTCCCACCTAGTTTAGTGTCATCAGCAAACTTGGAAAAAATTTACATTTGGTCCCCACATCCTAATCATTGATGTAGATTGTGAGTAGCTGGGGCCCAAGCACTGATCCTTGTAGTACCCCACTAGTCACAGCCTGTCAAAGCGTGAACGACCGGTTTATTCCTACTCTAGGTGTAGGATAGGGGTATGAGGTCAGTAATTAATCCTATCACATTGCACAATACCAAGAAGCCGATAAAGAAAGGGAAAGTAGAGTATGAAGGTAAACTAGCGAGAAACGTGATTTGCTGGTCTCTGTTTTCCCTGGGCTAGCTGAGCTTATTGTTTTTGCTCATCTCTCCCAATGTCCTTCCGAACAGTCAGCCTCCAGAGGCCAGCGACTGTGTCTCAGTTGGGAGTTGGGGGCCAGTGAGCTCAGTTGACTGGATGGCGAGCATGTGGTCCAGAATGACACCAGTGGCACAGGATCAATTCCCATTCCGGCTAAAATAGACTCGGGCCCTGCCCCAGAGAGTGGAAAGCAAAGGCAGACCACCACTGACACAAAGGTGCAAATACTTAGTGCCTTTCTATTTCTCAGTTCATCGGGCATGGATTAACACCTGCCCAAAGATAGCACACAGAGGAATTTAGTACAAAGTACATCATCTGCTTGTGCCTTAATTTTGCCAATTGGAAAATCTTTTTTCTCTCTCTCTCTCTCTTTCAATTGAGCAGCAAATTCAGAATCAGAAGATTCCGGGGTCCAATCCCAGGACTATTTAACCCTTCGTACTTCCAGCTGATAAAAGAAAGGAAAAATTTGAAAGTGAGCCACATAAGGAGATAATGGGTGTTCACTTGGGTTTCTTGACCAAAGGCTTGGTCAAAGAGGTAAGTTTTAAGGAGTGTCTTAGAGGGGGGAAAGATTTATTCCAGAACTTCGAGGCCAGGTAGCTGAGGTCATGGCCGCCAATGGTGGAAAGTTCTTTTCTTTACTCTTTCATGGGATGTGGGTGTCACTGTCAAGGTCAGCATTTGTTGCCCATCCCTAATTGCCTTTGAACTGACCTTGCTAGGTCATTTCAGAGGGCAGTTAAGAGTCACGTTGCTGTGGGTCTGGAGTCACGTGTAGGTCAGACCAGGTAAGGTAAGACCAAGAAAGATCGGACGGCAGGTTTCCTTCCCTGAAAGACATTAGTGAACCGATGGGTTTTTAATGACTATTGATGATAGTTGTCTGTGACTATAATTCCAAATTTATTAATTGAATTTAAATTCCACGAGCTGCCATGGCAAGATTCCCCCAAAGCATTAGCCTGGGCCTTTGGATTACTAGCTCACTGACATTACCACTACGTCACCATCTCCCTTTTGAAGATTAGGAATGTGTAAGGGGCAAGATTGGAGGAGATCTTGGAGAGCTGCAGGACTGGAAGAGATTACAGAAAGAGGGAAAGAGAGAGGCCTCTGGAGGGATTGAAAAAGGTGGGAGAGAATTTTCAAGTTGAGAGGTTGCTGGACCGGGAGCCAATGTGGGTCAGTGAGCACAGGGTGGTGATGGGTGCGTGGGGTTGAGTTGTTTGCAAGGCCAGGAAGGTAAATGGCAATGAAACCAACTCTCAGTTTCAGACAGATTACAGGTACAGAATTTCCAGCCAACCCTTCCATACAAACAAGCTCTGCTAGTGAACAAGTCACAACACGGAGATCCACAGTTATCCAACACGCTACTTGGCATAGACTTGAATTGTTAATAGAAGGTTCTGTAATTATTGGTATAGGGAGTCATAGCTGATGTGTGCGTGTCACAATTGGTACACACTCCCCCGAGTGTTTCTCAGTCCTCCCTCCCCTCATTTTCCACTCACAGGCCTTTCGCTGTAACTTTCCAATCAGTGGGACATTTCCTTTGTTAATAAGCTGATCAAACATTTGTAATCAACTGCCCTTGAGCTGGTCCCAAGTCAAAAACAAGTCATATTGTCCTTGAGCAGATTAATAAAAACGAGTCAGCATACAGCACTGGCAAAATTTCTGCTGTAATGTCCAGCCACAAAAACTTGCTATTACGAAAGGAACAGGGGGAGGCCATTCAGCCCCTCGAGTCTTCTGCACTATTCAACCTCGTCTCAGCTGAACTAGACAGCACTTTTGATTTCCTGAGACTCTGCACAGCAGCGTAATGAGACAAACAGTTAACACCACGCTTAAACAGGAGTTATTAGGACAAGTGACCAAGAAGTTTGCTCAAAGAGATTAAGCTTTAAGCAGCGTCTTAAAGGAGGAGAGAGAGAGAGAGAGGAACTGTAAAGTGGAGAAGTTTAGGGAGGGAATTCCAGAGCTTAGGGCCCAGGCAGCTGAGGGCACAGCCGCCAATTGTGGACTTACAAAGATGGACAAGAGGCCAGAATTGGAGGAGGGCGGGAATCTTGGAGGGTTGTAGAGCCGGAAGAGCTTGAAGCGATAGGGAGGAGGTGAGGCCATGGAGGGTTTTGAACACAGGAATCAGAGTTTTGCTGGGCTGGGAGGACGTTGATAATTTGGGGATGGTGCAGAGCTGTAAGGTTGATTCCAGCAACCAGGTCCCCTTCGACTAAGTAGGAGGGACTCCCAGAATCGGGTAGATATTCTGTTTGGAAAACAATAGTGCAGCACCCGCCATGGCCTAAGTCAGTAAAGGCATCATCCAGTGTAACAAGTATAGCCACCACGAACCAGCAGCACTCCCCCAATTTCAAACACTAGTGTTGAGTTCACAAGGTGAGGGAGGTCATTTGGCCCATTTTCATTTATCTATCCAGTGTAGGGTTGCAAACTTTAGCTGCACACGTCACTGGAAGCTTGTAGGGATGGCCTCCAATTGGACATGCCCTCCCACTCTCCTTCTGTTGGTTGCTCACACCTTCCATCGTTGTGGTGCCCCACCCACCCTACAGCCAATTGGAAAATGATTAAGCTCTTCATGACCTGACTGGATGACACAATTTTGACACAAACACACAATTTTTTTTTAAATGCCTGTATGAGTTTTGCTACATTTGTTCCCAACAGTGTCTTGGAGATTAATCTTCAATCCCTGGAGACTCCGGGGCAATCCTGGAGGGGTTGGCAACCCCAAATCAAAGTATATCCTGAAGTTTCACAACTGGTTCCAGGATTTATGCCTTCACTGCTCGAGTGCCTGGTGCTTTTGGAGAGGAACGTTAGGAACAGGAGGAGGCCATTCAGCCCCTCGAGCCTGCTCCTCCATTCAATGCGATCATGGCTGATTTGTGTCTTGGCCCCATTTGGCTGTTTTATTCCATATCATTTAATAACCTTACCCAACTAAAATCCATCAATCTCAGCCTTTATGCTCAAACTGACCCCCAGCATCACTGCTTTTTTGGGGGGGTGAGTTCCAGATTTCCACTCCCCTTCGTGTGAAGAGGTGCTTCCCAATATCACCCCTGATCAGCTCGAATTTTAAGGTTATTCACTCTTGTTCTGGACACCCCCACCCCAACCCCACCTCCACCCCCAACTACAACCTCACCCCCCCAAACCCCACACTCAACCCCACACTCAACCCCACACTCAACCCCACACTCAACCCCAACCTCACACTCAATCCCACCCCCACCCCACCCCTACCCCTAACCCCAACTCCACCAGAGAAAACAGTTTCTCTCTATCAACCCTATCAAATTCTTTAATCATCACGAACATCTCAGTTGGATCACCCCTTGAAGATAAAAGATTAAGGGGATACAAGCCTGGTCTATGCAAGCTGTCCTCATGATCATTCTTGATGTCAGATGAGGATGAGATTGGGCTGTGGTTCCTTCCACAGTGGAATAACCTTGACAATGCTCAGGGCCACAGTTCACCCAGGAAGGCTGGTGGGCTGCTTGAAGAAATGGAGGTCATCAGAGATCCACCATTGGCAGCTGTGCTTTCAATCGCCCTGGCCCCTCTGCTCTGGAATTTCCCCCCCCAAACCCCCCTTTCCTCTCTCTCTCCTTTAAGACACCTTTAAAATGACCAAGTTTTGGGTCACCTGTCCGTATGTGGTTGAGTAACAGATTGTGCTTCTGTGAAGGGCCTAGGGTGTCGGAAGACTGCAAAGATTAATGAAGGGAAGAGAAGATTAGTCAGTAAACATGACCAATGTGGAAGTTGTCGATATAGATATGAAGAAGGGTTTAGGTGCTATATAAATGCACGCAGTTGTTTTTTTTCCACAATCACCAGCCACGTGCAATGTTGTTATTTATTTGTTCATGGGATGTGGGCATCACTGGCTAGGCCAGCATTTATTCAGGGGCTTTTTTAAGGATCAACCACATTGAATCTGGAGTCACAGCTGAGGGCAGCAGGTTTCCCTAAAGGGGCATTGGTGAGCTGGATAGGATTTTAACCACAGTCGGCAATGGTTTTGTGGTCATCCTCAGGCTTTTAATTCCAGAGTTTCGTTGATTTCAAATTTCACCATCTGCTAGTGAGGTGGAGGCAGAATAAATCGTGGCTTTCAAAAGGGGATTAGACAATTACCTGAAGAGAAAAAAAAATTGCAGGACTACGGGGGAAAAGGTGAATGAGTTGGTTTAGGTGAGTTGGCTCTTGAGGAGAGCTGGCATGAACAGAACGGGCCGAAAGGCCTGTGCTTTAACTATTCTATGAGCTGTCGCGGTGGGAATCGAAGAGGTGACTGGATCTTTAAGATCCAGAGGGGTCTAGACAGGGTGGATATGGAGTGGATGTTTCCTCTTGTGGAAGAATCTAGAATTAGGGGTCACTGTTTAAAAATAAAGGGGTCGCTCATTTAAGACAGAGATGAGGAGAAATGTTTCCTCTGAAGGTTGTGAGTCTTTGGAACTCTCTTCCTCAAAAGGTGGTGGAAGCAGAGTCATTGAATATTTTTAAGGCAGAGCTGGATAGATTCTTGGTTAACGAGGGGGTGAAGGGTTATCGGGGGTAGGAGTGAGGTTACAGTCAGATCAGCCATGATCTTATTGAATGGCGGAGCAGGGCTGAGGGGCTGAAGCGGCCTACTCCTGCACCTAATTCTGGTTTGGTAGAGTAGTAACATAATCACTATGTCACTTGTCCGTGATTTATGACAACTCCTATTCCTCCCCTTTAAGCAATCTCTCTCTCTAAGAATCAGCAGCTACTTACCGAGACACGTCACTGCTCAGACCTGATCCATCTGCTCAGGCGATGTCAGGATCTTTTCTCGACAGCTCCCTTCAGAAGGATACCCTGCCTGTAGCTCCAGCCAGATCTCACACCTTGTTCTGGGAGTTACTGCGGAGAGATTAGAGAAACTGGGACTCTCCTCTTCGGAGCAGAGAAGGTTACGGGGAGATTTAGTAGAAGGGTTGGATAGAGTGAATAAGCTGTAACTATTTCCACTGGCAGAGGGACACAGATTTAAGATCATTGGTAAAAGAACCAGAGAGGGGTGGGGGGTGGGGAGATGAGAAAAAGTTGATTGGTGCAATATGAGTTGAATGCGCTGCCTGAAAAGGAGATGGAAGCAGATTCAATAGTAACTTTCCAAAGGCAAAGGTGGATTTAGGTCTGCCCTCTCAGGTGGGTGTAAAAGATCCCAGGGGCACTAGGTCGAAGGAGAGCTTGGGAGTTCCCTCCTTGTGTCCTGGCAAATATTTACCCCTCAACCAACAGCTAAAACTTGGGGCAGAATTTCGAGGTTGTCGGGCGGGCGCGGTGGGCGGGGCCAGGAGTGACCGGGAAACGGCCCCTTGACTGTGATTTCCCGCTGGCTGGCCGATTAACGGCCACCCAGCATGAAAGGCGCGCTGAAGGGCCCAGCACTGCTGGGGTGGGGGGTGTGGGAGGAGGGTGGGCGCGGGGGGAGTGGGGAAGGAAAGCTCCCCGAAGGTAGAGAGCTGCCCCAGGGAGCGGAAGAATTTAAAATCATCAAATAAAGATTCTAAAATGCAGAAAAAAGTGTCCACACATCGGACTCTCTCAACTCAACATATCGATTGTAAAGATTCCGCCCAAACATTTTTATTAAAAAAAAAATTAACATCAGAAACCTTATCCCACCCTTGGATGAGGTTTCCTCAAAAACCCAAAGGCCGGAACGTTGGACGGGCAGTGAAACGTCCAGGTTAATGACTACATTAATGGCTTTAATCGACCTCTTAATTGTTGGCGGGCACGCTGCCCGCCATCCGAAAATCGCACGAGTGCGCGATGACGTCGGGACGCTCGCCCGAAGTCACCGCACGCTATTCTACACTCGGGCGTGTGCCCGCTCGCCAAGTGAAAAATCCTGCCCTTGATGGATTTTGGCCATTATCAGATCACTGTTTTTGGGAGCTTGCTGTGTGCAAGGTGGCTGGTGTGTTTTCCTACATTACCACAGTTCAGACCACACTTCAAAAGTAGTTCGCTGGCTGTGAAGTGGTTTGGGACACCCTGAGGTCAAGAAAGGCGCTCTTGAAATGCAAGTTCTTTCTTTCCTTTGAAGAGGTTGGGCCCAGTTCATGACAACAGATTTCCTGGGGTATTGATGGGATGAACGGATGACCAGCTAACTAACCATTCACCTTGGTCTTTTGCAGGATGTTGCTATGCATGTCGGAGTGTTGAGCAGTGGCTGAGGACCAAGGGAGAGCTGTGTTAGTGCTGGAATTCAAGAAGGTTGGGGCTGTGAGGGTCCACCTTGCATTAATAAAATCCCCACGAGAGGGACCGTCTCCATGGAAACGGGCCTAAGTCTTCACAGAAAACCTTCAGTGCAAACAAAGAGCTTCTCATCAACACGTCCGGGTTGAGTGCTGCCCACTGGCTCCGAGCAGCACATCAAAGGGGTTCCTGCTTTCATCACGTTCCTCCAGATGTTGGTGAGCTCAGTAATACTCTCCAGCCGGAGGGTTCAGGCTCCTCCCACAGCCCCCTCCAACGCACCCCCCCCCCACCCCCCACTCTCTGCCGAAAACACAAAACCCCCTTTCTCTTCATTAACAAGCCAGTTCTCTGTGGAGCAGCCCAGGCCAGCCAGGCATCAGCGTTTCAGTCATGCAAGGCAAAGGGGAATCACAAAGAGGGTCTTTCATGGCTGAGCTCGATAGGCTTCTTGGGTCAGCCTAGTGAGGGAGGGAAAAGGTGGGTAAATTTACATAGAGTTTACAGAACAGAAACAGGCTCACCCACTCCATGCCCAGTGTTCAAGTCCCTGCGAGCTGCCTCCCATCCCTCTCCATCTCATCTCACCCCCATCGGCACATCCTTCTTTCCTTTTCTCCCTCATATGTTTATCGAGCTTTCCCCTTAAAGGTTGAAGAGGTTGGGACCGTTCCCCTTGGAGAGAAGGCGGGCTAAGAGGAGATTTGATAAAGATGCTCAAAATCATGAGGGGGCTGGAAAGGGTAGAAAGGGAGGAACTGTTCCCGCTCGTAAAAGGACCAAGAACGAGAGGGCACAGATTTAAAGTGATGTGCAAAAGCAGCAAATGTGAACGTGAGAGAAAACTTTTTCACACAACGAATGCCCTGCCTGGAAGTGTGGTGGAGGCAGGTTCAATCGAGGCATTCAAGAGGGCATTAGATGATTATTTGAATGGAAACAATGTGCAAGGGTACGGGGAAAAGGCAGGGCAATGGCACTAGGTCACAATGCTCATTTGGAGAGCTGGTGCAGACACGATGGGCCGAATGGCCTCCTTCTGTGCCATTAAGATGCTGTGATTCTGAGATACCCACATTATTCTTCTCAACTACTGCCCGTGGAAGCGAGTTCCACACTCTCGCCACTCTCTGGGTAAACTCCCCCAAATTCCCCTCTTGGATTTATCAATGACTATCTTCAATGTGGAGCTAGAAACATTAACCTCTTGGCAGGAAAATGATCAGCTGAAAGAGAGAAGGTGGGAAACCAGGAGAATCTAATCAAGATCTTTAAAAAATGATGAAAGGATACGATTGGGTAGATGTAGGGTAGATGTTTCCACTTGTGGGTGGAGACCAAAACTGAGGACCACATATGTAAGTTCTCCTTGGTGCCCTGGCCAATTGTTACCCTCTACTGACATTGCTAATGAAAAAACAGATTATCTGGTCATTACCACTTTGCTGTTTCTTGCTGAAAAGAGAGACATGTTGTCAAGGCTTTTCATCTTGCACTCATCAGGACTAAAACAAATTTCAAACTATCACAAGAATTTATACTACAGGAGAAAAGAGTGCTGATTGGTTGGGCCAAACTACCTCAACAATTTATAATACAGGAGGAAAAGGTCCAACCAATCAGCACCCTTTTGTCCTGTTGTATAAATTGTTGTGGTCGTTTGAAATTTATGTTTGTCCTGATGAGTGCAAGACAAAAAACTTCTGCAACATGTCTCTCTTTTCATCAATACTTCGGTTCTGTACATTGCTGTTTGTAGGATCTTGCTGAGCATTGATTAGCTGCTGCATTTCCTACATTACAACAGTGGCCACATCTCAAAAGTGGTGCTTTTTGGGAGGTTCTGAGGTTGTGAAAGGTGCTATGTAAATGCAAGTTCTTTCTTTTATGGTTGGCCCATTCCTGAGTTCTGTTTCCCTGCCCCTTCCCCACGTCCCTTGTTACCTTTTTTCCAACAAATATTTATCAATCTGGGTCTCAAAAGCTGACTGCAATTCAGTCTCCGTCTGTTGGTCCCTGCCACAGATTGTGTAGGGGCTGCTATCAGTCAGTCTCAGGCACCCTATGTGAGTGTGACGATCAGTGAGGTCTCACCAACACGGCATCAACCATTAGCGCCTCCCACTTACTGAGGAACATAGGAACAGGAGAAGAATATTTATCCCCTTGAGCCTGCTCTGTCACTCAATTAGATCATCAATCATGATCTGTATCTTCACTGCATTTACCCGAATTTAAGGGGAGGCGAGATAAACACATAAAGGGGGGAAAGGGTTTGCCAGGATAGGGCAGTTGGGCTGATTCTTGGCTCTAAGCTCAATGTGTAACTCCTGAAGTTTCTAACTTTGGCTGAACTTTGGGGACGTACTCCCATCACAGCCCAGTTAAGAACCAACCAGGTTGCTGTGGGACAGGAGTCACGTATAGATTTCCTTAACCAAAAGGGACATTCCTGAATCAGCTGCCAATCTGACAGCTTCATGGTGACTTCCACTGGTTTTACTTTAAACTGGGTTTGAATTTGCAAAGTGCCCACGGTGGGATTTTAATTTGCGTTGCTGAGATTATTGATCCGGTAATCTGACCACCGCTGCCACGTACAGGATACAGATACATATCCACAAACAGGAAACATGAATGTTTCATGATGAAATCTGTCGAGCAGTTGCCAGCTGTTAGCCCAAGGTCCGATCTCCCTGTGGACTGCCGGCTGAGGAAGCATATGGCGAGCGTGCAGAACATTACAGACACACGGGTATTAAGGCAAAAGTGATTAAATTTGAGGTTTGGCAAAGCATTTATCTAGCAGGGTTTTTCCTCACTCTGTAACCTCTTGCAGACCCACAACTCTCCAAAAGCACTGTGTTTACTCCACTCTTCAGCATCCACCTTTGGCAACCGTGCCTTCAGTTAGCTGGGCCCTGAACTCTGGAATTCCCTCCCTAATCCTTTCTGCCTCTCTCTCTCTCCTCTTTGAGATGCTCCTTAAAACCTGCCTCTTGGACCAAGCTTCTGACAACCTAATAGCTCCTTGTGTGTAAGCCATGGCTCAGTAGCACTCATGCCTCTGAATCAATAGACAATCGGACATGCAACCCAGCTTGACATTTTGAGTGCTGTACCGAGAGAGTGCAGCACTGTCAGAAATGTTGTCTTTTGGATGCGAGGTTAAACTCAGGCAACGTTTAGCCTCTCCGGTTGGATGTAAAAAATCCCACGCCACTATTTCTGAGAATAGCAGAGGGATTCTGCCCAATAAACATACTAAAACAACAGGTTATCTGGAAGTTTGCTGTGCACAAATTGGTTTTCGTGTTTCTTGTATTACTGTTAAACTGCATTAACACTTAATTCATAAAGGGAAAATACTGTGGAGGCTGGAAATCTGAAACAAAAACAAAAAATGCTGGAAAAAACTCAGCAGGTCTGACAGCATCTGTGGAGAGAGAAAGACAGAGTTAATGTTTCGAGTCCGTATGACTCTTCAGGTGTTGTTCTGGTATTGTTAATACTTAATTGTCTGAGTTTGTCAGTGTGTGTGTGAGAGAGAGAGACAGAGGGAGAGGCAGGACAGTGAGAATAGGCGGGTTATTCTTCTATGGTGTGTATCACCAGAATTCAACTCAGACCCATGTGATAAGACCCGATACGCCCTCTACAACAACATACAAACTAGGAGCAGGAGTAGGCCACTCGGCCCCTCGAGCCTGCTCTGCCATTCAATAAGATCATGGCCGATATGATTGTAACCTCAACTCCTCAGTCCTGCCAACCCCCAATAACCTTTCACCCTTTGTTTATCAGGAATCTATCAAGGAATTAAACCAGACGGACCACCCAGCATTGACCTCGGCACAGGAAACGACAACGGCAAACTCAGTCCTGTCGACCCTGCAAAGTCCTCCTTACTAACAACTGGGTGTTAGTGCTAAAATTGGGAGAGCTGTCTCACAGACTAGTCAAGCAACAGCCTGACATAGTCATACTCACGGAATCATACCTTACAGATAATGTCCCTAGCTTTGGAGCTCTGAAGAAGGGTCATATGGACTCGAAACGTTAACTCTGTTTCTCTCTCCACAGATGTTGCCAGACCCGCTGAGATTTTCCAGCATTTTCTGTTTTTGTTACCATGCTAAGTGGGATAGATTTTGAACAGAAACGCTGTGGGCCATCAGCAGCAGCAGAATTGTACTCAAACGTAATCAGTAACCTCATGGCCCAGCATATCCCCCACTCTACCATTACCATCAAGCCAGGGAATCAATGAAGAGTGCAGGAGGGCAAGCCAGGAGCAGCACCAGGCATACCGAAAAATGAGGTGTCAACCCTGGTGCTCCTACAACACAGGACCACTTGAGTGCCAAACAGCATAAGCAGCAAGTGATAGACAGAGCTAAACGATCCCACAACCAATGGATCAGATCTAACATCTAAGTCCTGACACATCCAGTTGTGAATGGTGGTGGACAGTTAAACAGCTCACTGGTGGATGAGGCTCCATAAATATTCCCATCCTCAATGATGGAGGAGCCCAGCACAGCAGTGCACAAGGTAAGGCTGAGGCATTTGCAACAATCTTCAGCCAGAAGTGCCAAGTAGATAATCCATCTCGGCCTCCTCTGGAGGTCCCCAGCATCACAGAGGCCAGTCTTCAGTCAATTCGATTCACTCCACGTGATATCAAGAGACAGCTGAAGGCACTGGATACTGCAAAGGCTATGGGGCCTGACAATATTCCACAATAATACTGAAGACTTGTGCTCCAGAATTTGCCGTGCCCCTAGCCAAGCTGTTCCAGTACAGTTACAACACTGGCATCTACCCGGCTATGTGGAAAATTGCCCAGGTATGTCCTGTACACAAAAAGCAGGACAAATCGCCAATTACTGCCCCATCAGCCTACTCTTGACCATCAGTAAAGTTAATGGAAGGGATCATCAACAGTGCTATCAAGCGGCACTTGCTTAGCAATAAGCCGCTCACTGACGCTAGTTTGGGTTCCGCCAGGTCCACTCGGCTCCTGACCTCATTACAGCCTTGGTTCAAACATGGACAAAAGAGTTGAACTCCTAAGGTGAGGTGAGGTGAGAGTGACTGCCCTTGACATCAAGGCAGCATTTGACTGAATGTGGCATCAAGGAGCCCTAGCAAAACTGTAGTCAATGGGAATCAGGGGGAAAATTCTCCACTGGTTGGAGTCATACCCAGCACAAAGGAAGATGGTTGTGGTTGTCGGAGGTCAGTCATCTCAGCTCCAGAACATCACTGCAGGAGTTCCTCAGAATAGTGTCCTAGGCCCAACTTGATTGGCACCACATCCACAAACATTCACTCCCTCCACCACCAACGCACAGTAGCAGCAGTGTGTACCATCTACAAGATGCATTGCAGGAATTCACCTTAGACAGCACCTTGCAAACCCATGACCACTACCATCTAGAAAGATAGATAAATGGGAACACCACCACCTGGAAGTTCCCCTCCAAGCCACTCACCATCCTGACTTGGAAATATATCGCCGTTCCTTCACTGTCACTGGGTCAAAATCCTGGAACTATCTCCCTAACAGCACTGTGGGTGTACCTACACCACATGGACTGCAGCGGTTCAAGAAGGCAGCTCACCACCACCTTCTCAAGGGCAATTAGGGCTGGGCAATAAATGCTGGCCCAGCCAGCAACGCCCACATCCCGTGAATGAATAAATAAATATTTAGCTCTGGCTTAAAAATATTCAAAGACTCTGCTTCCACCGCCTTGCAATTTATGTAACGCCCTGAACCTCGTGAAAATATCCCGAGGCATGTCACAGGAACGTGAATTAGATCAAATTTGACACCGAGACAAACGAGGAGGGATTTGGCAGGTGACCAAAATCTCGGTCAAAGAGACAGGAATATCTTAAAGGAGGGAGTGAGAGAGAGGGAGATGTTTAGGGAGGGAATTCTAGAGCTTGGGTCCCAGGCAGCTGAAGCCTGGCCACCAATGGTGGAATGATTAAAATTGGGGATGCTCAAGGGGCCAGAATTGGAGGAACGCAGAGATCTGAAAGGATGATAGGTGTGGTGATAAGAGAAATGGAGGGGTGAGGCCATGGAGGGATTCAGAAACAAGGGTTGGGACTCATACAAAATGCAAAATTGACGGGGAGAGAAAACCAGCAGGTTTATCACACCTGCGCCACATGATGATAGCTGGAGCATCCTGACTGGACGCTTTTACCCTTCCTCCTGCTACCCCCGCCCCATGACCCCTCCAACCCCCACCTCCACCCACCAACCTCCCAGGACCCTAGGACCCCAGTGCCCACAGATGCAAACAAAAAAAGGAACAATAAGAAAAAGCAATGCTGTACAAAGAGTTCCTCGTTGACCCCCTCAGTCAATGAAAACAAGTCCAAAAGAGATTTCAAACTCATTCAGTTATTTGAGGATCTTCCTTATGTCTTTATTTATCCACTGCCTTCTGAAATTTGAAGCAACTTTTTGTGGTACGCATTTATTCTGGAACTTTGCAATCTCCCTTTTCTGAAACTTCCCACTCTTCCTGTCCGGAGTCTGGTAGTTAATTCCTCACCCTCCTGATCACTGGCTGCTTTGTTTCATTAATTACATAAAAGAAAGACTTGCGTTTATATAGCGCCTTTCATGACCACAGGATGTCCCAAAGCACTTTACGATCAATGACGTATTTTCCACAATGTTGTATTGTAGGGAGCACAGCAGCACCCCATAAGATTCTGGATTTTTTTTGAGGGATGAATATTGACCAGGGAGAACTTCACTGCTCTTCTCCAAAACAGTTCCATGGGATATTTCACACCCTCATGAGACAGCAGACAGACCCTTGGTTTCATGTCTGACCAGAAAGGCAGCACTGAGATCTGCAGCACTCCCTCGGTACTGCCCTAGGCACGTCAGCCCCGAATTTGTCTTCATGTCTCTGGACTGGGCCTTGAACCTACAACTTTTGGACTGGCAGAATGAGGGTGCTCACTGAGCTCCAATGACAGCTAGTGATAGCCACATCTAACAATGCTTTCCACCCACCCAAACTAAGGTATTCTCTGTGAACTCCCTCCCTGCTCTAATCAATCAATAGGTAGTTAATATTTTCATAGAACAATAATTCCATTATTCCTGCTTACCTCCTTGCTCTGTCTGTAGGCTCACTCTCTTATTTCCCTCTCACCATTAGGGTCCTCTAGTATGACCTCACCAACTTAGCGATCCTTTGCTTTTCTCTTTGATCTCTAACCAGCATTAACAATGTTCCACCCGGCAGACCTGAACACACATTTAGGCTGACGCTTCAGTGCAATGGAGGAATTTGAACCCAAGAAAGTACAATCGCGGCATTACTGGACCAGAAGCTAATGTGGTTAGTGGCTGATGACTCAATGGTACTTGGGGTGAGTGTGGATGCTGGAGAGCAGACTCAGGAATGGGATTGAGAGGGTGGGAATCTATTGGATTCCAGGAACGGTGTCAGGTACAAGGGTTACTTGGCACCAGTTTTTCTACAGGTGCCACTCTGCAAGATTCAACATAAGCCCCTTAAGCCTGCTGCACCATTCACTAAGATCATCACTGTTCCTCACCTCAAATCCACTTTTCCACGCAATTCCCCATTTGGTTTATTCTTTCATGGGACGTGGGCATTGCTGGCAAGGCCAGCATTTGTTGCCCATCCCTAATTGCCCTTGAAGCGAGTGGCCATTTCAGAGGATAGTTAAGAGTCAACCACAACGCTATGGGTCTGGAGTCACATGTAGGCCAGACCCAGATTCCGGGTGGGCTTTTACAACAATCGGCAACGGTTTCATGGTTGTCAGACTTTTAATTCCAGACTTTTATTGAATTCAAATTTCACCACCTGCAGTGGTGGGATTCAAACACAAGTTCCTAGGGTCTCTAGAATACCAATCCAATGACAACACCACCATGCCAGCACCTCCCCCCCATTGAATTTAAATTCTACCAGTGGGATTTGAACCCATACCCCCACAGCATTAGCATGAGCCTCTGGATTACTGGTCCAGTGGCATTACCACTATGCCACCATCTGCCCCTCTCCCTTAATTCCCCCAGCACCCAAAGATCTATTGACCTCAGTTTTGAACATACCCAGTGACTGAGCATCCACAACCCCCTGGGGTAGAGAATTCCAAAGATTCACCAGCCTTTGAAGAAAATTCTCCTCGTCGCAGCGCTAAATGGCCCACCCCTTATCCTGAGACTTTGACCCCGCGTTCTAGATTCTTCAGCCAGGGGGAAACGACCCCCCCCCCCCCCCCCGCCCCCAGCATCTACCCTATCAAGCCCCTTAAGAATTTTATGTGTTTCAATGAGATCGCCTCTGATTCAGCTCTGGGCTATGTCTGATCAGGGAAGGGTGTTTATTAATCGGCAAACAGGGGAGTGAGGAGTCAAAATTGGAAGGAAAGTGTGGGGGTGGGTGCGGGGGCAGGGAAGGTGTAAGGAATCAGAGAGTGCAAATAGATGAGGTAAACGTACAAATACAGGCTAAAGACTTAGATAAGGGACTGAGGATTTGGGTAGGACAGAGGAATCAAAGGAGGAAGGAATAGCGCCAAGAGCAAACAAGTTCAGATAAGGTGCCCCTATTATAATGTTCAGAGTGGGACAGATAAAATGTGGGAGTTCGAGGCAATTATAACAGATGCAGATAAGGATTTTACACTCGTCCTGGCTGCGAACTGGACAGGATCGGACAACCGATGAATAATGTTTTCCAGAAGGATGGAAGAAGTAAGGAAGGTGTGTCAACATTAGTGAAAGAGGGAATGTATTAATGAAGGAGGGAGTGTATTTCAGGAGAGAGCTTTAGGCAGAGTCAATATGCTTCATAAACTTGAGTTCACCCTAAACTCAGCTGCCTGCAACCCAACCTCATCCCAAGTCCCATTCACCCACCTGATCTGGGTTGGCTCCCAATCTGTCAACTCCTCAGCTATAGAGCTATAAATTGTTTTCAAATTCCAGAGTAGTCTCAGACCTTCCTCATCTCTGTAACCTCCCCCAGCCTTCCAAACTCTTAAAATCTCTGCGCTCCTCCAAATCTAGTCCTCTGGCACATCCCCAATTTTTAATCACTCCGCCATTGGTAGCCGAGCCTTCAGCTGCCTGGGGTCCTCCTGAAATTCCCTTCCCTAAACCTCTCCGCCTCTCCCTCTCCTCCTTTTAAGATGCTCCTTAAAACCGACCTCTCTGAGAAGGCATTTGGCCACCTACCACCTCCTTAGGTGGCTCGTGTCCATTTTCTGTTATGGGAAAGCTCTTGTGAAGCCCCTTGGGACATTTTACCGCATGGAGGCGCTGTGTAAATGCAAGGTGTTGTTAGAATAAAACTGGTAATGATTATGGAAAGGGACAGGAGAGCAGCCCCTCATCTTCATGGTCAACGTGGGAGCCAATGGCATCAGTAAGAAGCCTGAAGTTGGCTCGAGGAGTTTTCACAGGGAGTGCTGGACGAAACTTGACACAGGGCTCTACCGTCAACTAATAATGTAATCTCTTCATTATTGTTAAAAACATTGAGGGGGTCAGGATTTAAACTGAGAAGATAACAGGCTGCTTACACAGTGCCATGTGTTCGGTATCATGTCCCCAGGATCCTGCTTTGAGCAGCAGCGAGGAAGAGGTGCAGGAGAGAGAGAGAGAGAGAGAGGTGGGTTGGGAGAGAGAGAGAGAGAGAGAGAGGTGGGTGGGGGAGGAGAGATGGAGGTGGGGGAAGGACTTTGGGGAGATTTTAGGAGGGTTCAGCAATCACGTGCCCTGTGCTTTCTGTGCCAGCTTTTTTTTGTTTGACTTGTCTTTGTTTGCGAGAGGTTGTGGGGATAGAGTGAGTGTCTGGACATCCTGCGGCTGCGATCAGGAGGCACCCAGGCGCTCGGTGAGTATTGTGCTGTCCCCAAACCTGCTTCTCCGGGAGAGACATTGGCTTTCCCAGGTCGGAATAAAGGGGATAAAACCCTGGGATCCTGGAGCGGTAGATGTTCTTGCAATTGTCTATTTCAGGTCAGCCTCTTGTGATTTCGGGTCAATTTCAAAGCAAATTTAAAAAAAATACAAACGAACGTTCGTGGAGAGAAAAAAAAACTTTTAGCGAAGTTTTAGAAACTTTTCGCGTCCTTTTCTCTGCTTCTTTCTCTCTCTCCCCTTTTTCACTCTCTCAGCCCTATGTTCCTCCCTCTCTCTCCCCCTCCCGCTCTCCCTCCCTCAACTCGGTTTTTGTGAATCTTAGACTCTCTCAGCAACTTTAAATCACCTTTTGGCCAAACTCTCTTGCTCGGTGCTCTGGGTGTTTTGTGAGTTTTAAACTCTCTTGTTTCACTGTTTGGAGTCACTTGGCGGTGTCCTTGTTGGAAGCTGGCGCCAAGGCTCAGGGGGAGGGAGAGGGAGAGAGAGAGAACGTGGAAAAGGCGGAGGGGAGGGAGGGACGGGTTCCCTGAGATGTAAATCCTGTGTTACAAAGGCACCTTTTTGTCTTGGGGAGATGGAAGAAGTGTTTTGAAGAGCAGGAGAAGTGAGGGAAGGAGCAGGAATTGGTATTAATTCTGCTTCTCTTTTCCCTCCCCTCCCCAAAACTCCCTCGGTCTCTCATTCAGTTCATCCTGTCCTTTGTTTCAAACCTATTTGATCCCCCTGCGCACTGGCTCAGGTTTACAGTGTGGTTTGGGTTCTGCTGTTATTTTCTACACAGGTGTAGGGGTAGGGAGGAGAGTCACTCCTCCTGGGTGCTTGATTCCAATTCTTCCCGCTCCTCTCTCCATCCAATATATGCCCTCTCCTCCACCCCCACATGGCCGGGCCCTGATGCAGAGTGAGGATGACCTTCAGTAACGCACCATCCATCCAATTGTTGCTCATGTTCGGGCCTGGGTAGCAAGTAGTTGCTGATTGCCTACAGGAGGCATCACGACAGAGCCCCTGTTTGTATCCCGCCCCGTGGAGGCAATGGGGTAGTGATATTGTCACTGGATTAGTCATCCAGAAAGCTAGGGTAATGCTCTGGGGACCCGGGTTCGAATTTGAATTCAATAAATATCTGGAATTAAAAGTCTAACGATGACCATTGTCGGAAAAACCCATCTGGTTCACTAATGTCCTTTAGGGAAGGAAATCTGCCATCCTTACCTGGTCTGGCCTACATGTGATTCCAGAAATGTGGTTGACTCTTAATAAATGCCCCCTGAAAAAGGGCAATTAGGGATGGGCAATAAATGCTGACGAATAATAAAAAACCACCCTGGGACTCGTAGGACAGTAGCAAAGATCGGTGGCAAAGCCAGCGGATTGGGAAAGTTTTAAAAACCAACAGAAGATGTCCAAAAATATAAACTTTGAGGGTAGACTAACAAGTAATATGAAAGCGGACAGTAAGAGATTCTTTAAATGTATGAAAAGGAAGAGAGAGGCCAAAGTGAACATATTCCCCTTAGAGAATGAGGCTGGGGAAATAATTATGGGGAACGAGGAAATGGCAGAGGAGTTGAATAAATACTTTGCTTCATCTTCACGGTGGAAGACACTGATAGCATTCCAAAAATACTAAATAATCAAGGGGCAAAAGGGTGGGGGAGGGAGGAAATAAATACAATAACTATCACTAGAGAAAAAGTACGAGGGGAAACTAATGGGGCTAAAGGCCGATTAGTCCCCTGGACCTGATGGGTTGCATCCTAGGATATTAAAGGAATTAGCTGCAGAGATAGTGGATGCACTGGTAGTAATCTCCCAAGAATCCTTAGATTCTGGAAAACTCCCAGAGGATTGGAAAACTGCTTATGTAACACCCTTATCCAAAAAGGGAGGGGGACAAAAGACAGGTAACTGTAGGCTAGTTTGCTTAACATCTGTTATTGGGAAAATGTTAGAGTATTATAAAGGATGTAATAGCAGAGTATTAGAAATACATAATCTAATCAAGCAGAGTCAGCATGGCCTCATGAAGGGGAAATCATGCCTGACAAATTTATTAGAATTCTATGAGGAGGTAACAAGCAGGATAGATAAAGAGGAACCAGTAGCTGTAATATATTTGGATTTCCAAAAGGCGTTTGATAAGGTACGGCACATAAGGCTATTTAATAAGATAGGAGCCCATGGTATTGGTGGTAGTATATTAGCATGGATAGAGGACTGACTAACTAATAGAAGACAGAGAGTTGGGATAAGGGGGGCATTTTCAGGATGGCAACCTGTAACTAGTGGAGTGCCACAGGGATCAGTGCTGGGGCCTCAATTATTTAAAATATATATTAATGACTTGGGATGAGGGAAGTGAGTGTACTATCGCTAAGTTTATGGATGACACAAAAATAGGTGGGAAGGCAAGTGGTGAGGATGACACAAGGAGTCTACAGAGGGATATAGACAGGTTAAGTGAGTGGGCAAAAATGTGGCAGATGGAATATAATACGGGAAAATGTGAGGTTATGCACTTTGGCAGGAAGAATAGAGGAGCTGAATATTATTTAAATGGAGAAAGACTGCAGAGGGATTTGGGGGTCCTCATGCATGAATCCCAAAAAGCTAACATACAAGTTCAGCAGGTAGTAGGGAAGACAAATGGAGTGTTGGCCTTTATTTCAAAGGGAATGGAATATAAAAATAGGGAAGTCTTGCTAAAACTATACAAGGCACTAGATGGACCACACCTAGAATACTGTGAACAATTTTGGTCCCCTTATCTAAGGAAAGATATACTGGCATTGGAGGCAGTCCAGAGAAGGTTCACTCGGTTGATCCTGGGTATGGAGGGATTTTCTTATGAGGAGAGATTAAGTAGGTTGGGCCTGTACTCATTGGTGTTTCGAAGAATGAGAGGTAACCTTATTGAAACATATAAGATTCTTAGTGGGGGGGGGTAGATGCTGAGAGGTTGTTTCCCCTTGTGGGAGAGTCTAGGAGCAGAGGGCATAATCTCAGAGTAAGGGGTCGCCCATTTAAAACAGAGATGAGGAATTTCTTCTCTCAGAGGGTAGTGAATCAGTGGTATTCTTCACTGCAGGGGGCTGTAGAGGCTGGGTCGTTAAGTATATTCAAGGCTGAGATAGACAGATTTTTAATCAGTAAGTGAATCAAGGGTTATGGGGAAATGGCAGGAAAGTTGAGTTGAGGATTATCAGATCAGCCATGATCTCACTGAATGGCGGAGCAGACTCGATGGGCCGAATGGTCTACTTCTGCTCTTACGTCTTATGATCTTATTTGAGCAGGGGTCACTGGGTAGCGTGAGGGGGCAGGAGCCCCTCACTAACCCAGAAACACAGGCGTTTTCATGTTAAAACATTGGTAATATTAATTCTGCTTCTGTCACTCTTTCAGGGACTGCATTCTAGATTGTAACAGCTGGCTGCTTAAATATGTTTCTCCTCACCCTCCCCTCCATTATTGCCACTCACCTTCAGTCTGCCTCCCCCTGGTTACCGACCCTCTTGCCAGTGGAAACTGTTGGCCCTTGCTTACTCTATCGAAACCAACTCGAAAAATGAAAATTGCCATCTATTCTTCTCTTAACCATCTCTGCTCGAAGGTGAACAATCCCGGCTTCTCCAGTCTTTCCACATTAACAAAATTCCCCATCCCTTCCACACCCTCTCCGAGGCTGTTTTACCCTTCCTGAAGTGTTGAGGCCAGAATTGGAGGTCACAAGCCTGCTCTGATGGCCTAGGTTTTAATAACTGGGGAAGTTGCCTTTGTTGGGACAGCTATGCCTGTGTGGCTGAACATCCATCGTTTGGCTGAGACATTAAACTGAGGCCCCATCTGCCCCCTCAGGTGTATGTAAAAGATCCCATGACACTATCGAAGAGGAGCTGGGGAGATCTCCCTGGTGCCTTGGCCAATATTTATTCCTTAATTGACATCATTAAAGCAGTTTAATTTGTCTAATTAAATTAAACAATTTGAAGTGTTTTGTTACCTCCAGACTTGACAATTCCAATGCTATCTTTCACCTTCCAATACTCCGCACACTTCCTAACTCGCACGAAATCCGGTTCACATATCAGTCCCTGTGCTCACTGACCTAAACTGGCTCCCAGTCCGACAATCTGCCCGATGCAAAATTCTCAACTTTATGTTCAAATCCTTAGGCTGTCACAACTCCCAATCTTTGTCACCTCCTCCAGCCGAAATCTCTGCTCTCCTCCAATTCTGGTCTCTTGCGCATCCCCCATTTTAATCACCCTGCCAGATGGTGAGGGAGGCAATGTTGAAATGATAATATCACCCGACTAATAATCCAGAGGCCCAGGCTAATGGCCTGGGTACATGGGTTCAAATCCCACTAAGACAGCTGGTAGAACTTGAATTTAATGAAATCTGGGATATAAAGCTGGTTTCAGTAATGGTGATCATGGCAACTGCCACTGATTGTTGTCAAAACCCATCTGGTTCACTAGTGCCCTTTAGGGAAGGAAATCTGCCGCCCTTACCTGGTCTGGCCTACATGTGACTCCAGACCCACAGCAAATGTGTTTGACTCTTAACTGCCCTTGAGCTGAGAGGCAGTTAGGGATGGGTGACAAATGCTGGCCTAGCCAGCAATCCCCATGTCTCACGAAACTGCCTTCAGCTGCCCGGGCCCTCAGTTCTGGTGTTCCCTCTCTAAACCTCCCTCCTCCTCCTTTTAAAGAGGCTCTTTAAAGCCTGCATCCTTGACCAAGCTTGTCACCTTTCCTAACGTGGCTCCAATAGTTTCTTTGCTACCACCTTGGAAACATTTTATTACATTAAAGCTGATAGATAAATGTAAGTTGTTGTTGTGACTCTGGGACTAGTTTTGATCCTCTAAGGGGACTGGAGAGGAATGTTCCTGTTTTTGCAATCCCCTCGGCCTGGATTTTTATCTGGTCTCCCTCATCTCCTTGGGGATCCCTTGGCCCTGGGTGGGTAGATACCAAGCAAGTCACAATTTTGGGACAGGCTAGATAGACCAATAGAACAATTTGGGTCCGATATTTTGCTGTGTGCAGTGCATTGGATTACCCTGAGGTCATGAAAGAGTTTAAGTAGGGTAGAGGAACTGAGGTACCTAGGGATACAGGTGCTGAAGTGACTAATTGTGATGAATGTGAACAAGACAATGAGCAGGGAACCCAAGCACAAACGCTCCAACTCCAGGGCAATAGAATCAAAAAGCTGAGAAGTCATTTTGAACTTGTATTGAATCTTGGTTGGACCACATTTGGAATTAACCATGCACAGCTCTGGTCTTCACATTATAAAGGGGGCTAAGAGGCACGGGAGGAGATACAAGGATGGTCTACTTGAATAAAAACAAAAAGCTAAAAGCTACTGCGGATGCTGGAAATCCAAAACAAAATAAAAACAGAATTACTTGGAAAAACTCAGCAAGTCTGGCAGCATCGGCGGAGAAGAAATCAGTCAACGTTTCGAGCCCTCATGGCCCTTCAGCAGAACTGAAGCATAGTTTCAACAAGGGAGAAATAAACTATGCTTCAGTTCTGCTGAAGGGCCATGAGGGCTCGAAACGTTGACTGATTTCTTCTCCGCCGATGCTGCCAGACTTGCTGAGTTTTTCCAGGTAATTCTGTTTTTATTTTGTTTTGGTCTACTTGAATGGTACCCAGAACTGAGGCTATACCTGTCCAGAAAGATTGAACTGCCTGAGGCTCATTTCTCTAGAAAAGAGAAGGTTGAGGGTTAACCTAATGGAGAGCTTTAAAACTATGAAAGGGGTTTGATGGGGTAGATGTAGAGAAGATGTTTCCACTTGTGGTTGAGACCAGATCTAGGGGCCATAAATATAAGATACAATTTATTATAAAATACTTAAGTGGCACAGAACCAGGCCATTCAGCCCAACTGGTTACTGCTGGTGTTTTAGTTCCCTCCTCACCCCCCTCATCTCACCTACATCAATTTACCCTTCCAATCCTTTTTCTCTTGTGTTTATCTAGCTTTGCCTTAAATACCTCTATGCTATCCATCTCAACGTCTCCCTGTGTTAATGAGTTCCACATGCTCACCATTCTCTGGGTAAAGAAGTTTCTCCTGAATTCCCTCGTGTAATTATTAGTGACTATCTTATGTTTGTAGCCCCTAGTTTAGTCTCCCCCTCAAGCGGAAGCCTCTCCATTTCTCCCCTATCGAACTCCTTTATAATGTTAAAGACCACTTAGCGTGTCACCCCTCGGCCAGGACGTCGTGTAACTGTGACGCCTGTGCTTCCACTCCTTGGTCAAATAGCCTCGGCGTTTGGAAGGATTGGACGGGAGGGGGGGTGGTGGGGGGTTGTTGGTGAGGGGTTGAGGGGTAGTGGCGGTTAAGTGGTACCGAGAATCGGGTGGAAGTCAGTGGTCTCTGAGGCAGAAAGGGAGCGAAATTAGTGCCATCTGTGTCAACCTCCAGTAAGGCAAGAATAAATGATATTCCTCTGTGTCCTGAGACTTATTTGAATGTTGTGTGCGGTGTTTTGTGCAGGGTTACTGGTTAGCTGTACCATGATGGAGTAGTGCTAGAATGGATTGACAGTTCCACTTGCTAATTGGCTTTTGGATTGTTGGGGGAGGGGGGGATGGATCTGAATTTGACACTCCACAAAGCAGTTAAACTGCCTTGTGCCATCTGTGAGATAATCCCCTCCACCCCATGTCCCTGTTGTTTCAAATTGCTTCTGAATCTTTGCGTTGTGCTGCAGCACCCCCCCCTCCAATTCACTCAACTGCACTGAGCATTACTGTGCTCTTTAGCGCCTTTTTTTGATGGTCTTCTTCCTGCCATTAACTTAACAATGAACAAGAAAAGGAGAACTCCGTGGGGGACTGGCAATTGTCTTCGGTGTAACACTGCTTTGGGAATCTATTAGTGCAGTGGCAGGACTGGAGCATAGGGACATTTGGTCCGTTTTGTCTACACTGCCTCTTGAAAGACCTATCCAATTAGCCCCACTCAACTGCTCCCTCCCCATAGCCCGACACATTTCTCCAGTTCAAGTATTTATCCAATTCCCTTTTGAAAGTTACTATTGAATCTGCTTCCAGGCAGAACATTCCAGATCACAACAACTCGCTGTGTGTGAGTGGGTGGGGGCAGGCATTTCCTAATGTCATTGCTGGTTGTCTGCCAATTATCTTAAACCTGGTTGTCAATCCTTCTGCCAATAGAAACAGCCTCTCCTTATTTCCTCTATCAGTAGCTGTCCTCACTGAGTCAGCTGTGGCTCAGTTCATAGCACCCTCGCCTTTGAATCAGAGGGTTGTGGGTTCGTGTCCCACTCCCGGAAACCAAGAACTGTGATTGTACTCGAAAGGGTGGCCCAGTGAATAGCACTCTTGCCTCTGAGTCAGAAGGTTGTGGGTTCTAGTCCCACTTCAGCATGACACTCCCAGTGCACTGCAGAGGGAGTGCTGCACTGTTGGAGGTGCCCTCTTTCAGAGGAGACATTAACACTATCTGACCTTGCAGGTGGGTGTATCGGATCCGGTGATACTATTTTTGAAGAAGAGCAGGGGAGTTTTTCTCCCCCCCCACCCCTTCAATCTCCTGGACCAACGTTTATCCCTCAGCCAACATCACTAAAAGTGGCACTATGGCCATTGTCACATTGTACGAGCTTGCTGTGCACAATTTGACTGCAGCGTTTCCTGCATTACAATAGTGGCTACACTTCAAAAAGTACTTAATTGGCTGTAAAGTGTTTTGGGATGACTGGTGGTGATAGAGCTTTGGTTTTATCACTAGTTCAACAGGTTATTTTCCTCATTGTGTAACTCGACAGTAAATGGTTATTTCTCCTGTAGAGGGTGAACATTGGCACATGTCCCACTGTGAAAGGCATCACCTTTCTCTTCCACCCCCCATCTGCCCCGGGTTCCTGTGCAGTTTCCAGCTGGGATCTCGGAAACAAGATATTTCTTTTTTTTTAAAAAAAAAGAAAGAACCAGCACCTTTCAAAGGAACGTAGTAGGACTTTAAGAGCAGGAGTAGACCAGTGAGCCCCTCGAGCCTGCTCCGACATTCGATAAGATTGTGGCTGATCTGATTGTGGCCTCAACTCCACTTTCCTGCCTGCAACCCCCCACCACCCCCCGGGTTTCACAGGCCAACGTCCGATCCCAATTTATTTTTTTTGTTAACTTGTTTAAGCGAAAATATTTTTGCACAACTGCTTAAAGGGACAGATGTGTGTGCGAGCTGCTCGGGAACTTTCAGATTGTCATAGCGCTTGGAGGAAACACCGTTCACAACCTCAGGGTTATCACTAGTTCAACAGGTTATTTTCCTCATTGTGTAACTCGACAGTAAATGGTTATTTCTCCTGTAGAGGGTGAATATTGGCACATGTCCCACTGTGAAAGGCATCACCTTTCTCTTCCACCCCCCATCTGCCCCGTGATTTACAGCCAATTAACTATTTCTGTGGTAGTCGCTATTGCAAGGTTGGGGAAACATGACAACCAATTTGTGCACAGCAAGATCCTACAAAACACAATGAGCAGGAATGGTGATGTTGATTGAGGGATATCATTGATTGAGGCAGATTCCCAGGCTGCTCTTCAAAATCGTGGCAGCGGGACCTTTACGTCCGCCTGAGAGAGCAGACTTGACTTATTGCCCCCCCATGAGTGATGACATCTCTGACAATGCTGCTCACCCTCAGCATTGTGCTGGGAGTGTCGGACTGGATTAGAGAGCTGTAGGCAGCCCTGGCCTGAATAACATGGGGTGGGGTGAGAGGGGGGGTGGGGGTGCAGAGGGCAGTGGGGTGGGGTGAGGGGAGGATGGGGTTTTGGGGGGGGGTGGCTGGGGTGCAGGGGGGAAGGGGGTTGCGGGTGGGTGGGTGTGGCAGGGTGGAGGGGTGGTGGGCTGCATGTCCACCCGTTATGTCAGCTCCTGTTCTCAAGTTGCCGCACTTCTATAACCTGACGCCTGTGTAACTGTGCCTGACCTGCAACTCAGTTTGTGAATAAAGTAAACCAACCATCCAAACATTGTCCAACTTGTTTTTGAGACAATTGAGGATGTTCCTGGGCTGCTAGCAGATGTTTTCTAGCAATTTTCTTCAGATTGCGAAAGCTTTCTTCGTAGTTATTGCTCCTCCCTGCCCCATGGGTAAATGGGTCTCTCATTACCTCCCCATCTGCATGCACAGACTCCGCTGCCAAGCTCGGAGAATCTGTGTCACTACATATCTATGGAAATTGGGAATTATGTTCGGCGTTTACGTGAGTCCTTATCAAGTCTCAGATCTGGGAGTGTTGTGTTAATTGTCAAGAGAGCCTCAGTGAGCTGCATTCTCGTTTCTGAGTCAGAAGATCATGGGTTTGGGGCCCATTCATAGGAACATGCAAAATAGAGTGGGCCTGGAGTGGGCCATTCGGCCCCTTGAGCCTGCTCCACCATTCAACAAGATTGTGACTGATGATCTACCTCAACACCATTTCCCCGCAATATACCAAATCCCTTGATATCTTTAATATCCAGAAGTAAACCCAGAGAGTTGAGCGCATAATCTTGGGTGGTTCTCCCAGCGCAGAGGAATGAGGGGAGTGCTGCACTGTCGGAGGTGCCATTCTGATGTGATGTTACATTGAGGCCTCATCTGTTCTCTCGGGTGAAGTAAAAGATTTCATGGCAGCTGGAAGAGCAGAGGAGTTCTCTCTGGTGACCTGGGGCCAACGTTTATCCCTCAATCAACGTCACAATAAAAACAGATTACCCGGTCATTACTACATTGTTGTTTGTGGGATCTTGCTATGCATAAATGGGCTACTGCTGTTTCCTACATTACAGCAGTGACTACACTTTGGGAGCACTTAATTAGCTGTAAATTGCATTGGGATTTCCCCAAGAAAGGTGTTTATGTCTGTTTTTGTTCTATATCCTTAGAGTTTAATGCCAAATCAAACCCATAAAGTCATAAGATGATAAGAAATAGGAGCAGGAATGGGCCATTCACAGGGTTCAGTCCTTGGGCCCCAACTATTTACAATCTATATTAATGACTTGGATTCAGGGATAGAAGGTACTATAGCTAAATTTGCAGATGACACCAAAATAGGTGGGAAAGTAAGTTGCAAGGAAGAAATAAGAAATTTACAAATGGATATGGACAGGTTAGGTGAATGGGCCAAAATTTGGCAGATGGAGTTTAACGTGGGTAAGTGTGAGGTTATCCATTTTGGTTGGAAGAATAAAAAGGTGACTTATTATTTAAATGGAGAGAAACTTCAGAATGCTTCAGTACAGAGGGATCTGGGTGTCCTTGTGCATGAATCGCGGAAAGCTAGTATGCAGGTACAGCAGGTAATAAGGAAGGCAAATGGAATTTTGGCATTTATTGCTAAAGGAATAGAGTATAAAAATAGGGAAGTGTTGTTGCAACTGTACAAGGCATTGGTGAGACCGCACCTGGAGTATTGTGCACAGTTTTGGTCCCCTTACTTGAGGAAGGATGTAGTTGTACTGGAGGTGGTTCAGAGGAAGTTCACTAGATTGATTCCAGAGATGCGGGGCTTGTCTTATGAGGAGAGATTGAGCAGTTTAGGCCTATACTCGCTAGAGTTTAGAAGGATGAGAGGAGATCTAATTGAGATATATAAGATGCTAAAGGGGATAGACAAAGTAGACGTGGAGTGGATGTTTCCCCTTGTGGGGCATTCTAGACCGAGAGGCCATAGTTTTAGGCTAAGGGGTGTAGATTTAAATCAGAGATGAGGAGGAATTACTTTTCTCAAAGGGTCGTGAATCTGTGGAATTCATTACCGTGCAGGTTTATGTCCCTCACATGCCCATCCAGTTTCCTTTTGAGATCATTGATCATCTCTGCTTCCACCACCCTCGTGAGCAGTGAGCTCCCGGTCATTACTATGTAAAAAAAAAGGTTCCTCCTCACATCCTCCCTGTATCCCTTGCCCAAAACCTTAAACCTGTGTTCCCCTAGTCCTTGTATCATCAGCCAATGGGAACAGCTTTTCTTTGTCTCCCTTATCCAATCCTGTCATAATCTTGTCCCCCTCCACCAAATCTCCCCCAAATCTCCTTTGCTCCAAGGAGAACAATCCCAGCTTCTCCAACCTAACCCTGTCGCTAAAATCCCCTCATCCCTAGAACCATTCTGGTAAATCTCCTCTACACCCTCTCAAGGACCCTCACATCCTTCCTAAAGTGTGGTGACCAGAACTGAACTCAATATTCTAAAGCTTTATAAGGGTTCAGCATAACTTCCCTGCTTTTGTACTCAATACCTCTATTTATGAAACCCGACAGATAGAAAGAGACAATTCCTGCTGGTTGGACGGAGTCTAGGTCTAGGGGACATGGTCTAAAAATTAGAGCCAGACTGTTCAGGAGTGGAATTTGGAATCACTTTAACACACAACGGGTGGGAGAAATTTGGAGCTTTCTTCAGAAAACAGCTTTTTTGATGCTAGACCCATTGTTAATTTTAAACCTGAGATGACTAGATTTTTGTTAACCAAAGGTATTAAGGGATATGTGGCAAAGATGGAGTTAGGTTACAGATCAGCCATGGTCTCAATGAATGATGGAACAGGCTCGAGAGGCTGAATGGCCACTTTCTGTACTATTTATAAATGTGTTGTGTGTGTGTGTGTGTATATATGTATATATGTGTGAATGTGTGTCTGGACTGCTCTCTACTGTGATCCTTCCATGGTCACTAACCTGCCGAAACGAAGCAACCCATGAACTGCCAGTAGGGCAAGGTGCTGGTGCCTTGGGTCACCCGGATACATGTCTTGGGTCACCCGGATACATGTCTTATGTTGGGTTTAGCTGCCTCTCTGTGTCTGCATCTATGCTGAGTAATGATGACTCTAATAAAGGAAATGGCTCGTTCAAACCTACCTGAAGCCATTGCCTCATTTTATTTTGATTATGTTTAATAACTGGTGTCACTGATGGGCGCAAGCAAGACATCTCAACTGGGAGTAGAGAGAGAGTTTTACTCTGTATTTAATCCATGCCATTACCTCAGGTACTTACAGCGCTCATTCAGAATGCAAAATGGACTAGGGGAGAGGGGACACGAGATGAGCTATATTCACTCTGATGTTTTTCAGGAAAATCTCTTGACATTGGCAGTTTAATTTTTCCAGTATTTTCTGTTTTTAGTTCAGATTTCCAGCACCTGCAGCATTTTGTTTTCAGTTGTGACTGTGTCAGTTACACAGAGTGTGTGTGTTAGGGCCTGTTGGAGGGTAGCACTTGGGCACTGATTGATCTGAATCAATCTACTACTGTGAGCAACTCATTCTCCCAACCGCTCTTGCTTACAGGACGGTTCCCAGTGTAAATTGCTGAGTTAGTGCCTTCCCACCCTCAGTTCTTTGTATTTAGGTGACAGCTTTTCTCCTTTTATTATTTCATGGGATGTGTGCGTCACTGGCCGGGCCAGCATTTGTTGCCCATTCCTAATTTCCCTTGAATTGAGTGGCTTGCGAAGCAACTTCAAAGGGTATTTAAGAGACAACCACATGTAGGTAACCAGACCAGGTAAGGACGGCAAATTTCCTTCCAAAAAAGGCCATTTTTTTAGTCCTAATAATGGCTTTATTTAATTTGAAATATTATTCATTCGTTTACAATGGAATGCTGGTCCCACACAGGGTAGGGTTTGGACATTCTATCCAATCAGGCTTCTTCGACCGATGACTCCGCCGATGTAAAACCACATCACAATTTCCATGTGTTCCTCAGGGCGCCCTTTACAGTTATTTGTCTGTAACTCGCGGCCTTAAATGATGCCACAAGACCCTTGAAGCTTTCAACAGCCACTGAGAGTTGGAGGAGTCAACTCCACCCGAGCACATTTCCAGAAGGTATAACCAGACGTGGTTTAGAATAATTAGCAGCAGCTTGGGGCCACTGGTCACCACTTTCTGCACCAATTGCCGTGCCCGCCATCTTCACAATAGCCTCTCTCTAGTGATTGTTTATGACGATCAGCAATAGTTGCCACGGTCACCAAGACAAGCTTTTCCTAATTCATTAATTGAATTTAAATTCCACCAACTGCTGTGGTGGGATTTGAACCCATGTCCCCAGAGAATTAGCCTGGGCCTCTGGATTACTAGTCCAGTGTCATGACCACTGTGCCACTGTCTCCCACTAAGGCCCGGAACCCAAGCCAGCTGGATAAACTGTGCACGTGACTCCAAATTCAGGGAAAACAACCATCCCACTTTACCTCCTCTTTACACCCCTCACTGTTGCCGGGAGGTGTTGGGTGAACCTTGCACAGTTCATCAGTCTCTTCTTGCTAACCCGCTCGAGAGAAAATCCAAGTGTGCAGCTCAACAATGATAATTGGGCATTAGGGGGAGCCCCGGCTCAGTGGTCAAATGGTTGAGGGTTCAAGTCTCACTCCTGTCTAACCAAAGGAGCAGGGGGAGGCCATTCAGCCCCTCAAGCCAGTTCTGCCATTCAATTAGATTTTTTTTTTATTTGTTCATTGTATGTGGGTATCTCTGGTAAGGCCAGCATTTATTTCCCATCCCTAATTGCCCTTGAAAAGCCCCATCATGACCCTATCAAACCCTTAATCTGAAACAATTGCTTAAATCAGACCTTTAACCTTCCGTACAAGGAGGGAATACAAGCCTTGTCTGAGCAAACTGCCCTCATAATTTAACCCTTTTAGCCCTAGTATTACTCTGATGAACCTGTGCTGCACTGTCCTTTTGTAAACTGGTTGCAGCTTCCCTGATATTTTCCTCTTCCTCTTCCCGTTTCTGTTTTAATCTATCCAACCACTTGTTCAGCTTCTCTGGGTTCAGTTGTAGGGGCTGGTCCGCAATCCCTCAAGCATCCACCTGCTGTCTGTCTGGCTCTCCCCCTCTCTGGCTGTCGGGCCCTGTGTGTGTGTCTCTCTCTCTCTCTCTCTCTCTCGCTCTCCCTCCGTGTGTCTCTCTCTCTCGCTCGCTCTCCCTCCGTGTGTCTCTCTCGCTCTCCCTCCGTGTGTCTCTCTCGCTCTCCCTCCGTGTGTCTCTCTCGCTCTCCCTCCGTGTGTCTCTCTCGCTCTCCCTCCGTGTGTCTCTCTCGCTCTCCCTCGGTCTGTGTCTCTCTCGCTCTCCCTCCGTCTGTGTCTCTCTCGCTCTCCCTCCGTGTGTCTCTCTCGCTCTCCCTCCATGTGTCTCTCTCGCTCTCCCTCCTCATCCTGCGCTCCCTGTCTCTTTCTCTCTATCCACCCCAGGTGACATATTGATATGTTCTTATTTCATATCCTCCCAAAACCTTTTCCTGGCTCCGCCCAGTGCTGGAAGGAGATTGTCAGTGGTATATTAAACCTGGTCTTGGCCACTTCCCCAAGTCTTGCAGAGAGGATGTTCGCGCAGGACCTGCCCCCACCCCCGATTCCTCACAACCATTCAGGACCCCCTAGACTTAGAGATGATGATGGGAATCTGGTTCATCCTTGTTAAAATACAGAAGTTGTGTTTTTATAGTGCCTTTCACGACCTCCTCACAGCCAATGAAGCGCCTTTTCTAAGTTCAGTCCCTGTTGTAATGTTGAAAAGCGTGGAAGCCAATGTGTACACAGCAAAGCTGAGCACCCTTAGCCATGGGAACACCACCACCTGGAAGTTCCCCTCCAAGCCACTCACCATCCTGACTTGGAAATATATCGCCGTTCCTTCACTGTCGCTGGGTCAAACTCCTGGAACTCCCTAACAGCACTGTGGGTGTACCTACACCACATGGACTGCAGCGGTTCAAGAAGGCAGCTCACCACCACCTTCTCAAGGGCAATTAGGGATGGGCAATAAATGCTGGCCCAGCCAGCGAAGCCCCACATCCCATGAAAAAATAAAAAGGAAAAATCTCCCCAAGATGACGGTATGAATCTTTGGAATTCTTGACCCTGAAGGGCTGTGAAGATTCAGTCATTGAGTATGTTCAAGATTGAGAGTGATGGAGGTTTGAACTCCAGGAGGGTTTGAGGTAGAGGGGAAAGTGGAGCTTGATGTGGAAGATGAGCCATCAGCTTGTCCACTGCCCCTAGAGAATGACCAGATAACCCACTGAGCGATAAACATTAATCAGGTTATTGATCAATCCCTGAACATGTTGTCACCTCCCAAAATGTGTTCCCGTCTTTCCCAGAACTCTGTTTGAATCCCTCCATTCAGATTCTGCTCCTGCCCCCAGTACTGAAACAACTTGTATCAAAGTTACAAATGACATCCTCAGTGACTGTGACAAGGGTAAACTTTCCATGCTCATCTTCCCCTGGCCTTTGACGCGATTGACCACATGACCCTCCTCCAAACCCGCTCCACTGTCATCCAGCGGGTAGGGCTGCTCTCACCTGCTTCCGTCCTTATCTATATAATCATAGCCTGAGCATCATTTGCAATGGCTTCTCTTCCTACTCCCGCACCGTTACTCTGGGGTCCCCCAAATGGTCCCCTCCTATTTCTCATCTACATGCTTCCCATCGGCGACATCATCCGAAGGCAGAGTATTAATTTTCACCTGTACGCTGACGACACCCAGCTCTACTTCATCACCACCTCACTTGACTCCTCCACTATTACTTAATGATCAGGCCGCTTATCCGGCATCCAGGACTGGATGAGTAGAAATTTCCTCCAGTTAAATATTGGGAAGACTGAAGAAACTGTTTTCAGTCCCCTTCACAAACTCCGTTCACTAAATACTAATTGTGTGCGCGCGCGCGAGGGAGGGAGAGAGAGAGAGTGTGTGAGTGTGTGTCTGCCTTACTCCCTGTCTCGGGTTTCTCACTTACCTTCACCACCTCACACCCACTCATACTCACACCCACTCACAGTGGGTGAGGGTAAGTGAGTGAGCACCCTGAGACTGGGGGTGAGCCTGGCGCACACACACACACACTCTGACCCTCTCACACTCTGGTCATTTTTATTCACCGTTATTTTTAAATTAACAATTTATTGCTATGACATTTCCTTATTTTTTCTCGGCAATTGTTTCTTCTCTTAGCACCTCAGTTTCTTTTCTGAAATTTAGTTCAAAGCTGCGCCGATACCTATCATTCAAAAATTCACTCGTCGGCCCCTTAAGGGAGCAAAAGATGGAAATGTGGCCCCCAAGCGAAAAGGCTGGACAAACCTGTTTTAAGCGGAGTTCTTGTCACCCACACTGAGCAGCCAGCGCTCAGGGCCTGACAGACCAGCTTTAAAAAAACATCCGAGCGTTCAGACTGAGAGTTTGGATATTTGAAGCCAGTCTGTCGGGGCAATTTCACTCGTCACTGCAGGGGGAGGTTGGGGAGTGGAGAGGGGCTGGGGAGAGGGAGGGGGGGTGTCAGGGGTGAGTAGTGGGGGTGTTGAGGATGGTTGAGGGGGGGGGGTGGGGGTAGGGTGGGAAGGAGGTTGGATGGGGTTGGGGTGGAGGGGTAGGTTGGGGGTGTGGGTAAGGTTTTGGGAGGCTGGTGGGGGGAATCGGGGTGGGGGCGGTTGTTGGAGGGAAGGGTGAGAAAGATGTTGGAGGCAGCAGGGGCAATAATACTTTTCACTTAAGCATAGCTTTACTGACTTTTGGGGACTCAAATGATTAATGCACAACCAACACAGGAGCTTGTGCACCTCAAAATTTGGCACTGCACCTTGACCAAGACTGCCTATTTCCACGTCTGTAACATCACCCTGTCTCAGCTCATCAGCTGCTGAAACCCTCACCCCTGCCTCCGTTACCTCGAGGTTGGACTGTTCCAGTGCACTCCTGGCCGCCCTCCCACATTCTACCCTCCGTAAACGTGAGGTCATCCAAAACTCTGCAGCCCATGTCTTAACTTGCACCATCCCATTCACCCATCACCCCCCTGTGCTCACTGACCAACACTGGCTCCCAGTCATTCAATACCTTGACTTTCAAATTTTCATCGTTGTTTTCAAATCCCTCCATGGCTGTGTCCCTCCCTATCTTTGTAACCTCCCCCAACCCCCCAACCCTCCAAGATCTCTGTGCTCCTCTAATTCTGGCCTCTTGAGCATCCCTGATTTTACTCTGTCCACCACTGGCGGCCATGCCTTCAGCTGCCTGGGCTCCAAACTCTGGAATTCCCTCCCTACACCCTCGCCTCTCCTCTTCACTTCCCTCCTTTAAGACATTTTGTAAAATCTACCTCTTTGACCAAGTTTTTGGTCCTCGGACCTAGTATCTCCTTATGTGCCTCAGTGTCATACTATCACAGAATCACACAGTGCAGAAGAGGCCCTTCGGCCCATTGAGTCTGCACCGACACGTGAGAAACACCTGACCTACCTACTGAATCCCATTTACCAGCACTTGGCCCATAGCCTTGAATGTTATGACATGACAAGTGCTCATCCAGGTACTTTTTACAATGTTTTATAATGTTCCTGCGAATCACCTTGGGATGTTTCATTATGTTAAAGGCACTATATAAATATAAGTTGTTGCTGTTGTTAGGGAGAACTCCCCTGCTCTCCTTCAAAATAGTCCCACGGGATCATTTAGTCCACCTGAGAAGGCAGATGAGGCAAATTAGCTGCCATATTTCCTCTATTACAACAGTGACTACCCTTCAGAAAGAACTTCATTGGCTGTAAGCCTCTTTGGGGAATCCTGAGGTTGTGAAAGGTGCTATATAAATGCAGGTTTTTTTTCACACACACAGTACTCCCTGGTCAAAAAGGTCTTTTACCGCTGAATGTTGAGTAATGACTTCATCTCCCAACAGCCTTGAATTGGACGCAACGTAACTCACTTCAGGCATGTAGAAATCTGTGTGTTCATGTGCGATGATGCAAATCAATTATTATCATTATGACAGGAAGTATTGCACCTCAGCTTCAGAGGAGGAAGCGCGTTAACCACACTCCGGTACGCTGCCAATGCGGAAAAAGGGGAAAGCTTCAAACTAAGACGTTGATATTGGGGTTCAGGGATGGATTTAACCTGAGGATGGATTATTTTCTGTCCCATGCATTGAGTTTTTTGTAGTCTTCCAGATTTGGCTATTCCTATCCAGCTGGGACTCAGGCTCTCGTCCTGCCTAAACCGCAGTTCATCCAAAGTTCAGCTGCCCGTATCCTGAGCCAAGTCCCGTTCATCCATCACCCCTGAGCTCACTGACCTACACTGGCTCCCAGTCTGGCAATGCCTCAAATTTAAAATTCTCATCCTCACTTTCAAATACTTTCATGGCTTTGGCCTCCCACCCGCAATCTCTGTAACCACCTCCAGCCCTACAACCCTCTGAGATGTCAGTGCCTTCCAATTCTGGCCCCCGTGAACATCCCCAGTTTCCTTCACTCCGCCCTTGGTGGCCGCGCCTTCAGTTGCCTGGTCCCTGAGCTCTGGAATTCCCTCCCTAAATCTCCCTGCCTCTCTAGCTCTCTCTCCTTCCTTTGGCAGCAAGTTCCACATTCCCATTATTCTCTGAATAAAGACATCTCTCCTGAATCCTCTGTTGGATTTATTAGAGATTGGTTTGGATTTATGGCCCCCTAATTTTGGATTTCATCACAAGTAGGGAACCTTGCTCCATATCTACTCTTGTCATTGATTCTAAAGACCTCTACCAGATCACTCCTCAATCTTCTCTTTCCCTGGAGAAAATAGCCCCAGTCTGTTCAGTTTTTCCTGATAGTTATAACCTCTCAATTCTGACATCACCTTTGTCAATCTTTCTTGCACCTTCTTCAATGCCTCTTATATAATTTTTATAAAATGGTGACCAGAGCTGCACACAGTAACTCTAAATGTATCTGTAACCCACCAGGTCCCTTGATTTCCCCCAAAACAAAACAAGGCATGGACACAACTGCAGCTATTTTAAAAAAATCTTTCACGGGATGTGGGCATAGCTGTCAAGGCAATTTGTTGCCTGTCCCTAATTACCCTTGAACTGAGTGGCTCACTAGGCCATTTCTGAGGGCATTTAAGAGTCAACCACATTGTTGTGGGTCTGGAGTCACATGTGGGCCAGACCAGGTAAGGATGGCAGATTTCCTCCCCTAAAGAACATAAATGAGCCAGAAATGTCTTTGTCACTGGGAGTTGGTGGTATAGATGTCAAGAGAATGCAGAGGTCCAGGCCAATGCTCTGGGTAAAGGGGTTCAAATCCCACCATGGTAGCTGGTACAATTTAAACTTGATGAATAAATGTAGAATATAAAGCTCGTCTCCATCGATTGTTGTTTAAAAACCCCAACATAGGTGAGCCAGATAGGTTTCTAACAACAATGCATGAGGGTTGTCATGGAGACTAGCTTTATATTCCACACTTATTAATTAAATTTAAATTCCACCAGCTTCCATCGTGGGATTTGAACATGTCTCCCCACAGCCTGGGCCTCTGGATTCAATTGATGTGTCCGCTACACCAATGTCTCCCAGTGGTGATGACATATCTACCGAAACAAAACCAAAATACTGCGGATGCTGGAAATCTGAAATAAAAACAGAAAATGCTGGAAATACTCAGCAGGTCTGGCGGTATCTGTGGAGAAACAGTTACTATTTCAGGCCAATGACCTTTCATCAGAACTGGGAAAAGTCAGAAATATAATAGGTTTCGAGCAAGTGAAAGATGGGGGGAGGGTG
Source organism: Cetorhinus maximus (assembly GCF_964194155.1). Lineage (NCBI taxonomy): Eukaryota > Metazoa > Chordata > Chondrichthyes > Lamniformes > Cetorhinidae > Cetorhinus > Cetorhinus maximus. The sequence continues at coordinate 122,118,643 of NC_135889.1, forward strand.
GAAAAAGAACAAAAGGGAAGATCTCCAATAGGGTTGAAGAGGGGAGAGATTAAATGAGAGATTGCAGTCTGAAATTGTGGAACTGAGTGTTGAGTCCAGAAGTGTAAAAGCTGAGGCGCTGATCCCTTGAGCTTGTGTTGAACTTCACTCGAATGCTGCAGGAGGCCGAGGACAGAGAGGTCAGTGTAAGAGCAAGCTGGGGAATTAAAGTCACAGGACACCGATAGCTCAGCGTCATGCTTGCGGACTGAACGGAGGTGTTCTGCAAAGTGGTCACCCGATGACCATGAGCACTGCTCGGCTAAACGTTTTGAACTCGGGACTCCCTCCTGATGCCCAGTGAGTTAAACGAGAGAGTAGTTTAGTCAAACCGATTGGGTGTGTCCAGACTGGATGCTTGGTGTGCACAGAATTGGCCAATGTCAAATGTGTCCACAGTTCAGAGAGGGGTTGACACAATAAGCCCCTGTCTGAACTTGGTTCAAAAAGAGAATTAACCAGGGTTCCTGTCCCTGATGTAGCATCCAGCAGCCTCTTATGAGAGTGTGCGAGACTCAGCAGCGATGTCCCCAATGGCCAAATACCTTCGTGACCAGGCCTTGTCTCAGGGACTGACCAGTGGCTACTATCAGGAGGGGAGGATATTGGCTGCAAAAACCTGGAGAATGGAGGAGGTGGTGAGAGATAGAGTGTCATGTAACCTGTCCATCGTTTCACTTATAAACTATCTTGGAACCCCTGAGGAGGCTAACTGAGAGTCCAAGGGGGTGGGGGGAATGAGGTGGACACTACCTCGCACTGAGCACCGGTGTTCCACCAGGTTCCTGTGCAGACCTTGGTTGACTGCATGGCAACGAGTGATGGCAATGCATGGGTGCACAGTTGGCACATATTGACTTCAGTTACGTGGATAGATTGGTGAATCTGGGACTGTTCTCTTCAGAGAAGAGAAGGTTGAGAGGAGATTTGATAGAGGTGCTCAAAATCATGAGGGTTCTGGGCAGAGTAGATGGGGAGAAACCTTTCCCATTGGCTGAATGATCTAAATCCGGAGGGCACTGATTTAAAGGTGATTGGCAAAAGAACCAGCTGTGACATGAGGAAAATCTTTTATACAACGAGTAGTTAGGACCTGGAATGCGCTGCCTGGATAGTGTGGTGGAGGCAGATTCAACTGTGGCTTTCGAAAGGGAATTGGATAACTAACTGAATAGAAAATGTTTACAGGGCTACCAGGGAAAGGTGAGGAAGTGGCAGTAGCAGCGTTGCTCTTGCAGAGAGCCAGCATGGACGCGACGGGCCAAATGGCCTGCTTCTGTGCTGTTGTGAAGTGGAGGAAAACTCAGCTGAGCTAACCGAGTCCTTCAACCCGCACACTTGATGGCCTACTTCACACCTGAAGCATCAATCCTACTCGGCGGGTAGTATTCTGGCGCCTCAGTCAGAACAAGGTAGTTGAGTCTAGGTTCTAGGCTGACACACTCAGAGTGGTACTGCGGGAGTGCTGCATTGTCAGATGTGCGGTCATTCGGATGAGACATTAAACTGAGGCCCAGTCTGCCTTCCCACGTGGACCTGAACTGCCCCCATTTCACTTTTGTGAAGAAGAGCAAGTGAACTATCCCCACCGTCCTGATCAATATTTACCTCAGGGACTAAATCAGTCAAAACAATATGCTATCCAGTCATTAATCGCAGGGTTTCTTCACTGGGAGTTGGCGGCGTAGTGGTGACATCGCGACACTGGTAATTCAAAGGCCAAGGGTTCTACTCCCACCACGGCTGGTGAAATTTGAATTCAATCTTTTTTAAAAATTGGAATATAAAGCTAGTCTCTGTAATGGTGACCATGAAACTGTCATCAGTTGTAAAAACCCATCTGGTTCACTAGTGTCCTTTAGGGAAGGAAATCTGCCATCCTTACCTGGTCCCTGGCCTACATGTGACTCCAGACCCACAGCAATGTGGTTGACTCTTAATAGAGTTGCCAACTGTGGTTAAATGTATTCCTGGAGGTTCCATCACATGACTTGCCCCCATCCTCCAGCCGTTAGTCGGCCAACACATCCATCCGGCCTCCCTACACCAATCGGAAAGCAAAAAGACTCATTACCCAATTGGGTGATGTTTGACTGTCAGCCAAACAGCCTTTTCCTCCCCCATTTTCAATATTTTTATATCTGCTAAGAGAAATGTTCAAAGAAAATGACAAAAAAAAAACAATCTTTTTTGAACGTCCCAATGATTTTTCTCCAGGATTACGCACACAGCAGTATCCCGGAGATTGCTGGGGACTCCAGGCCAATCCTGGAGGGTTGGCAACCCTAACTCCTAGCTGCTTTCTGAAGTGGCCTAGAAAGCTGCTCAGTTTCAGGAAGGCAAACCACAGCGACACCCACGTCCCCGTGAAAGCGTGAAAAAAAAAAATCTCGTTGCTGTCTGTGGGAACTTGCTGCGTGCAAATTGACTGCTGCGTCTGCTACATTACAACAGTGAATCCATTTTTCTTTTTAAAAAAAAAGTAGATCATTGTCAGTACTGTGCTTTGGGATATCCTGAGATTGACAGTAGAGGCTGCAGAAATGAGTTGCCGGCTGTCTGACGTGGTTAACACTACAGGCGGGAAACGAGGTGAAACAACAGACTTGCCTTCAAGCGTTAGTCAGCAGCAGGGGCACCCGAGGTTTTGAAATGGAAGCTGGTTTTGGTGCAGGCACAGACAGGTTAGCGAGATGTTGGGCGCAAGGGTTATTATTACAGACCTGCCACGTCAGTGATTTACTGTTTTGAAGTGGAAGTTTTTTTTCCCTCCTGATTTACTTGGTGAAAGGCTTGCTTAAGGGGAGGGACTTAATTTTTAAATAGTTGCGTACCTTTCAGTTTAACTCAGTCTTTGTTGGTTGCGGGACCAGCCGTGAGCGGCCTTTGCAAAGTTTTAAACTAATTCTTTTGTTTTTTTTACTATTCGCTAAAAGGAGACGGTTTTTGAAGAGGTCGGAGCAAGGACTCTTAGTGATCGAGTTTTAAGGTGAGCTGAATGATGGTTTTTGCTCTCGGAGCCCTTCTGTTTACACCGGAACAGTTTGCTTATTGCAGAGGAGCAGTCAGTCGCGGGTCTGAAACTCTGGGACACAGGTGTTCCTCGGGATGTTGTTTGCTCCGACAGTCCAGGTTCTCTTTTTGGGGACTTTTCCCCCCCCCGCCAATTCCACGCGTGTACAATCAGAAAAATCCCCACTCATAAATCCAACAGGGAATTCGGGAGAAACTTCTTCACCCAGAGAGTGGCAAGGATGTGGAAATTGCTACCACAGGGAGTAGTCGAGGTTAAGAGTATTGATGTGTTTTGAGGAGAAGCAAGGTAAACACGTGGGAGAAAGGAGCAGCGAGTGGTTCAGGTCTGGAATGCACTGCCTGGAAGTGTGGTGGAGGCAGGTTCAATCGAGGCTTTCAAGAGGGCATTAGATGATTATTTGACTGGAAACAATGTGCAGGGGTACGGGGAAAAGGCAGGGCAATGGCACGCGGTCATAATGCTCATTCGGAGAGCCGGTGCAGACACAATGGGCCGAATGGCCTCCTGTGCCGTTAAAATTCTGTGACAAGCGGAGGGTTGGGATGAAGTAAATGGTAGAAGGAGCCCCATGGGAAGCACAGACACTGGGCTCGACCCACTGGATTGCATGGCCTGTTTCTGTGTTGTAAAATTTAAACTGCTGAAGACTCCAAAGTGTTTTCTCTCTTGTGCTCTCTCTCTCTCTCTCTCTCTCTCCTGATCTCTCTGGCTCTCTCACTCTCGTGCTCTCTCTCTTTCATCTCCTGCTATCCCTCTCCCTCTCTCTCTTCCCCCTCACTCTCATGCGGTCTCTCTCTTGCTCTTGTACTCTCTCAGTCTCTCTCTCTCTCTCTACCCCCCCCAGCCTTGCTATTGCAGCCCATAATTAATGTGCTGCTGAAGGTTATGCGAGAAAAGACGGGAGATAGAGTTTCTTCACTCAGAATGAGAAATGTTTGGCATAATCTCTAAAGGAAGAAAAAGAGGTCATGATATTGGGGTTATTTATAATACGGTGAGGTGCCTGATAGGGGAGTTAATACCATGGAGAATTGCACTTTGCGAAATGATATCTTTCCTTGAGTCTTTTCTCATTTTTCTTCTGTCCTCCTGCTTTTTGAAGGAAGGGATTGTTGATCAAAGGCCCATTACAATTACTCACCTTGTGATCTACAAATGGAAGAGTTCGGTACAAGTTCTTTCGTCGGTTTTTAAGCTTCAGGGTTTTTGAACAGTTCGGCTCCTCCACTTTGATACCAAACCTTGTTCTGTTTGCAGAAACCCCGTGTGGTGATGCTTAATTAATTCGCCAGTTTTCAAGCGTGTGCAGCCTCTCACCCACCAGACTGGGCACCTGTCAAAGCTGATCGGACATTTTCAAAAAAAGGATCGACAAGGGCTGTGAGAAAATGAACACGTTTCCCGTCCAATCCTCTTTTTAAACTTAATTTGAAATGTGTGGATTCTATTCCCTCTCGCTGACCCCCCAAAAGGTGCATGGACTCTGGCCGAGTTCCATTGTTCCAGGCGTTGCCCAAATACTGGCCCCAGGACACCAGGAAGAACTCGCCCTGCTCTTCCTCAAAATAGTGGCAGTGAGATCTTTCACACCCCCCAGAGGGAAGAGAGGGCCTTGGCTTAACATCTCATCTGAAAGACAGCACCTCCAACAGTGCAGCACCCCCTCAGTGCTGCACAGGAGTGTCATTGCTCAAGAATCTGGGGCTTGATCCGATGACATTCAAACTTAGACTTTAAGGTGTCATGTTGGCCCATGTTTGCAAAGTGTGGTGCTCAATGAGGGCAGGATTACCTTGGGCGTGATGCCATTACAGTTGAATAGCCTGTCTGCACTCACTGGGCTTGCACATAGGTGAAATTGATAATTGTGGGGTCACAATGCAGCACAAATGGATGACTCTGGAGAGACAAGTGGGTGGGATAATTGGTTCAACTGATTCATTAATGCCCCTTAGGGAAGGAAATCTGCCGTCCTTACCCGGTCTGGCCTACATGTGACTCCAGACCCACAGCAAATGTGGTTGACTCTTAACTTCCACCTGAAACGGCCCAGCAAGATGTTCAGTTTTATCAAAATCCACCACAAAAAGCTGTAGTCCACAGGGACTGCAGTGGTTCAAGGAGGCAGCTCACCACCTTCTCTAGGGCAATTAATGTAGTTTATATGGATTTCAGCAAAGCCTTTGACAAGGTTGCACATGGGAGACTTATAAAGAAGGCAAATGCACATGGGATACAGGGTAATTTGATAAGGTGGATTCAAAATTAACTTAGTTGTAGGAGACAGAGGGTGATGACAGAAGGATGCTTTAGTGACTGGAAGCCAGTGTCCAGTGGTGTACCACAGGGATCTGCCCTGGGTACCCTATTATTCGTCATTTATATAAACGACATAGATGACTCTGTGGAGGGTAGGATTAGTAAGTTTGCGGATGACACAAAGATTGGCCGGGTGGTTAACACTGAGGTTGAGTGTCTTGAGCTTCAGGAAGATATAGACGGGATGGTCAAATGGGCAGATAAGTGGCAGATGGAATTTAACCTGGAAAAGTGTGAGGTGATACACTTTGGAAGGAGTAATTTGACAAGGAAGTTTTCAATGAATGGCATGACACTAGGAAGTTCTGAGGAACAAAGGGACCTTGGCGTCTGTGTCCATAGATCTCTGAAGGCAGAGGGGCATGTTAGTGGGGTGGTGAAAAAGGCATATGGGACACTTGCCTTTATCAATCGAGCCATAGATTACAAAAGTAGGGAGGTCATGTTGGAGTTGCATAGAACCTTGGTGAGGCCACAGCTGGAGTACTGTGTGCAGTTCTGGGCACCACATTATAGGCAGGATGTGATTGCACTGGAGGGGGTGTAGAGGAGATTCACCAGGATGTTGCCTGGGATGAAACATTTAAGTTATGAAGAGAGGTTGGATAGACTTGGGTTGTTTTCGTTGGAGCAGAGAAGACTAAGAGACGACCTGATCGAGGTGTACAAGATTGAGGGGCATGGACAGGGTGGATAGGGAGCAGCTGTTCCCCTTAGTTGAAGGGTCAGTCATGAGGGGACACAAGTTCAAGGTGAGGAGCAGGAGGTTTAGGGGGGATGTGAGGAAAAACTTTTTTACCCAGAGGGTGGTGACGGTCTGGAATACACTGCCTGGGAGGGTGGTGGGGGCAGGTTGCCTCACATCCTTTAATAAGTACCTGGATGAGCAAGTGCTGGTAAATGGGATTTGGTAGGTAGGTCAGGTGTTTCTCACATGTCGGTGCAGACTCGATTGGCCGAGGGCCTCTCCTGCACTGTGTGATTCTGTGAATTAGGGATGGGCTTCAGTGCCGACCTTGCCAAACACGCCCACATTCTGTGAATGGGTAAACACGCTCACTGAACCCTTTTGCCACAGGACGGTGTGAGCTCCTGTCAGGTACAGCAGTAAATGCGTTTCCAGAACCAGGGATAATGGGTCAGCAGTGGATGGAGTCAGAGGAGGAAGCTCACTGATCATTTTTGATGCTCATCGCTGGTCTCACTAGACAACCTCTCAGGTCATCACTGTAGCAGATACTTCCCACCCATTGCCAACCAGCGCAGACCACCTCAACCCACCTCCCACTGCCTGCACGGTGAACATACCTGTGGTTTTACATTTGGTGGCAGCTTTCGAAATGTTGATCCTGTTTACGTTCCATTTTCTCTGATCATCCCGGATGGAATATTGTGTCCAGTTGTGGGCACCGCACTTTAGGAAGGGTGTGAGGGCTTTGGAGAGGGGGCAGAAAAGATTGACTAGAATGGTTCCAGGAATGAGGGAGTTTGGTAACTTGGAGAGATTGGAGAAGCTGGGCTCATTCTCCCTGGACCAGAGGAGGGTGAGAGGAGATTTGATCGAGGAACACAAAACGATGAAGGTTTAGATAAAGTAAATAAAGATAAACTGGTTCCAGTGGCTACAGGGTTGATAACCAGAGGGCACAGATTTAAGGTGATTGGATAAAGAACCAGAGGCAACACGAGAAAAACTTCATTATGGAACTAGTGTTTAGGGTTTGGAACGCATTGCCTGACAGGATGGTGGATATAAATTCAGTTGTAGCTTTCAGAAGGAAATTGGATAAATAGTTGAAGGAGAAAAATGTCAGTGATTTGGGGAAAGAGCCGGGGGAGATGGTCTAACTGGATTGCTCTTTGAAAGAGCCAGCACAGACTCAATGGGCTGAATGGCCGCCCTCTGTGCTGTACTATTCTATGATTCTAAGCAGAGCATAAGCCTCTGGTTAGTACTGATTGGTGCCCAGGTTTTCTACAGCCTCCAGCCAGGATATTGTCGGGTCCAAAGCTTTTTCACTCAGTCAGCCACTTCTTAATGTGTCTGCTGTGGCTTAGTGGTTAACACTCTTACCTTGGAGTTCGAGAGTTGTGGGTTCAAGTCCCACTCCGGAGACTTCAGCACAAAAATCTAGGCTGATGCTCCCAGTGCACGACCGTAGGAGTGCTGCACTGCCCAGGAAGGTGGATGCACAGAGCTAGGAAATCTCCCAGCTTGCCTTGGAGGGAGGGGGGCGTGTTGTGGGTGAAGTGCCCCAAATGGCAGGACCTCTGTTATGGTGGGTGGTGATGGGAGCGGAAGGGCAGAATAGAGTCAGGCCTGTCACCCCTGGACACAGTTCAGAGGTGGCCATATGGCTACCGAGGCTGGCTGTTTAAAAGGTCCGCCTTGGTTTATCCCATTTGATTTTTTAATTATTAGGCCCTCTAGGCCTCACCGCTCAGATGCCCTCACCATCCCCCCATGCCCATAAATGCCAACCCATGCCTCCAGCCACTCCCTTGATTTTAATCACATACATTTGCATTTTTTTGCCTCTACAAATTACGACTATGATAACTCCTAGCTCCCCTGCTTAATTTGAATCCCAGTTACACCTCTGTTAAGGCAACAGTAAAAACAAATACACTTCAACAGACCCAGGCAAAGCAACACAATATTCTGGACAGTGATATTCAGAGTGAGTTTTCTTAGCTTCCATTCCTGTAGACAGCAACTTGATACCTGGAGGCTGGAAGCTTTTCACACATGTTAGACTTTAGAATGCTTTCTCCTTGCACATAACCTCATCTCCTTTATACATGTTTCTCCCTTTTTAATGTAAATCCCATTGTTCCAATATGTCTTTGCAACTTTACTTTTTCCATAATACAAATATTTCATAGCACTCCTATTATCAGTAATCTTTAAGAAAAATAAACACTGTTTGGCTTAGCCTCTGTTGGCTAGGTGTAACATCTTACCGTCTCTTTGAAATTCACGACTCTAGTTTATCTAAAAAGGCAAATGTTCCTCAGACCTCACATTCTAAAACTTCAGCCATGTTTACCTATTTAGCATTTCAAACCTAGCCTCTCTTTTGATAACTCAAAAGCTCCAGACCAGCTGTCTGCAATTCAATTAAAACCCCCACACACACGACCTCACACAGAGAAACTAATCCAAATCTCACTGTTAAGCTACCTTTACAATAAATCACAATATTATGAAAATTATTATATTTTCATGACAGGGTTATATCAACAAACAGCTCTTGAAACTGCTAGAACAGATTTTTTTCAACTCTCAGACACAGCCAGTGTTCTTTTTAACTTTTAAAGGCCAGGCTAGTTAAATAGCTTGACAGTTCTACAGACCTTACCTGCCCTTCACAAGCACTTACATCTTTTCTTAAACATTTGTAACTCCCACACTGTAGGAGAAGGCCCTTGCGAAAATGGGGTCTCTTAGGGTCTCAGCACTGAGTTCAAATGGCCTTGCTGAGTTCAGAGGTTTCCCACATGTGTGAGTCACTTGCTAGCTCATTTCCCCTACTGGTGAAAATAGGATCTGTCAAAATATCGGGATCTGTGCCCCACCTGCCATTTTAAAAGGACTCTGGATTCTCCACAACTCTGAAAATCCAGGCCACTATCAGAGGGACTGTCTTTCAGATGACATGTTAAAGCCAAACCCTGTATGCCTGCAAAGGTGGGTGTAAAAAGATCCCTAGTTTGAAAGAGAGAAGGGGAGTTCTCCTTTGTGCCCGGACTCAGTTTCTTGACAGTGTTCTAGGTCCAACCACCTTCAGCTGCTGTGTCAATGACCTCCTTTCTGTCATAAGGTTGAGAATGGGGTGATTTTTCCCGCTAGTTTTTTGGAATTTTGGAAAATTGTACAATTTTGGAAAGTTGTAACCAATACATCTACTACCTCAGCAGCCACTTCCTTTAAGACCCCAGGATGCAGGCCTTCTGGCCCAGGGGACTTGTCAGCCTTTAGGCTGAATAGTTTTCCCAGCACCTTTTCCCTGGTGATGGTGATCGTTTTAAGTTCCTCCCTCTCGTTCACACCTGGATTTTCAAGTCTCTTTGGGAAGTTTCCTAAGTCTCCCACAGTGAAGACAGATGTAAAACACCTGTCCAACACCTCTGCCATTTCCTTGTTTTCCATGCTCAATTCCCCAGACTCACCTCTAGAGGACCAACACTCACTTTAGTTGCCCTTTTCCTATTTAAATACTTGTAGAAACTCTTACTATCTGTTTAATATTACTATCCAGCTTTCTGTCATACTCTAATCTCTCCCTCTTAATTAATTTTTTAGTCACTCTGTGCTGCTGTTTAAAACCTGCCCAATCCCCTGACCTACCATTAATCTTTGCACCCTTGCCACCCTCAGTGCTTCCTCCAAGTGGTGTTCAACATGGAGGAGCACTGATTCATCAGTTGAGGGAGGGGGATACGTGGTAATCAGCAGGAGGTTTCCTTGCCTGTGTTTGACCTGATGCCATGAGACGTCATGGGGTCCGGAGTCAATGTTGAGGACTCCCAGGGTAACTCCCTCCTGACTGTATACCACTGTGCCGCCGTCTCTGCTGGGTCTGTCCTGCCGGTGGGACAGGATGTAACCAGGGACGGTGATGGTGGTGTCTGTCAGGCATGATTCGGTAAGTATGACTGTGTTTGTTGACTAGTCTGTGGAGCAGCTGTCCCAATTCTGGCACAGAATGTTAGTAAGGAGGACTTTGCAAGGCCAATAGGATTGGGTTTGCCATTGTTATTTCCGGTGCCTAGGTCGATGCCGGGTGGTCCGTCTGGTTTCATTCCTTTTTGTAGGTTTTGTGGCAGTTTGATACAACTGAGTGTCTTGCTGGGCCATTTCAGAGGAAGTTAAGAGTCAACCACATTGCTGTGTGTCTGAAGTCAGGTGGGTCAGACCGGGTAAGGACGGCAGATTTCCTTCCCTAAAGGACATTTAGGGAACCAAATGGGATTTTACAACAATTGGTAATAGTTGTCATGGTCACCATTACTGAGACTTTATATTCTAGATTTAGTAATTGAACATGTCCCCAGAGCATCAGCCTAGGCCTCTGCATTACTAGTCCAGTGACAATACCACTAAACCCCAGATCCCTCGATTGCAGACATATCAGCTCCAGCAGATGCCAGGACGCAATCCTAAATATCTCCATATTTATCTCTGTCACCAATGTCACATCTCAGGCTGACAGAACAGCACTTGAAATCACAGTTGGGACTGTAAGAGTAACACCATTTAATCTGCCCATGCTGGCTAACTCCCAAATGTGATCTCTCACTGCTCTCTCTCCCCTCGCACTGTTTTGTGGTCTCTCGCCGCTCTCTCTCCCCTCGCACTGTTTTGTGGTCTCTCGCCGCTCTCTCTCCCCTCGCACTCTCTTGTGTGGTCTCTCGCCGCTCTCTCTCCCCTCGCACTCTCTTGTGTGGTCTCTCGCCGCGCTCTCTCCCCTCGCACTCTCTTGTGTGGTCTCTCGCCGCTCTCTCTCCCCTCGCACTCTCTTGTGTGGTCTCTCGCCGCTCTCTCTCCCCTCGCACTCTCTTGTGTGGTCTCTCGCCGCTCTCTCTCCCCTCGCACTCTCTTGTGTGGTCTCTCGCCGCTCTCTCTCCCCTCGCACTCTCTTGTGTGGTCTCTCGCCGCTCTCTCTCCCCTCGCACTCTCTTGTGTGGTCTCTCGCCGCTCTCTCTCCCCTCGCACTCTCTTGTGTGGTCTCTCGCCGCTCTCTCTCCCCTCGCACTCTCTTGTGTGGTCTCTCGCCGCTCTCTCTCCCCTCGCACTCTCTTGTGTGGTCTCTCGCCGCTCTCTCTCCCCTCGCACTCTCTTGTGTGGTCTCTCGCCGCTCTCTCTCCCCTCGCACTCTCTTGTGTGGTCTCTCGCCGCGCTCTCTCCCCTCGCACTCTCTTGTGTGGTCTCTCGCCGCTCTCTCTCCCCTCGCACTCTCTTGTGTGGTCTCTCGCTGCTCTCTCTCCCCTCGCACTCTCTTGTGTGGTCTCTCGCCGCTCTCTCTCCCCTCGCACTCTCTTGTGGTCGGTCTCTCTCTCTAATGAGTATTCTTACTGAGTATTCTGTTTTGCAAAGTCACCTGACACCTTGAGCTTGGGCTGTTGTTCATCTTCAGAGTCAGGGGAGGGAGTTTTGCCACAGCTGTACAAATACCTGGTTAGACGACACCTGGAGTAAGTGTGCACAGTTCTGGAGACCACACCTTCGGAAGGATATATTGACTTGGGAAGGAGAGTAGCACAGAGTCACCAGAATGTCACTGGGATCCCAAGGGGCAGATCATGAGGAGCCATTGAATAAATGAGGCTGGTGTCCCCTGAAAAATAAAAGGTTAGGGGCAGATTTAATTGAGGATTTAGTAAGGAAGTAATTGGGTAGATTGAGAGAAACCCTTTCTGCTGGTGGGGGGGTCTGGAACAGGGGCACATAACCTTAACACCAGAGTCAGGCCATTCGAGAGAGAGGTTAGGAAACACTTGTTCACGTGAGGGCAGTGTGGACACTCCCACACAAAACAGCAGATGCTAACGCAATTCATCATGTTAAATCTGAGATTGATAGATTTTTGTAGACAAGGATATTAATGGATGTGGAGCTAAGAAGGATAAAGGGATTGAAGATACAGATTAGCCACGGTCTAATTGAATGGTGTTGGAACAGGCTTGAGGGGCTGAATGGCCTCCCTGTAATTCGAGGCTGGGTTCAGAAGTGGCCAATTGGGTGTCTGATCCTTGTTTTCTGTTGGTTCTTTCCAGTGTGACTGTGTGGAAGGCCTCACTCTGCCAAGATGAGCTGGTCTTTCCTAACGCGGCTTCTTGAGGAGATCCACAACCATTCCACGTTCGTTGGCAAAATCTGGCTGACCGTCCTCATCATCTTCCGCATTGTGCTGACGGCAGTGGGCGGCGAGGCCATCTACCATGATGAACAGAGCAAGTTCATGTGTAACACACAGCAGCCCGGCTGTGAGAACGTTTGCTACGATTCCTTTGCGCCCTTGTCCCACGTCCGGTTTTGGGTCTTCCAGATCATCATAATCTCGGTGCCGTCCATCATGTACCTGGGCTACGCGGTGCACCGGATAGCTCGCATGGAGGGAACCCAGGCAAAGCCCAAGAAGAGGATGCCCATCGTGCATCGGGGGGCTGCTCGGGACTATGAGGAGGCGGATGGTGACAATGAGGAGGACCCCATGGTCTGCGAGGAGATCGAACACGAGCCTGAGCCTGAGCCTGACAAGAAAGCTCCCGAGCAGAAGCAGCACGACGGCAGGAGGCGCATCAAGGAAGACGGCCTCATGAAGATGTACGTCTTCCAGCTCCTGTTGAGAACGCTCTTTGAGATGGCTTTCCTGACTGGCCAGTACTTTCTGTATGGGTTTGAAGTGCTCCCCGGCTTTATCTGCAGCAGGAGGCCCTGTCCTTACACCGTTGACTGCTTTGTGTCCCGACCCACCGAGAAAACCATCTTCTTGTTGGTCATGTACGTGGTCAGCTGCCTCTGCTTGTTGCTCAACATTGCCGAGCTCTTCCACCTTGGCCTAGGTGGCATCCGAGATGGTTTGAGGGGCAGACGTCTGGCCTCCCGCACCTCCAAGTGCTCCTCCTACGCCCCTCCAGGCTACCACTCTGTGCTTCGCAAGGACAAGGCCAAGCTGGGCAACGGGAACGTGCCGTACCGTGACAACCTTGGCGGCCTGGGGCCCGGGAGCTTTGAGATGTCCGAGGCAGTTCACCGGCACCTGAAGCTTGCCCAGGAGCAGCTGAATATGGCTTACCGCGCCTCGGGAGAGATCCCTCACCAGCCGAGAAGCGGCAGCCCCGAGTCCAACGGCACCGCCGTCGAGCAGAACCGACTGAACTTTGCCCAGGAGAAGGAAGGAGCCTGCTCGGGAAAAGCCGGTAATAATAGATGATTACTCACTAATCTGTCATTGGTGTCGGCCACGCCTCAGTGGGTCGCACCCTCACCTCCTGAGTCGGGTGGTTTGTGGGTTCAAATCCTATTCGGGTCTTCAGTGCAAAACCTAGGCTAACACTCGGTGCTGTACTGAGGGAGTGCTGCACTGCAAGAGGTGCTGTCTTTCGAATGAGATGTTATACCAGGGTCCCATTAACCCTCTTACGTTGATGTAAAAGATCCCAAGGTAGTATTTTAAAGAATAGCAAGGGATTTCTCCCCACTGTCTCGGGGCCAATATTTACCCCTCTAATAAGTGTGTGTGCCCTATAGGTGATCCCACTGCGAGTATTAACCAAACCAGAGAGTACAAATTTTATTTTAACTGCATCGTGCAAATTTGCTAATTTGACAGGAAAATACCCCATTAGATATTTATAACACTGTGCAGATGATAACACTGATTTCTGTGACTGCCTCATTAACACATTCTGCACATTGCATCATATGGACACGGTGACGATAAATCCATATCTGGGGCAAAGGTTCAATACTTGCAACCCGGATAAACTGCACATGATCTTCTCCATTCTGTATGAGTAGAAGACTTTCTCTTGCCTGGGTGCATGATATTGTTCAATATAATTAATTTTATACAAGGGGTGTAATTGGATTCTATTGGGTTCTATTTTATCAGTAATCTCACAGAGTAGAAAATGAGCAATAAAGTGGAATGATTGAATAACATGGGACTTCACTGTCAGTGAGAAGCTTTGGAAGCCTCAGGTGTCTCTGTGTGACACAACCGATTAGGAGCAGGAGTAGCTCCTCGAGCCTGCTCTGCCATTTGATAACATTGCCTACATTATACTAGTGACTGCAACTCAAAAGTACTTAATTGGCTGTAAAGCAATTTAGGATGTTGTAAAAGGTACTGTATAAATGTAAGTTTTGTCTTTCTTTCATAACACTTGCATGCAGTAGGCAGAGTTACTGTAGCGATGGTGAAATTGGAGGCCCAATACTGATTCGCTCAGGATAATTAATCACAGAGCAATGAAATGATGTTAGGAACACGGCTACAAAGAAATCATTGCATTTACAAACGAAATCAACTCTGTAGCTAATCTCCTCCAAACTCCCCCACAAACCCGCACTACAACCTGACCCCCAATGTCCCCTCCAACCTCCACCCAAACTCCCCCAAACCCCTCTCCAACCTCCCTCAAAGCCCCCCCTCAGCATCCCCAAAACCCTCTAATCTCTCCCCAACCCCCTCGCCAACAACCACCACCTCCCCCCACACCCCCCCACCCCACACACACACACACACACACACACACAGCATTCAATTGGTTCTGAAACTACAGGGATTTCACTTACCCATGTGTCAAGCAAGAACACTCTCAGTTGCTGTGCTGCTGCTGTTGACCCTCAGCCAGCTTTGTGGTTTTTCTGGCAGGACTTTTAAAAAAACAAACCAGAATCACGAAGCTGCCCAAAGGTCGGAAGCAGCAGGGCAGCGACTCGGTGAGATTGACCTGACGCTGACAGACCGGCTTTGGGGAAAAAAACCAGAACTCTCAGCCTGACGGAGCTGGCTTTATTTTAGGCTGGGGTCTGTCAGATCTGCAGCTTTGGCTGTTCAGGCTGGACAACGTGAATCTCAGTTTACAACACCGAGCCCAGGCCCCCCCACCTAGTCCCCGGACCCCGGTGTTTGGCACTGTCTGCACTCTCCTGAGCTCTGACTGCGGCACTCTCTCAGCATTGCCCTGGGTGGTTCAGCCTGGGGTGCACGCTGAAGCTTTTGGAGTGGGGACTCAAACCCGCGACTTTCTGACTCTGAGGTAAGAGTGTTACCCACCCTCTGAGTCTCGACCACATAAACAACACAAATACATTAAACAGTGCCTTCTGGCTTTTGCGGAGAGTTAATAAACTCCTTTCAGCTCTGAGATTTATATTTCAATCAAGCCTGGATTGTAACTCTTCTAATTACTGACTGCACAGTCACTAACTTAAGTAAGTTGGCTAGACTCTTTCTAAACAGGGATTACGAACATAGGGCAGGTTCACACTGGAAATGAGAAGGTTTGAGCAACAATATGACTGTTGATATTTGGATTCTAAAGGGACTGGATAATGTAGACCATGGACAGGCTCTTTCCTCTTGTCCAAAGCGAGAGAATGTGGTCTGCACTCAGAGGAGGGGAAATTCAACGTTAATCTGCAGAAATATCTCAGTGAGCGAAACTCTGGAAAAGGCTCCCTAGGGACACGGTGAGGGTCATTAGTATCGATTCATTCAAATGCAAATTAAGGTATAGTTCTTACTGAAGATAAATTTGGGGATACAGTATGGGAGTAAGTTGAGACATGATGTGTGGTGCGTGTAGGGTGACTCGGGAGGGGCAGGTGACTTTGGACTGTAGTTACTAGTGTAATACAGGAAACGAGCAGCCAATTTGCTCACAGGAAGATCCCATAGCCAGTACTGTGATAATAGCCCGATTGTGTGTTTTAGTGATTTTGGCAGAGGGATAATTAAAGGATAGCAGGGAGACTGGTCTTGTTCTTAAAAAGAGTGAATTTTACACCCATCTATGAGAGAGTCAGAGCCACGGTTTAACAGTGCGGTCAGTAATCTTAATAACAAGAAGAGCCATTTTAGAAAATTTAGTCAAAAATGCAATACCTTTAAGTGTCATAATGCTGTTACTCAAATAATTATAATGAAAAACGAGAGACACATTTCAGCAACACTTCAAAGGTTTCTACAGAAGAGTTGTGGATGATACATGGGAGAAGGCATCATTCAATGTTTATAAAAAATTAAAAAAACAAAAGCAAGCCATTGCTTGTTACAAAGTCATCAAGTCGAATAACTATCAAAATAGGTTTGACCTGTTGAGTTCAGGAGCCGCACACGAGTCCTTAATGAATCGCAATTTGCAGGCCTTTGGTTTAACGTCTCATCCAAAAGACAGCACCTCCAACAATGCAGCACTTCCTAAGTACTGCACTGAGTGTATCAGCTTAGATTTTGAGCCCGTGTCTGGAGTTGGACTTGAACACACAACCTTTCTGACTAGAGTGTCACTGAGCCACAGCTGACACCGTGTAAATAAAAGGGCTCTATTCTGAGGCTGTGTCTGAGGTGCTTTGTTATAGACTCACTGCAGCACAGAAAAAGGCCATTCAGCTCATCGGGTCCATTCCAGCTCAAGAGAAAAACATTTCTCCTCATCTCGTCTTAAATGGGAGCCCCCTTATCTTTAATCTGTGTCCACTGGTTCTGATCTCTCCTACAAGGCAAAACATCCTCTCAGCATCCACCCTGTCAAGTCCCATCAGGATCTTATTTGTTTCAATAAGATCACCTCTCATTCTTCTAAACTCCAATGGATACAGACCCAGCCTGTCCAACCTTTCCTCATAGGATAAGCCCCCACATTCCAGGAATCAAGTCGAGTGAAACTTTTCTGAACTGCTTCTAATGCAATTGTGTCCTTTCTTAAATAAAAAGACCAGCACTGTACACAGTACTCTAGATGTGGTCTCACCAATGCCCTGTACAACTGTGGCAAAGCATCCCTGCTTTTATATTCCATTCCTCTTGCAATAAATGACAAGGTTCCATTTGCCTTCCTAATCACTCGCTGTACCTGCATACTAACTTTTTCCTGATTCATGCACCAGGACACCCAGATCCCTCTGTACCTCAGAGCTCTGCAATCCCTCGCTCTTTAAATAATACGCTGCTTTTCTATTCTTCCTGCCAAAGTGGGCAAGTTCATATTTCCCACGTTATACTCCATCTGCTAACTTTTTGCTGACTCACTTAACCTGTCTCTATCCATTTGCATTCTCCTTACATCCTCTTCACAACTTACTTTTCTATCTATCTTTGTGCCATCAACAAAGTTAGCAACCATACATTCAGTCCTTTCGTCCAAGTCATCGATATAGATTGTAAATATTTGAGGCCTCAGCACTGGTCACTGTGGTACTCCACTCGTTTCATCTTGCCAACCTGACAATGACCGATCTGTGCCTACTTTCTGTTCCCTGTAAGCTAACCAATCCTCTATCCATGCTAATATGTTAACCACGCAGCACCATGAGCTCTTATTTTGTGTAGTTAACCTTTGATGTGGCACCCTGTCAAATGCCTTCTGGAAATCTAAGTACAGCTCATCCACAGGTTCCCCTTTATCCACGTTGTTTGTTACTTCCTCAAAGAACTCTAATAAACTAGTGAAACACAATTTCCCTTTCACAAAACCATATTGATTCTGTCTAATTTCTTTGAGTTTTCTAAGTGCCCTGTTATAACCTTAATAATAGATTCCAGTGTTTTCCCATCATAGATGTTAAGCTAATTGGCCTGTAGTTTCCTGTTTTCTGTCCACCCACCCCCCCCTTATCTTGAATAGAGGAGTTGCATTCGCTATTTTCCAATCTGATGCGACCTTTCCAGAATCAAGGCAATTTTGGAAAGTTAAAATCTGTGCATTTGCTATCTCGGCAGCCACTTGTTTTAAGACCCCAGGATGAAGTCCATCAGGACCTGGGGACTTGTCAACTTTTAGTTCAAATAATTTTCTCAGTACCCTTTTCCCTGGTGACTGGGATTGTTTTTTTTTAACCTCCTGATTCACAATTATTTCTGGGATGTTATTTGTATCCCCTACAGTGAAGGCAGACGCAACATATCTGTCCAATTCATCCATCATTTCCTTATTTTCCATTCTCACTCTCCAGAGGACCAACGCTCATGTTACTAACTCTTTTCCTTTTTAGATACCTGTAGAAACTCTTACTATCAGTTTTTATATTTCTAGCTAGTTTTCTCTCGTACTCTAATTTCTCCCTCATTTTTTTTTAGACATTCTTTGCTGCTTTTTATATCCTGTCCAATCTTCTGACCTGTCACTAATTGTACACTTTTTCTTTCTTGTTTTCACTTCCATAGCTAGCCATGGATGGTGCATCCCTCCCCTAGAGCCTTTCTTTCTCACTGGAATGTATCTTTGCTGAGTGTTATGACATATCCCTTTAACAGTCTGCCACTGCATCTCTACTGACCTGTCCCTTAACCTAATTTCCCAATTCGCTTTACCAGCTCTATCTTCATGCCCTTATTATTTAAGTTCAAAACACTTGTCTTAGACCCACTCTTCTCTCCTTCGAACTGAATGAGAAATTCAATCATGTCATGATCACTGCTAGCTAGGGGTGCCTTTACTATAAGGTCATTAATTAATTCCTTCTCGTTACATATTATCAGACCTAGAATAACCAGGCTCGAGGGGCTGAATGGCCTCCTCGTGTTCCTGTGTAACAGGCTCGAGGGACTGAATGGCCTCTTCCTGTTCATATGTTCCTTCCGACACATCTCACCGGTGATGTGGATAAATCCACTCAATCCCTTGCCATTCTTCTGGGTAACCATTTCTTCCCTTACCTTTTTGCAGGTCTGCGGGCATGATGCCGATGGGGCAGGCTCTTTGACCTTGTGATTCGGAGAGAGAATTGACGTCTTGAAGCAAAAAAGGGACCTCGACTGGAAAGACTTGCATTTCATTTTCACAGTCTTGGCATTAATGTCGCCAATTAGCTAAGACAAAACCACTGGAAAAGGGGCTGGGCTGAACTGGGGGTCTGAATTGTGGGTGGGGGGGTTGGTTTTTGGGGAGAGCAGAGCGATGGTGGGGGGAGGGTGGATTAGGGTGAGGTTTGGAAGAACTTGACAAGTGTTGAGTATTTTAAAACCACGCCAGTGATTATTGGCTTGTACTTCTTGGGGTTTTTTTTTCCTGGTATTCTGGAACATTCCAAATCCAACCTAAGCAGTTTCACGCACTCTTGGACCTACTGTAGAATCTAACGACTATCTTGTGACTCTTGAGGCACTGACAGTTTGGTTTCCGATCTTAAAGGGAGACCCTGTTCCCATAGATTGGGGGAGGGGTGTGAGGGGGTGGGTGGTGTGACCCCCTTTTACAATATGATCGGGTACGAACCAAGAGAACTGGCTCGGCCAATTAGCTTGTATTGTATAGTTTTTTTTAATTTTTATTTGAATTCATCATTCATTCTATTTCTCTGGTCTGGGGTTAGTTTACTTATTGACAAAAGCCTTTGCTTTTTCTTAATTTTTTTTTGGTGGGTTTTTATATATATATATATATATATAAACAAGATGTAAGAAAAAAAAATCGGTAGCGATAGAACAATTAATTACAATTCATTTGTTTAATTACAATTGTTTACAGCCTTAGAACATTCCAGAATTTTGTAACGTCGAGCGAGAGCGACGATGAAATGATTTATTTTGTTGATGATTTTATTATTTTTTTTTGCTTTTGGTACTTTTGATAAGTTATTGTGCTTTATTTGTGACCATTTCACTGGTTTGGGCCTAAGTGGCCTTCCCCAGCCTGGAATTATCTCCAGATTGCCCCTGAAGCAGCTGCCATGGTAACCAGGTTGTTCCGCTTAGCTCTTGGGAGTGTATGTGTGCTCTCCCTTCTCCACCCAAATTAAATATTTGTGAAGGTTTAGCATGAATCCCTCTTGAAACCATCATTCTTCCTTTCTTTTTTAAAAAAAAACCTTCAGCGTCTCTGTGTCTGTGGAATGATTGAGACAGGAGGAGGCCATTCAGCTCCTCGGGCCTATTCTGCCTTTCAGTTAGACCAAGATTGGTCTGTATCTTAACGCCATCTTCCCATCTTAGTTCCATTAATGTTAATGCTCTTACCCAACAGATATGTTTCAATTAAAAAATTGATCAGTAAGAAATAGGAGCAGGGGTCAGCCGTTCAACCCCTCGAGCCATTAAATAAGATCATGGCTGATCATCTACCTCAGCTCCACCCTCCTGCTCTATCCCCATATCCTAAATTCCCTTAGTGTCTAAAAATATCTCAACCTCTGTCCTGAACATACTCGATGACTGAGTATCCACAACCCTCTGAGGTAGAGAATTTCAAAGATTCTCAGCCCTCTGAGTGAAAACATTTCTCCTCATCCTAGTCCTAAATGGCCAACCCCTTATCTTGAGACTGTGACTTACATGTTCTAGATTCCTCTGCCATGGGGAAACATTTTCACAGCCTCTTTCAAGCTTAAGAACTTTATGTTTCAGCTAGATCACCACTCATTCTTCTAAACTCCAGAGAATATAGGCCTATTCTACTCGATCTCTCATAGGACAATCCCCTCATCCCAAGAACCAGTTCGAGGAGCTGAATGGCCTTGTCCTGCTCCTATTCCTCATGTTCTTCACATGAAAAAAACCTTGATCAAATTGGTCTGTAAAACAAAATACATTTTTAAAGCAAAAAGCCCTAATTCATTTGAATTGTCCATTCAAGTGACACAGGCCTAACCTGACATTGGTGAATTTGGTAATGGAAACTGGAATTATTATTTTTGGTGCCATTTTATTTAAAGGGAGCTATAAAGGTACTGGATCCCCATTAAACCTCCCTCCTCAGAGCAGGACCTGAGCTTTGTTACTGCTTGGGGTCACTCTGACCCATGTACCATGGCCTACGAATAAGCTGACAATAATGGACAGATTTCACTCTCACTCTCTGCCCTCTACCCTTTCTCCCTCTCCCACTCTTATTTTTTTCTCTCTCTCTCCCTTTCCATTTCCATTTTTCTCTCTCTCCCTCCCTATTTCTCTCCCTCCCTTTTTCTCTCCCTCCCTATTTCTCTCCCTCCCTATTTCTCTCCCTCCCTATTTCTCTCCCTCCCTATTTCTCTCCCTCCCTATTTCTCTCCCTCCCTATTTCTCTCCCTCCCTGTTTCTCTCCCTCGCTCTCCCCCTCTCTCTCTCTCGCTCTCCCCCCTCTCTCTCTCTCACTCTCCCCCTCTCTCTCGCTCTCCCCCTCTCTCTCTCGCTCTCTCCTCTCTCTCTCTCTAGCTCTCCCCCTCTCTCTTTAGTTCTCCCCCCTTCTCTCTCTCCCTCTCCCCCTTGCTCTCTCTCTCTTCCCCTCTCTCTCTCTCTCTCTCTCTCTCTCACCACCCACCCCTCTCTCTCTCTCTCTCTCTCTCACCCCCCTCTCTCTCTTTCCCCTTCTCGCTCTCTCTTTCCCCCTCGGTCTCTTTCCCTCCCTCCCTTATTCAATGCTTTCAAGAAATGGCTTGGCGGGTGATCGGAGTGGGAGTAGAACTGAGAGCACCCTTTCTACCAAAAACATGGGGACCTTTCTGTTCTTTCATGGGGGTGGGGGAGTGCGCTAGGGATTATTAGTCCAGGTTACTAGTCCAGTAATGTAACAGCTACACTACTGTCCCAAGGAGGAGGCCATTCAGCCCAATATGGCAACAGAACTATCCGATTAATTCCTCTCTCCCACTCCTTCCCCATAGTCCTGCAAATTTTTGTTTTCCAAGTATTTATACAATTTCCTTTTGAAAATTTATTATTGGATCTGCTTCTGCCGCTCATTCAGGCAGCGAGTTCCAGATCACAACAACTCAGCAGATCTTCCCCACCTCCCCCCATCCAACCCAACCATTCCCCAAAGGGGGATAAAATTCACTCTCGTTTCCAACACTGTTCAACAGGATCTCAGGCAGATCCTGATCCTGGTTGGGTTCCAGCTTGGATTCCGGTTTCTCTTGCTGCTGTGAGGAGTGAGCAACTCTCTGTCCCTCCAGCTGGGTCTGTGCATTCTAAGCTCGCATTTTGTTTTCTCTTTCCGGAGACTTCCTCTTCCAGACAGAACAGCTACGAGGATTTGACCGTCAGAACCTGGATGAATTGTGTGTTGTTGTGACTCTTGTGATCCAGCAGCCGCCGCACAATGTGACTCCCTCCCCTCCCGAAGCTGGTTTAAATCCACACCACAATCCCGGGTAAGGGTGCTCCTTTTCCAATAAACACCTCCTTTTATTTGCACCCCCGCTTCCCACCACTACCCCCACCCATGGGATCTTCCTGAAAGGGGGCAAACCAGGAATGTTGTGACGTTTTCCCTCAACACTTCACATCCCTGCGGTTTGTAGGAACAGGAGGAGGCCATTCAGCCCCTCCAGCATGTTCCAACCTGATCTGTGTCTCAACTCCTAGCATTATTTATACAATTTGGTCCATTGAGTCAATGCCAGCCCCCGCCAAGCAAACCAGTCAGCCCTTAATGAAGGCCTTCCCCTCACTTCTCCAGGGCACCAGTTATGTTTGGACAATAGCTGGTGATATAACCTCATACCTCCCAACTGACTCTATAGACACTGCCTCATACATTAGACACTGCCATATCTGCAAAACCCTGCCTCTACTAGTTACACAGTTACACTTGATGGACTAGAAACGAATATCTTTCCAAATCCCTGACACGGTCAATCCTCATGATGTCCCAACTTCCCAATCCCAATTGGAAAGTAACCGGACCCTTCAGTGCCTGTTGGATAATCCTTGAGCTTCAGTCAGAAACCTTCCCCGCGGGAACTCCCCCCCCCCCCCCCTCCCCCACAATTTCAAACATTCCTCAAAGAAACTGGAAAAATTCGCACTTTTTTTCTTAATGCCTCGGTGATCTTTTTCTCCTTGGCTGCCTTTGGCTTTTCGCTCGCAGCAGTGTCCCGGAGATTAATCTTCAAATTCCTGAAGTCTCCAGGGCATTCCCAGAGGGATTGCAGCCCAAAGCACCACCCCACGCGCACCCACCCCCCCCCACCAAAACCCTGCGGCAGGAACTCTCAGCATTGGGAACGTCAAGAACCTAAGACGTTTCCTTCCTTCCGGTCAATAGGTGTTCCTTTCTGTCTGTGCACAGAATGCCAATTCCAAGCACCTTTTGTGCTCTAGCGCATTGTCTGAAAGTCCCTTCTGTTTCTGAAGGGGGAGAAACTGCCCCAAAGTGTGGAGCCTGGACTGAAAGTCGCACAGTGCCAACTGCGGACACATGCTGGTTAATTGATGGAAAACTCTAGCCTTCAGTGCCGAGGCTTAGCTTAATTGTGTTTATTTTCCCCTCTCGCTTCGTAAGGAACATGAACCAAAGATAATCTTGTGTTTTACTCTATTTTTTAAATTCAGGTAACTGAGTTGTAGCCGTTTGCGCGATTAGTTTTAGTGTTTAGAAGGGTTATTGTAATGGTGAATTGGTTTCCGTTGGGATATGAGAAGGTGTGCACAAGTCGCTTGGACTGGGTTTCACGTTTTTATTGTGTTGTGTGTTTTAAGTCCAATACATTTCAAGCCAGTTGCTTGACGTATGGTCTTTCATTTCATGGTGTTTATTGTTCAATTGTACCTCCTGTGTCCAATTCTGTTAGGAAGATGAGTTGCAATTGGCTGGAGTTGGAAGCTATTGATTGGAGGCCCACACTTGGCTGACACTTTACACGGGGAGGTCAGCCTGTGAGTGCCAGCGGTGAGTTCATTGTGTCCTGTAAACCTGTGTCCCATGTAACTGGTGTCTTTTTAGCATTTTTTGTACTTTTTTGTAGGGAAATTAAACGAAGCGCCGCATAATATTTGTTGCGCTTTCAAACCAATCCCTGTGTCCTGTTTTGGTTCCTTCTGTTTGATTCCACTCACTGCATTTTCAAACACTTGGATGCCCCCATCTCACCCAACATTTTAAAAAGGAACTTGCTTTCATATAGCGCCTTTCGTGGTCTCAGGTACCCCCCAAGAGTTTTACACCCACTGAAGGGCTTTCGAGATGTAGCCGCTGTTGTAATGTGCCAATTTGTGCACAGCAAGCTCCCACAGTCAGCAATGTGATCAATGGCTATGATAACCTGTTTTTTTTTAACAATGTTGGTTGAGGGATAAATATTGGTCAAGACGCCAAGGAGAATTCCCCTCCTCCTCCTCTTCGAAATAATGCCACTGGATCTTCTACAACAACCCGAGGGGGCAGATGGAGCCTCAGTTTAATGCCTTGTCTAAAAGATGGCACCTCCAACAGTGCAGCACTCCCTCAGTATTGCATTGGGAATGTCAGTGTAGATTTTGCACCCAAGTCCATGGAGTGGATCTCGTACCCAAAGCTTTCTGACTCAAAGGTGAGAGAGTGCTTACCCACTGAACCACAGCTCAGATATTAGACAGTGGAGGGATGGATGAATGAATTAAATCCAAGACTCTCCACTTCTATCTGGTAGATTCTGCTGCTATAGATGTTGGGTAAGGACAAGTGAGAACTTGCCTGTGTTGTCCCTTTGCAACCCAACCCTTACACTACAGCAGCAACGCTGCCACTAAACACCAATGCACTGTTTATCTGTTTGTACTGCATGGGATGATGTTGATTCCTCAGGTGGATTAAACTTAGTCAAGGGCGGAGTGTATTTGGCTCCCTTCGGGCACCTCCCATGAGGGCATTTCACCCATGACCTGGGTGAAAGCTGCGGGATTGTTGTCCCTCCCTATAGGGGACAGGCAGGAAAGTGGAGTTCGGGCTGCAGTCAGATGAGCCGTGATCTTAATGAGGAAAAGCCAGCTTGAGGGGTCGAATGGCCTCCTCTTGCTCCAATTGCTTATGTTCTCCTCTTCTCAGTCACCACGGCCACCATGCTATCCAATTTGGCTCAGTAATTCCACATCATTCAAAACTCCTTCATTCGCCATAGAGTCATTATGGCGCAGAAGGAGGCCATTTGGCCCATTGAGTCCACTGCCATTACTTTCAAATAAAAACCCAGCTCTCAATTCCAGTGCCTTTTCTCATCTATCTTCTCATCACTGCCCATCTCCATTTGTTGAATCCCATCAAGTAGCTCTATCGGCTGGGCCATCCTGCACTGAATCTTTAAATAAACCAAACCCACATATAGTTTACCAGCCCTGGTGAGTTTGGGTAAAGCAGACGTATGAACCCAACATGGAGGCAGCGATGTGAATTTGAAGAGCACAGAGTGAGCTACAGATGAGATTTGGTAGAATAGAGAGGCTGTATGTACATTGAAAGCGGGGAGGCCAGTCCCTCTACAGATGGTGCTTTGCAGAACAGTGACGACCTGACTTGTGGAATAGCTGGATTGGTGGTTAATGGGAGCAGCAAGTCAGTTTTAAATCGGGCACCTCCAGGGCCATCGAAATGTCCTCGGGCGCCATTCCCGCGCAAAGGACATGAAATGGAAAAATCCTGAATTGTAGCCATGAAAGAAAGGGAAGAGAATAGAAAAAATAACTGCAGCTTCATTGGTGAATCTCTCTCCACAGGCTGGAGAGGCTACAAATCCCCTACATGTCAGGAGCGTCTATAAAAGGCAGGGAATGTCCAGAGAAGATGACCACTAAATTCCCCAGCATGAATAGGAAGGCCCCAGATTCCTATCCAAGTTGAGGCTTTTCAGACGAAGGATGGAACTATGTTTTTTTAGACTTAAATGTCACAGAACTGCAAAAAAAAACAAGTGCTGAAAATAAAGATAGCCCCTGGAAATGAGGGGTTGCATAGAGTCAACACTTTGGGCCTGTCTGGGGAGGATCCTGTTAAGCTTTGGAAGACCAGCTTCATGTCAAAGTGAAAACTTCAGGGTTTGGAGCTGATGTCCGACAGGTTAGTTAATCAGCGGGTGGTGTGATCAGGACGAGCGCTGTGATTTTTCAGAAGCCTGAATGAATCATGGAGCTGGCTGTACTTTCGATGCTGAATTGAAGCTTTACAAAAAGACCATTTGGAGAAAAGAATCGATCAGGGTATTGAGAGACGGTGAAAAGACGGCTGTGAAATGCGAAGCCAGCGTGGCTGGACACCGACACCGACACCTGCAAGCATGAGGTGCAGCTACCAGTATTGGCGCAGTGGCTAAGAGGCAGAAAGCAAGTGAGCCCATGTGGGAGGTGAATTCTACTTCACCCGCCGCAGAGCTGTCCTGTGTTCCGAGATCTTTGCAAGGTACGCGGAGTGACAGGGCACTGGGCTCACCCATGTAGGAACTCTGGGGGCGCAGCCGAGATTACAATGTGCACAAGGTTAGCGGCCAGACGGACCAGGGTGAAGATTCAGAGCGGAAAATCTTCCACTGAAAGTGAACAGGCTTTCCACATTCTGACTGTGACACAATGGGCAGAGTTTTACACTCCCCCAGCCCCCAGCGGGTTCTGAGGTTTGGGGGTTGGGGGGATGTGGGGAAACATGAAATTGTACAGATGGGATTCCCTCAAGGTTCCCACCCGCCCCCACCTCGCAGTCGTTGCCCCAATTAAGGCCCTTAATGGCCACCTAATGGCCATTTCCCACCCAGTCTTAATTTTTAGGCTGGCGGGCAGAAGATAGCTCGGTGGGGGGGACACAGACCCATAAATAAAGAAAGTTAATGGGAAGGTGGGGTTGGTCCACTTCCATCAGAAGCATCCTTCTGACTGGGGGCACCCTCCCCTTAAGGCCCGGTAACCTCTGGATCTTCCTCCCTCCCCCGCCCGGCCTATCTCCTGAGACCCTGATCACCCCCACTCCCCCCCCCCCCCCCCCACCCCCCCTCTCAACCCCCCCCCCTCCCCGCCCAGCTCTTCTCTACCTCCCTGCCTGGACCCCTGGCCCTTACCCTTTTCTCCAGTTCCTGGGACTTAGACTCGGGGAGCTTTGTGCAGTGCCTCCTCCACTGCCACTGCAGCGCTGTTCCTGGAGGGACCGGAGAGCCACCAGCCAATCAGGTTGGCTGGCAGCTGCCCAAGGCAGGAATTCCTCCCGAATGAGGGGCAGAAGTCCCGCCTTCTGCCAATCAACGTCCGTCAGAGCGAAAAATGTCACCGGGGCTGCAGGAGTCGGCAGGGATAAGACCATAAGACGTAGGAGCAGAAGTAGGCCATTTGGCCCATCGAGTCTGCTCCACCATTCAATGAGATCATGGCTGATCTGATAAGGATGGCTGAGCCCTCGCGATCCTAAACATTCAGACCAATTTGTGGATGAAGTCAAACAGTTTGAGGCTTTATCAGCATTATGTGCCCAAAGAAAAGTGGCAAACGCATGGTCTCAGCCCAAGTCGACAGGGCAGTGAACATCTTACCAGTCAGGATCCTGAAGGATTTGTATCTGGGATTGTTGGGAGTCAATGGCACGACAGCCAAACTATCTGAATACAATGGGTCAACCTTTCATTAGAGGGGATATAATGACATCGAAATGCAAAATGCAGCTGCAGCAAGTCTCCATGGAAGCCACAAGCATTCTACCTGGTGGACATGAGCAGACCAGCAACAGCAGGGGGTTCCCAGTGTGTACAGAGCTCAACATTGTTGCCGCACACCAGGCCACTGACGAACCAATGGCAGGAGAGGCCAAGAGTAATCACATTGAGTTATTCCATGACCTATTACAAGATAAACCCAGGCAGATTCGTGCCATGGGGACCTCCAGAGGTGATACTGCACCACACCTCAGAGAGAGTGCAATCCCATCGATCAGTCCTCCTAGAAAGTGCAGTTTGCACAGACAGGAGAGGCTGAAGACTGAGCTGGATGACGTGGAGCGTAGCGGCATTATCCGCTGTGTGCCTCAGCTCACCGGCCAGTACAGTCCTGTCGCGTGTGTACTGAAAAATGATGGGACAATCCAGGAATACTTAGACCCAGGGCATCTACACCTTGCCTGTAAAGAGATGCCCACGCCCGATTCCAATATTAGAGGAATTGAATCCCAAATTCACAGGAATGAAGTTTTTCTCCAAGTTGGATGTTAAACATGGATGTTGATCGATTCGTTTGGCTGAGGGATCTGAAGAAATCACTACGTTCAGGACACCACTTGGAAGAAACTGCTTCCAGAGATTACCCTTTGGTTTATCCATCAGTCAGGATCTTGTTCCAGCAGCACATGGACAGTAATATCCCTGGATTCATATGCTGACGATATTGCGGAGATGGGTAAAACCAGAGAAGAGCATGACTGAAATCTGCACTCACTCAGTGACAGCAGCAGCACATCTGACAGGACTCGTCTCCCAACAGGAAGAACTGCCAGGTGAACGTGGGTCAGGTTAACTTTCTCCATTCTGTTTATTCCAGTTCCGAGATCCATCCCGATTCAGGCAAACTGGAAGATGTACGACACATGTCTTCTCCCCCCCGGACAAAGAGGACTTGCAGGGGTGCCCTGGATTTTTTTAAGTTCTTAGCGCCATACACACCCAGCTTTGTCTATAAAGTATCTTCACTGAAAGAGCCCTTAAGGAAGGATGTTCCCTATTAATGGCAGGAGGGCCACCCACACGTGTTCGAGTTACTTAAACAGACATTGTCAGGAGAAATGTGTTGTATAATACTCCGACCCAAGAGAAGAGAGAATCTTGGGAGCAGAATCTTCGGCTCGGCGAGCGGAGGCGGGGCACACACGCCAAGGTGTAAAATGACGCGGGGGTGACACTGGGCGTGTGTACTGACGTCACCGCGCGTCACTTAGATATTCAGCTCGGCGGGAGTGCAGCTGAGTCAGCTACGCGCCCACTGAACTGTCAAAGACCTGTTAAAAAGCAATTAGGGCAATCAGCTGAGCTGCCCGTCCAACCTTAAGGTTGTCGGGGTGGGGGGCAGGCGAAGAGCCCAGGCGGCCTTCGCATTTTTCATGGAACCTCATCCACAGGCGGGATGAGGTTTCATGAATGAGTTAAAATTTTCAGAGGGATTTTTATTAAAATGAATGCACATGTCCCAGCTCATGTGGCCAGTTTCACATGAGGGGACATGTCATAAAAACTTTTTCAACACTTTGTTAGACTGTTTAAACTTAAAACTAACCACACACATGCACAAAAGAGCGCACTCCTGACTCAGGCAAACCACACCCCCCCCAGCCTGCCCAGGGAGCGCTCAGCGCTTCCGGGCGCGCGTCACGCTGAGCAGGCCTTAATTGGCCCCGCCCACATAAAATGGCGGCGCCCAACCGATCGGGGGTGTCGATCTTGTACAGCCCCTGCACAACACTCCCCCCTCCCCTCCCAACGGGGAAAAAATTCCCCCCTTAGAGATTGACACATCTCAAAAAGGATTAGGAGCGTGCATTATGTAAGATGGCAAACCAATTGCATTTGGTTCCAAAAATCCATCGCACGCAGAATCCAATTATTAAAATACAGAGATTGAGACCCTCACCCTTGTGATTGGTATCACAAGATTCCCCGTGTACCAATTTGGTGAACAATTCATTGTGGAAACTGAACACAAAACACTGGGAACCATTTGGGGATAGACACTGGCAAGTGCACCACCCAGGCTACAGCAACTTCTGATATAAATCCAGGGAAATAACTCCAACGTCTGATACAAACCGGGTAGCAAAATGTTCACTTCAGCCTCACTGAGCAGGTTAGCCAATCCGAAAAGGATTGAGGATGTTCTGCTAGACCTACAAGTGGCCGGCAGAGACACTGAAATAGACAATGTGGTCCACACAGCAACTTCAGGAGGAAACAGCCAATGATCCACGATTGAGGGTGTTACAGAGAGTTATGGTCGAAGGTTAGTCTGATATGATACAAGATGTGACAGACGCCCTCAGATGTTTTTGGCCGTACAGGGATGAACACAGTATTTTAAGAGGCGTGATCTTCAAAGGGAAATGGGTGCTCGTACCTGAAGCGCTTTGCCAGGATATATTGTCACAGCTACACCAGGGGCATATGGGCATAGAGTAAACAAGGTGTCTGACAAGGGAAACTGTGTATTGGCGTTGGATCCAGTGCCCTTGATTTGCTGGGGCTAAAGGATCCGGGCTGCATGTTTTGTTTGGGGTGACTGAGTTAGTACAGAGACAGAGAACATCAGGAGATCGTTGTTAGAATAAAGACATGCTGTTTATTTACAAACTAAACTCAGTAGCTACACTTGTGTGCTCACAACATAAAACTCTGTCTTCACTCATCAGTGATTAACTCAAGACTCTCCCACAGAGAGGTAGCTCGTGCTACTCTGCTATTGGGCATTAAGATCATGTGACCTTACATTACAATACTTGTCTTAAAGGTATATTACATATCAGATTACTACATCCCTTCCCCTTTACTGAAAAATACATTTTACAATTTTTTAATACATAAAGTTATTTACACAGATCAATAATTTACAAAGTCAGTCTCTCTGGGGGTTTCCTTATGCGTGTAAAATGTCTCAGCTCTACAGCTTCTGAAGTTTGCTTTGGAGTCTCCCTTACTGAAGTCATGTGAGTTTCAGGTACTGCTGCAGGTACCTGGAAACTTGTTTCTTCAACTCTTTCAGGTATAGTCGGGACTTCAAATGCATTTGTACTTGGCTGAGTTCTTTCAACAGGAAATGTTGATTCAGTCTCAAGTGCTGGTGGAATCACTTCTGGATATTTGGTTTCTCCTCTTCGTATGCGATCGACATGTCTCCTTATTATTCAATCTCTGACTTTCACGTGGTAGGACAGAGGTCCCATTACAGCACTTATTTCACCGAAGAACCATGCTGGTCCTTCTCTAAAACTTTTCACAAATACCTTCTCTCCTACACTAAATGTTCCATCTCGACTGTGACAATCATGTCCCATTTTCTGATTTTCCTGCCTTCTTTCCAACCTTCCCCCGCCCCCCACCCCCCCACAAGTTTGGCATAATGAGGCTCAGTCTCGTTCATTCACACTTCAGCAGGTGTTGACACCCGTTGTCGATTGAGGGGTGGTTTGATAATGGAATAGAAATCCTGCTAATTTAGTCGCTATCAAATCTCCACGCAATTTTGCTTATACCAGATTTGAACGTCTGAACTGCTCTCCCGGAGAATCTGTTTGAAGAAGGGTGATATGGAGATGTCTTCACATGAACAGTACCGTTGAGGCTTATACATCGGTTAAATTCAGCACTTGAGGGTAGTGTTCCATTGCCTGATACTAGCACTTCAGGTAATCCATTTATAACGAAGCTTTGCTGTAGCATGTCTATTGTTGCTGAAGATGTGGGTGACCTTACCTCGTATATGTCCATCCATTTTGAATGAGCATCTATATAAGGAAAAACATTGCTCCCAATAAGATCCCACATAATCAATGTGTACTCGTACCCATGGCCACCCCCTGGGGTGTAATGGGGCTGCTGCAGGTAGTTTTTGTACTTGTTAACAAGGTTTTCTATCTCTCCATCCATTCCTGGCTACCACATATAGCTACGTGCTATTGCCTTCATCTTAGAAATTCCGGGATGTGCACTGTGAAGTTTGGATAACAATGGCTTTTGTCCTTTCGGAGGAACAATTACACGAGCACCCCACAATAAAACACCTTCTTGGCTGGTTATCTCGGACCTTCTCTGGAATAACGGTTTCATTTCATTGGATTCCTGTGTTTTTGACCAACCAGAGACATCATCCAAATAAACTACAACATGGGGCAGTCCCTGTAACAAACTTTCCATGGTTCTTTGGAATATGGCACAACAGGAGATACACCAAATGGTAAACAGGTGTATTGATACAATCCCTTATGTGTATTTATGGTGGCAAACTTCTGGGATGCCCTGTCTAATTCCAATTGTTGGTGGGCATAGCTCATATCTAAAACAAAACAAAAACAGAATTACCTGGAAAAACTCAGCAAGTCTGGCAGCATCGGCGGAGAAGAAATCAGTCAACGTTTCGAGCCTCCATGGCCCTTCGGCAGAACTGCAGCATAGTTTCAACAAGGGAGAAATATAAATTGGTTTAAGGTGGGTGGGGGGCGGGGGGGAAGAGACACATTGAGGGTGTGGTGTGAGCAGATAATCAAAAGATGTCAGAGACAAAAGGGTCAAAGAGGTGTTGAAGGTGGTGGTCTTTGTCTGAGAAAAGTGCTAATTAAGAATGGAAGACAGGATATTCAAAGTACAGCTCTAGTGGGGGTGGGGTGGAAAGACTAAAGGTTTTAGTTTTAGATTTAAAAATAATGGAAATAGGTGGGGAAAGAAGAATCTATATAAATTATTGAAAAAAAAGCGGGTGGGGGGGGAAAAGAAACGGGGTGGGGATGGGGGGAGGGGGAGTTTAAGATCTAAAGTTGTTGAATTCAATATTCAGCCCAGAGGGCTGTAAAGTGCCTAGTCGGAAGATGAGGTGCTGTTCCTCCAGTTTGCGTTGGGCTTCACTGGAACAATGCAGCAAGCCAAGGACAGACATGTTGGCAAGAGAACAGGGGGGAGTGTTAAAATGGCAAGCGATAGCTCATATCTAACTTTATATAGGCCTTCCACCTGCCAGATTAATGTGTAAATCTTCAGTTTTAGGTATGGGGTGTCCATCCAATTTTGCCACTTTATTGATTATTTATTGTTAATTTTTAGTCCCCACATATTCGAATACATTGGTCAGGTTTGAAAACAGGTACAATTGGTTCTGCCCACTCTGAAAATTGTACAGGTTCTATTACTTCCAGTTTTTCTAATCTGTCCATTTCGGAGTCTACCTTATCCCACATTGCATAAGGTACTGGTCTTGCCTTCATGAATCTTGGTGTTGCCTCTGGATCTACATGAATTTTTGCATGTAGCCCCTCAATTTTTCCAAGTTCTTCCTTGAAAACTGAGGAATATTTTTGTAATAGCTGTGATAACCCATTAGTTCTCAGGTGGAAGATTTCAGTCCATCCCAATTTAATTTCTTTCAGCCAGTTTTGTCCAAGGAGACTAGGTCCCTTGCTTGTGACTACCATCGAGGGTAATCTCACGGTTTGACTTTCATAGTTTACTGAGACTTTACATATGCCCTTAACTTGTATGTCTTCCCTGTGTAAGTCTTTAATTTTTCGACAATTTCTTTTAAATTCAGTTTACGTTCTCCATGATTCAGGTATTGAAAAGTATGCTCTCCGATCACCGTGGTGGCTGCACCAGTACCCACCTCCATTCTGATAGGCTTCTCGTTCACTGTCATGGTTACATAGATAGGCTCTGTTCTTCATACCTTTATATTACATAGCGAATAGATATCAGCATCTATTACTTCAGGCTTTTCAACACTGTTTATCTCATTGGGTTTTTACCTTTGTCTAACAGTTTGCCTGATTCCATCATTACAATGTCTCATGAGGTGTCCATATCGATGGAGGAAGAAACATTCAATCTTTTGAAATTGTGTTTCATTACAGAGCTGTTTACTTCCACCTCTGTTACTATGATGCTATGCTTTTGCTGCTGAGATTTCCTTTTTAATTTGCCTGCTAACGGTGACCGCTTCCCGCTTTGGAACAAAGCTCTGCACTTTTGCGCTCTTTTTGGTTGAGGCTCCTCGCCCAACATGGAGGATGGGGCCATTTTGCGCCCCTCGAATGGCTCCTGAGTCTCGCACTGCACCTTCCATTACCAGAGCGATTTCCAATGTCTTCAGAAAATCTAGATTTGTTTCAGCCACCAATCTCCTCTGGATAGCATTTTCGTTTATACCGCACACCAATCTATCTCTAAGCATATCATTTATTGAAGTACCAAACTTGCAATATTCAGTTAATTGCTCCAGACTCGCTACATAAGAAGAAACTGCCTCTCCCACAGCTCTGATTCCTGAGTTGAACTTAAACCTTTGTATGGCTACCAACAGCTTGGGCTGGTAATGGCTCCTTACGAGGCTCACTAAATCATCTAAACGTTTGGAGTCTGGGCCACTGGGCACCAACTGATTTTGAATTAATCCGTATGTCTTACTCCCACACGTGGACAGAAGGACCGTTCGCCTCTTCTCCTCCCCCACAATGTCATTCGCCTGGAAGAAGAACGTGAGGTGTTCAGCATAGGGAGACCAGTTGTCCGAGGGTGGATCAAATGGCTCTACTCTTCCAAACTGTGGCATCTCTTAGGGAACTAATTTGACGGTTATAAGGCAATCGTCTTTACCTTACAACTACTGTGTGAGGTACAGCCCGATTTCGGTTGTTCTGGATTCCATCGTTTTCCTCTATCTTGTTTTTTACTTCATTTTTTTCCGTGATTTTTTTGTGCTTTTACTCTCGTCGCCAGTTTGTTGGATCCGGTGCCCTTTGGTTTGCTGGAGCTAAAGGATCCAGGCTGCCTGCTTTGTTTGGGGGTGACCGAGTCGGCACAGAGACAGAGAACATCAGGAGATAGTTGCTAGAATAAACAAATGCAGTTTATTTACAAACTAACCCAGCAGCTACACTTGTGTGCTCACAACATAAAACTCTGTCTTCACTCATCAGTGATTAACTCAAGACTCTCCCACATAGAGGCACCCTGCGCTACTCTGCTATTGGACAATAAGATCATGTGACCTTACATTGCAATACTTACCTTAAAGATACATTACATCTCAGGTTACTACAATCAGGGATCAACAACAGTCTTAAGAAGATGGTGAGGATGTGTGAAGCATGCCAGAGTAACCAACCTCATCAACACAAAGAACCTCTACACCCTTGCGAGATTCCAAAATGGTCCAAAATCGCAACAGATTTATCCACTCTCTGCGGTGATGACTTTCTCCTAGTCAATGATTCCTTTTCCAGTTTCTGATGTGTGTCCAATCATCAGACAACTGAAGGGTACATCAAGTGCCTCTGTGGCAGACAACAATGACTTCAATTTTCAGCTTGTTCAGTACGCCTGAAGAGATTATATGGGACAAAGAGCCACAATGTGCTGGCAGGAGCTTTCAGGGACCAGGAGTGCTAAATGGGGCATAAGCCATGTGACAGCCTCTCCGTACTATCCCGGATCCAGCGGCCTGGCCGGGTGAATGGTTCACACAGTTAAGGCACTAATCATGAATTGTGGGGAACGAAGCAAGGTCTCTGTATTGCCCTGTTACATTCACCAGGTAATTTGAATTAAACGAACTTCAAAGTATGAGGTGCAGTTTGAACAAGAGTGCAACACCTTTAGATATGAGCTGTAGCTTACCGTCACCGGCAGAAGGCAGGTTAGGACAACCTTGCAAAGGTATCACCTGCCCCAGTTCTCAGAGACACAGGAGAACCTTCTGGAAAAACAATAGAGAATGAAGACAGCACACAGCCAACATGCAGCTTCCGAACTGCCCATTCTGTGCATAGGATAGAAGGTTCAGGTCATACATCCCACCCAGGGAACCTGGTCACCCACAGATGTACCCAAAGTGTGCACAGCAAGATCCTTTACATTTACTCCGAGAAATGATTTTTATAATTTATTATTTCACGGGATGTGGGTGTCGTTGGCAAGGCCAGCATTTGTTGCCCATCCCTAATTGCCCTTGAACTGAGTGGCTTGTTTGGCCATTTCAGAGGGCAGTTGAGAGTCAACCACATTGCTGTGGGTCTGGAGTCACATGTAGGCCAGACCAGAAGGAAAAAAACAGTTCAAAATTTTGAAATCCCTGTAAAAAAAAATCAGTAATTCTCAAGTTCCATTTTAAAGTGGGACAGGTCTGGACACGTTTCACTGGGACTCTTTATTTCCAATTTCTATTGTTTTTTTCCCTTTTGGGAGACCAGGTAAGGATGGCGGATTCCCATCCTTAAAGGACGTTAATGACCCAGAGGTGATTTTACAGTAATCACTGAGGCTCGTTTTCGATTCCAGATTTTGTTAATTGCGTTTAAATTCCACCAGCTGCTGGGGTGGGATTCGAACCCTAGAACATTAGTTGGGGCTTCTGCCCAGTGATGCCACTGCCTGCCCATGTAATCAGATTGAAATGTTAACTCTGGGCCCGAACTTACTCGACGTGGCCGTTAGAGTGGGATTGCCACTCCGCTGCTAGATTTTTACCTTCATTTCTTTTTCCACCCTGTCTCGCCCGACTTCCGACTCAGGCTGGATGAGACCCGAGTAGGGCAGTATCAAAGGGTAGCCCTGTCCCAAGCCAGGAGGCCATGCCTCATTTATTTTAACAGCACCAGCTGCCCTCAACCAGGTGAGTTAAAGGCCCACGAAGTTTAAACGTCCTTGACAGACCAGGGAGAAGGTAAGTGGGGGGGATTTCGGAGGCTGGGTTGGGTCTCGGCCTGGGGGTGGGTGTCGGGTCAGCTCGGGCCTCAGGGGGAGGATCGGTGGGCCGGGCCTCGGAGAGAGTGGATGTCGAACCCCGGGAGTTGGGGGCGGGGGGCATTTTGAGTCAAGTCTGGTGGGATGGGGGGAGGGGGAGAGTCAGGCCTGACACGGATGGGGGAGAGTCCCCGTGGGGGTGGGGGAAATCCTGTTGGGGGTGGTGGGGGAGATAGTTGGGTGGGGGGTGAGGGGAGACCCCTGGGGGCTTGGGAGAGATGGGGGAATGACGTGAGGGGTCCGTGTGGGTCTTTACAATAGTTACCCAGAAATCAGAAGTGGCTTTAATTCTTCTAAATTTTTCTGGGTAACTATTGATGTAACCCAGTCGGAACCATCCGAAGTTTGTGATTTCAATCGCATTTTCAGAGGGTTCCTAGTGAAGAGCAATTGCCTAGGGGAAGTTTGCACTTCTGGCTAATTGCCGTGGAAACCTTACCTGGGAACCTCCGAAGGGGATTCCCAACGCATCTTTGGAGTAGCTTCCCCATCCCTTGCAATCCAACGCCCTGGAGCTGGGAGATTGAGGAGGTTGGGCCTGTACTCACTGGAGTTTAGAAGAATGAGAGGTGACTTTATTGAAACGTATAAGATTCTTAGGGGGCTTGACAGGGTAGATGCTGAGAGGTTGTTTCCCCTTGTGGGAGAGTCTAGGACCAGAGGGCATAATCTCAGAGTAAGGGGTCACCCATTTAAAACAGAGATGAGGAGGAATTTCTTCTCTCAGAGGGCAGTGAACCTGTGGAATTCTTTACCGCAGAGGGCTGTAGAGGCTGGGTCATTAAGTATATTCAAGGCTGAGATAGACAGATTTTTAATCAGTAAGGGAATCAAGGGTTATGGGGAAAAGGCAGGAAAGTTGAGTTGAGGATTATCAGATCAGCCATGATCTCATTGAATGGCGGAGGAGACTCGATGGGCTGAATGGCCAATTCTGCTCCTGCATCTTATGGTCTTATTTATATTGGGGAAGGCAGATCCTCAGTTTAATGCCTCGTTGCGCTAGACCACAAAACGTGCTTGGAATTGGCATTCCACGCTCAATCAGAAAGGAACAAGCATCGACTCATTGATCAGAGAGAGGGAAGCGTCTCAGGTCCTTGACGTTCCCGGTACTGACGGACCCTGGCAAGGGAGGGGGGGTGGGGGGAAGTTTGGGGGGTGCAAATAAAAGGAGGTGTTTATTGGAAAAGGCGCACCATATTTCAGGATTGTGGTGTGGATTTAAATCAGCTTCGGGAGGGGAGGGAGTCACATTGTGCGGCGGCTCCTGTATCACAAGAGTCACAACAACACACAATTCATCCAGGTTCTGACGGTTAAATCCTCGTAGCTGTTCTGTCTGGAAGAGGAAGTCTCCGGAAGAAGAAAACAAAATGCGAGCTTAGAATGCACAGACCCAGCTGGAGGGACAGAGAGTTGCTCACTCCTCACAGCATCAAGAGAAACCGGAATCCCAGCTGGAACCCAACCAGGATCAGGATCTGCCTGAGATCCTGTTGAACAGTGTTGGAAACGAGAGTGAATTTTATCCCCCTCTGGGGAATGGTTGGGTGGGGAGGGAGGAGGGGAAAGTTTGCTGAGTTGTGATCTGGAACGTGCTGCCTGAATGAGCAGCAGAAGCAGATTCAATAATATTTTTCAAAAGGAAATAGGATAAATACTTGGAAAACAAAAAAAATGTGCAGGGCTATGGGAAAGGAGTGGGAGAGAGGAATTAATCAGATAGTTCTGCTGGCACATTGGGCTGAATGGCCTCCTCCTTGGGGATGGCAGGGTCGTGGTTACTGTTGTATGTTAGTTGGACTGGCTGAGGAATGATTGCTGAGACATTGATATGTTTAAACAATAACTGGTTTATTAGATATAACTGAACCACATACAGATATAAATGATGAAGTGTTACTCTGCTGAAGCTGAAAACATCACCCATCTTGGCCCTTGGTCATGTGGCTTCTCTCACATCATTATGGGAGATTCTACTTACATAGTCCCACACACATTAACCCTTACATCCCTAATACTACAGCTCCCCCCCACCCAACACCAAGTCTTTGTCCATGTGCTTTTTCACAATCATATTTACATTCTACATTCTACCCCCTCTCTCCCACCCCCCACACCCCCCTACCTACCCCCCACCGCCCTCCACCCCCCACCACCCCCGCTCCTCCCACATCCCACCTCCCCCCCCCCCCCCCCACCCCCCCCTACCCTGGCAAGTCTCAGACATCAGAGATTCAATCTGTCAGGAGATTTCACATCTTTCCCTGATTGTGTCCTTGTCAGTCCTGGAAGACCGGTAGTTTCCCAATGAGCTCCTTTTTCCTGACTTGAATGGGTTTCATTGAGAGTTTTAGGCCAGAATTTTCCAGCCCCACCACCCCCTCCCCTCCCACGGTGGGTTCTCCCGAAGTGGGGCCGGCGAGCCATTGAAATCTCCATTCACATCGGCGGGACCTGAAGATCCAGTATGCGGGGATGGAAAATTCCAGCCGTAGTATCTGAGTCTTTGTCAATCTCTGACTCAACATCTGGTTCTTGTAACTGTATAACTGGCTGTTGCCTCTGAGAAATAGACATAAGGGAAGATAGGATTAACTGATAACCTCATAGCAAAGGGACCCCGAGGCAGCAGCGATCATAATAAGATTGAATTTTACATTCAGTTTGAGGGAGAGAGGAGTGGGTCCAAAACTAGTATTTTAAACTTAAATAAGGGTAATTATGAGGGCATGAAAGCAGAACTACCTAAAGTGAACTGGCAAATATAGATGCAGTGACAGACCTTTAAAGGGGTATTTCAGAATACACAGAATAGATACATTCCAATTGGGTAATGAATCTCTTTGCTTTCCAATTGATGTCGTCATTGTCTTTTATGGTCCCTTGGAATCGAGGATGACATCTGTTGGGTTTGGTGAGACTTCACATGACTGAGGAGATTAATTCTGGCTCCACATGTTCTTCGGCAGTGGGGGTGCGTTGTTGCGCGGAGGAGTGGAAATTGCAGTCCCGGGTTGGCTTCTTTCTCCATCCTCTGCTGCCGCTGTTCCACCTCGCTGTGGAGTCACTGAGCCTCGAAGTGGCTTGTGCCTCGATGGATGAGATGGTGCCATGCTGAGCGATTGGCAGCATTCTCCTCCCAGTCAGTGGTGTTAATGTCTCCGTGCTTTAGGGCGACCTTGAGCATATCCTTACACCTTTTCCTTTGGCCACCCTCTGAGCGTTGGCCAACGGAGAGCTGAGAGAAGAGAACCTGCCGAGGTTTTCGGGCATCTGGACGCAATGGCCCATCCATCGGAGTTGGTACCGCAGGAGCAGGGCTTCAATGTTGGTAGATGCAGCTTCACGGAGGACGTTTGCGTTAGTCCGGCGGTCCTCCCATTTGAACTCCAGGATTCGACACAAGCACCGCTGATGGAATCTCTCAAGGATCTTAATGTGGCGTCGGTAGATAGTCCATGTTTCACTGCAGTAGAGGAGGGCGGTCAGCACAACGGCCTCATAAACCAGAACCTCTGTTGACTTGCAAAGGTCCCTGTGGTGAAAGACACATTGGTGCAGCTTGAAGAAGCTGGCACAGTGGACTTGGTGTTGGACATCTTGTCGATGGTAATCCCTTGGGAGAGGTGGCTGCTGAGATAAGGGACGTGCTGCACATACTCCAGAACCACATGGATGGCATGGGGGATGCTTAACTGGCCTGGGGAGGTTTGGTGAAAGACCTTCATCTTGGTGATTTTTAAGGACAGACCAAGCCTCTTATACGAGGTGTTGAAGAGGTCAAGCGTCCTTTGCAGGTCCTGTACAGAGTGAGCCATCGCACAGCGGTCACCCGCAAACTGAAGGCCATGGATGTCCACGGTGGTGAGATTTGTTTTTGCCCAGAAGCGACCAAGGTTGAAGAGCTTCCCGTCCAGACGATACTGAATGTGGACACCAGGAGGTAGGCCATCTCGGATGAGGCGGATGATGACGATCAGGTAAATGGTGAACAAGGTGGTGGCGATCGATCACACAAGCGTGTTTGACCCGGTCCGATGTGAAAGGTGTCAGTTTCAGATCCTCCGCTCAGGAGGGCGACGGCCAGGTTGTTATGCAGGAGTCTCAGGATAATGACAAACTTCAACAGGCAACCAAAGTGTTGGAGGACAATCCATGGAGCTTCACAATTTAAAGAATCAAACACCTTGATCAGGTCGCTGAAGGCGAGGAACAATTTTTGATTTTGCTCTCGAGATTTTTCCTGGATCTGTCTAGCCACAAAGACCATGTCCACAGTACCCCGGGATGGTCAGAAGCCACACTGGGATTCTGGAAGGATCTCCTCAGCAACCGGACAAAGCCGGTTCAGGAAGATGCGGCCAGAATCTTACCCACGATGGACAGGAGGGAAATCCCCCTGTATTTTTCACAATCAGATTTGTCCCCTTCTTGTGGATGGTAATGATGGTCACGTGCTTGAGATCCTGAGAGATGTCCTTTTCGTCCCAGAGGCGGAGGGTGAATGGGGGGGTGCGGAGTCATGATGTGAGCTGATAGATGCCGGCGTGATAGGCCTCTGCAGGTATACCATCTGGCCCACAAGCTTTGATGGTTTTCATCTCTTGAATGGCCCGCTTAAGCTCATCGATGGTTGGAGGGTCTTCTCTTGATTCAGAGGAGTCCCAATTGAAGAGCAGTTCAAAGCACACTTTTCAACGCTCATGGATGGTGTTGTCGTCCCCTTGAGGAGCCAGGAGCCGCCCTGTGATCGGAGTAGGCTTTGTCCAGTCAAGCGGAGTCCTTGGATCTTGGTAGCCAGGCTACCAATTGGTGTAGGAAGGCAGTATGTCACAAGGGTGGATGTACTGGCCGACTAATGGCTGGGCTAACTCATATGATGAAGCATCCAGAGAGAGAGAGAGAGAGAAAGGAGAGAGAGAAATACAGGAGAGACAGAGAGGGGGGGAAGCAAGCGAGAGATAAACCTATCTGTTGTTAAGGGAGAAGGCGGGAGAATGGGGTTGAGAAACTTATCAGCCATGACTGAATGGCGGGGCAGACTCGATGGGCCGAATGGCCTAATTTCTGCTTCTATGTCTTATGGGCTTATGGTTATCAACTTGCTCACAAGCCATGGCAGACCTGGCTAGAATGAGATCAAGCAGTGACAAATCCCAGACGCCGTTCCAAGGGGGAAGATATAATGAGAATACAAGAAGTACAAGCCAATAACCACCGGGCTGGTTTTAAAATGCTCAAACCTTTGTCAAGTACTCCCAAACCTCAATCAAACCTACCCTCCTCCCATCATCGCCCTCCCTCCCCTCTACACACATCCCTTTTCTAGTCATTTTATTTTTACAAATAGTCGAGGTCCTTTTATTGATTCAAGCATCAACCCTCTCCAAATCTCAAGGTCAAAGAGCCTGTCCCATCAGCATCACCACCTGCAGAACTGCCAAAAGAAAGGAAGAAATTGTCACCCAGAAGAACGATGAGGGATCGAGTGGATGACACACACCTGTGAGATGGAGGAAAGAACATAGGAACAGGATGAGGCTATTCAGCCCCTTGGGCCTGTTACACAGGAACAGGAGGAGGCCATTCAGCCCCTCAAATCTGTTCCACCATTCAATTAGTTGATCTGTATCTTAACTCCATTTACCTGCCTTGAAGACATTTTGCACCCTCGTATTATACCCCATCATTCAGGGGTGCACGAGAGGACAGAATTAAATGAGCGCAGTGGTCTTGCAGGGTTGCAAACTGAAGAAGGTGAAAGAGATGGGGAGGAAGTGAAGCCATGGAGGGATTTGAAAGCAAGGACAACAATGTTTAAATCGAGGCATTGATGGACTGGGAGTCAATGTAATTCAGCGAGTATAGGCCACTGGTGTACCGCTATTTTTGTTCCCTCCCAAATATTTTGCAAACATTTTCAGTTCCTCCACCTATAGCAGCAGCTCCCAATGTTAGTTTGGGTCACTATTTTCCAATGATCTTTTGGTAGAATACTGTGGCCAAACGTGTACTGAGATGTCTATAGATCACAAGTTGGTTCAATTGGTGTTAATTATTCATCAGAGGGTCTATATAAGAGATAGGCTTTTCAGATCACTTGGTCAGTAAGGGGCGCACAGTCAGGAGACTACGCCTGAGAGACACACAGTCCGAGTGAGTCGCGAATTAGGTTCACATGGAAATTCGGTGCATGGGGGAAAGAGGCTCTTTAACCAAAGTTTATTGCAACTAGTAAAGTGTGTTAAGTATTAGTCGGATTTATTAATACGAGTAAGGTTTATCAATAGTTGTAAGTGTGACTTTGTAGCAGTTTGATACAACTAAGTGGCTTGCTTGGCCATTTCAGAGGGCATTTAAGAGCCAACCACATTGCTGTGAGCCTGGAGTCACATGTAGGCCAGACCAGGTGAGGATGACAGATTTCCTTTCCTAAAGGACGGTTACAACAATCGACTATGTTTTCATGGTCATCATTAGACTTTTAATTCCAGATTTTTATTGAATTCAAATTCTACCATCTGCTGTGGTGGGATTTGAACCCGGTCCCCAGAACATTTACCTGGGTCTCTGGATTACTAGTCCAGTGACAATACCACTGTGCATCATAATGAGAAAGAGCTAATTAATAACCCTGCTGTAAAGGAGCCTTTGGGAAATAGTGACCATAATATGATGGAATTTTGCATTAAGTTTGAATGCGATATAGTTCATTCTGAAACTAGGGCCTTAAATCTGAAGAAAGGAGATTATGAAGGTGTGAGGGACAAGTTGGCTCTGGTGGATTGGGAAAAGATACTAAAAGATTTGACAGTCGACAGGCAACCATAGTATTTAAAGAAATACTACGGTCTACAACAGACACACATTTCTCTAAGGCACTGTCCCCATGAAGGGAAAGGTGAATCAACCGTGATTAATGAAAGAAGTTAAAGATTTCATTAAATCAAAGGAAGTGGTTTACAAGAGATGTCAGAAAAAGTGGTAAGCCCGAGGATGGGAGCAATTAAGGACTCAGCAAAGGAGGACCAAGAAACTGATTATGAAAGGAAAAAGAGAATATGAATGCAAACTAGCGAGGAACTTAAAGTCAAACTGTAAAAGCTTCTTTAGGCATGTGAAAAGGAAAAGATTAGCGAGGACAAATGTGGGCCCATTACAGGTGGGGACAGGAGAATTTATAATGGAGAACAGGGAAATGGCAGAGAAACTAAACAGTTACTTTGTATCAAAAACAGAAAATGCTGGAAAAACTCAGCAGGTCTGACACCATCTGTGGAGAGAAAGACAGAGATAACTTTTCGAGTTCTGTTGAAGGGTCGTGAGGATTCGAAACGTCGACTCTTTTCTTCTCCGCCGATGCTGCCAGACCTGCTGAGTTTTTCCAGGTCATTCTGTTTTTGTTTTGGATTTCCAGCATCCGCAGTAGCTTTTTGTTTTTATAACTTTTCGAGTCCGTATGACTCTTCTTCAGAGCTTCCTCTTCTGCTCTGAAGAAGAGTCCATATGGACTTGGAACATTCACTCTGTCTCTCTCTCTCTCCGCAGATGCTGTTAGACCTGCTGAGTTTTTCCAGCATTTTCTGTTTTTGTTTCAGATTTCCAGCATCTGCAGTATTTTGCTTTTATCTTAGTTACTTCGCATCTATCTTCACGGAAGAAGATACAGGAAATCTCCCAGCAATACAAAGCGACAAAGGGACTAGTGAAACTGAGGAGCTGAAGGAAATTAGTATTAGTAAAGAGGTAGTACTTGAAAAGTTAGTTGGATTGAAGGCTGATAAACCCCCTGGACTAGATGAGCTGCATCCCAGAGTGTTGAAGGAAGTGGCTAGAGGGATAATGGATGCATCTTTCAAAATTCTATAGACTCTGGAAAAGTTCCTGTGGATGGAGAGTAGCAAATGTAACCTCAACATTTGAGAAGGGAGGAAGAGGGAGATTGGAGAACCTCAGATCTGTTA
Organism: Cetorhinus maximus; assembly: GCF_964194155.1. Lineage (NCBI taxonomy): Eukaryota > Metazoa > Chordata > Chondrichthyes > Lamniformes > Cetorhinidae > Cetorhinus > Cetorhinus maximus. The sequence goes on from NC_135889.1 coordinate 122,162,870, forward strand.
ATTCGACACCAGTAGTAGGGAAAATGTTAGAATCTATTATAAAAGATCTGATAACTGGACATTTAGAAAGTAATGGTAAAATTGGGCAGAGTCAACATGGATTTATGAAAGGGAAATCACGTTTGACAAACCTGTTGGAGTGCTTTGAGGATGTTACTTGGAGCATAGATAAAGGAACAGATATATGTTTCCAAGTCAGGATGGTGAGCGACTTGGAGGGGAACTTCCAGGTGGTGGTGTTCCCATCTAACTGCTGCCCTTGTCCTTCTAGATGGTAGTGGTCGTGTGTTTGGCAGGTGCTGTCGAAGGAGCCTTGGTGAATTCCTGCAGTCCATCTTGTAGATGGTACACACTGCTGCTACTGTGCATCGGTGGTGGAGGGAGTGAAAGTTTGTAGAAGGGGTGCCAATCAAGTGGGTTGCCTTGTACTGGATGGTGGAGGCAGGCAGGTTGGTGAGGATGGGATCAAGTAGGCTTTTCCCTCTTGTTGGTTCCCTCACTGCCCGCCCAGACCCAGTCTAGCAGCTATGTCCTTTAGGACTCAGCCAGCTCGGTCAGTAGTGATGCTACCGAGCCACTCTTGGTGAAGGACATTGAAGTCCCCCACCCAGAGTACATTCTGCACCCTTCATGGGGTCCGGAGTCGATGTTGAGGACTCCCAGGGCAACTCCCGACTGTATACCACTGTGCTGCCACCTCTGCTGGGCCTGTCCTGCCGGTGGGACAGGACATACCCAGGATGGTAATGGTGGTGTCTGGGACATTGTCTGTAAGTTATGATTCTGTGAGGATGACTATGTCAGGCTGTTGTTTGTCTAGTCTGTGAGACAGCTCTCCCAATTTTGGCATTAGCCCCAAGTGTTAGTAAGGAGGACTTTACAGGGTTTGCCAATGTCATTTCCGATGCCTAGATTGATGTCAGGTGGTCTCTCCGGTTTCATTCCTTTTTATTGGCTTGGTATAACTGAGTGGCTCAGAGTCAACCACATTGCTGTGGGTCTGGAGTCACATGTAGGCCAGACCAGGTAAGGATGGCAGATTTCCTTCCCTAAAGGGCATTAGTGAACCAGATGGGTTTTTTCCAAAAATCAACAATGGTTTCATGATCATCATTAAGTTTTTAATTCCAAACATTCATTGAATTCAAATTCCACCATCTGCTGTGGTGGGAATTGAACCCAGGTCTTTATGGCATTATGCTGGGTCTCTGGATTATTAACCCCATGACAAAACCACTACCCCATCGCCGCCCAACAACCTCAGCTTACTAAAGAACTTGCATTTCTATTGCACCTTTCACAACCTCAGGACATCCCAAAGTGCTTTACAGCTAATGATGCACCTAAAGTGCAGTCACTTGTAATGTAGGAAACCCAATTTGCACACAGCAAGATCACATGAACAGCAATTAAATAAATTGTCAGTAAAAATGGTTTTTAGTGATATTATTAGGGGTAAATATTGGCCCCGAGACAGTGGAGAGAAATCCCTTGATATTCTTTAAAATACTACCTTGGGATCTTTTACATCAACATAAGAGGGCTAATGGGATCCTGGGATAACATCTCGTCCGAAAGACAGCATCTCCTGCAGTACAGCACTTCTTCAGTACTTCAACAAGGATCAAACATCCAACCGGCTACTTCTGAACCCAACCTCGAATCAGGAGGAGGCCATTCAGCCCCTCAAGCCTGTTCCAACACCATTCAATTAGATCGTGGCTAATCTGTATCTTCAATCCCTTTACCCTTCTTAGCTCCATATCCGTTAATATCCTTGTCTACAAAAATCTATCAATCTCAGATTTAATATGATGAATTGCGTTAGCATCTGCTGTTTTATGTGGGAGTGTTTCGCACTCTACTGCCCTCACGTGAAAAAGTGTTTCCTAACCTCTCTCTCGAATGGCCTGACTCTGGTATTAAGGTTATGTGCCCCTGTTCCAGACTCCCCCACCACCAGGAAGGGTTTCTCTCCATCTACCCAATTACTTCCTTACTAAATCCTCAATTAAATCCTCCCCATAACCTACTATTTTTCAGGGGACACCAGCCTCATTTATATGATGGCTCCTCATGATCTGCCCCTTGGGATCCCGGTGACATTCTGGTGACTCTGTGCTACTCTCCTTCCAAAGTCAATATATCCTTCCTAAGGTGTGGTCTCCAGAACTGTGCACCCTTACTCCAGGTGTCGTCTAACCAGGTATTTGTACAGCTGTGGCAAAACTCCTCCTGTTTACAATCCAGCTTTCTGGCTGGAAAGGTTAACATTCCATTACCCTTTCCGATAAAAGCAAGACCCCCATTCTGTTTGTTTGATTGTGGCCTTATTAATTTTTTAGTGACTGGTGTACCTGTACTGTCCTTACCAAACCCCATGATCCCTCTGCTCCTGTACCACATCCGGACTCTGATTTTCCAAGGAGCACGTGGTTTCCTTGTATTTTCCAAATAACACCTCATACTGAGTGATATTGAGGTTCCTTTGCCAGTTCCACGTGCATTCTGCCACGTTTGTTGCTGCGAGGTTTGCAGGAAGGCAAAATTTGGAGTCTGTCCACCCTGAGTCTGAAGATGAACAAGAGACCAAACTCAAGGTGCCAGGTCATTTCACAGAACAGAACACTCAGTAAGAGCACTGGCTCATCTTAACAGCAGCTGGCAAAGCAACAATTGGGAAGATGCAAAAGTGTTTGCATCAGGTGACCGAGTTCCCTATCTCGGCTGCGCTGACATTAGGAAGCACAGCCAAACTGAGGAACAGCTGTACTGGGGACACGATAGAGTTATAGAATCTTAATTACAGCACAAAAGGAGGCCATTCGATCTGTCGTGCCTGTGCCAGCTCTTTGGAAGAGCTTGCCATTCCATCGCACTCCCCAGCTTTTTCCCGATAACCCGGTAAATTAATCCTCTGCACGTCCATGTCCAATTGCCTTTTTTAAGTTCCTATCTGCTTCCAGAACCCCATCAGGGGAGTGTGTTCCATATCTTAACAACCCTCTGTGTGAAGAAATTTTGCATTTCTCATCTGGTTCTTTTGCCAAGGACTTTAAATCCAGGGCCTCTGCTCACTGAACCAGCTCCCAGAAGAAACTGTTCCCCCTTACCTGCTCTATCAAACTCCCATGATTATCAACACCTCCATTAGGAGTCCCTTAACCTTCCCTACTCAAAATGAACAATCGCAGCTTCTCCAGTCTCTGCACACAACTGAAGACCCTCACCCCTGTTCTCATCCTGGTAATTTTATTTTTATTCATTCATGCGGCGTGGGTGTCACTGGCAGTGCCAGCATTTATAGCCCAACCCTAGTTGCTCTTGAGAAGGTGGTGGTGAGCTGCCTTCTTGAGCCGCTGCAGTCCATGGGGTGTAGGTACACCCACAGTGCTGTTAGGGAGGGAGTTCCAGGATTTTGACCCAGGGACAGTGAAGGAACGGCAACATATTTCCAAGTCAGGACAATGAGTGACTTGGAGGGGAACTTCCAGGCGGTGGTGTTTCCATCTATCTTCTGCCCTTGTCCTTCTAGATGGTAGTGGTCGTGGGTCTGGAAGGTGCTGTTGAAGAAGCCTTGGTGAATTCCTGCAGTGCATCTTGTAGATGGTACATACTGCTGCCACTGTGTGTTGGTAGTGGAGGAAGTGAATGTTTGTGGATGTGGTGCCAATCAAGTGGGCTGCTTTGTCCTGGATGGTGTCGAGCTTCTTGAGTGTTGTTGGAGCTGCACTCATCCAGGCAAGTGGGGAGTATTCCATCACACTCCTGACTTGTGCCTTGTAGATGGTGGACAGGCTTTTTGGAGTCAGAAGGTGAGTTACTCATCGCACAATTCCCAGCCTCTGACCTGTTCTTGTAGCCACAGTATTTATATGGCTAGCCCAGTTCAGTTTCTGGTCAATGGTAGCCCCCAGCTTGTTGATAGTAGTAGTCCACTTGGCCCCTTGAACCTGCTCCGCCTTTCAATAAGATCAGGGCCGATTTGCTTGTAACCTCAACCCCACATTCCGTCCTACCCTGATAACCTTTCACCCCCTTGCTTATCAAGAATCTATCTCCCTCTGCCTTGAAAATATTCAAAGACCCTGCTTCCACTGCCTTTTGAGGAAGAGGGTTCCAAAGACTCATAAACCTCTGAGAGAAAAAAATTCTTCTCATCTTTGTCTTAAATGGTCGATCCCTTATTTTTAAACAGTGACACCTAGTTCTAAATTCTCCCACAAGAATCCACCCTGTCAAGACCCCTCAGGATCTTATATGTTTCAGTCAAGTCATCTTTTACTCTTCTAAACTCCAGCGGATACAAGCCTAACCTGTCCAACCTTTCCTCATAAGACAAGCCTCCCATTCCAGGTATTAGTCCAGTGAACCTTCTCTGAACTGTGTCCAACGCATTTACACACCCTTCTTTAAATAAGGAGACCAATACTGTGCACAGTACTCCAGATGTGGTCTCACCAATGCCCTGTATAACTAAAGTATTACATCTTTGCTTTTGAATTCAGTTCCCCTTGCAATAAGCAATAACACTCTATTAGCTTTCCTAATTACTTGCTGTACCTACATACTAACCTTTTGCAATTCCTGCACTAGGACACCCAGATCCCTCTGAACCTCAGAGCTCTGCAATTTCTCACCATTTAGATAATATGATTCTTTTTTATTCTTTCTGCCAAAATGGACAATTTCACATTTTCCCACATTATACTCCATTTTCCAGATATTTGCACACTCACTTAACCTATCTATATCTCTTTGTAGCCTCCTTACGTCCTCTTCACAGCTTATTTTCCTACCTATCTTTGTGTCATCAGCAAATTTAGCAACCATACCTTCGGTCCCTTCATCCAAGTCATTTATAGAAATTGTAAAAGCTTGAGGCCCCAGCACTGATGACTGTAGCACACCACTCGCCACATCCTGCCAACCAGAAAATTTCCCATTTATTTCCTGTTAGCCAGCCAATCTTCTATCCACGCCAATATGTTACCCCCTACACCAGGAGCTTTTATTTTCCGCAATAACCTTTGATGTGGCACCTGATCAAATGTCTTTTGGAAATCTTAGTACAGTACATCCGCTGGTTCTCCTTTATCCACAGCACATGTTACTTCTTTAAAGGACTCTAATAACTTGGTTAAGCATGATTTCCCTTTCACAAAACATTGAAACATAGAAAATAGGAGCATGAGTGGATCATTTGGCCCTTCGAGCCTGCTCCGCCATTCAATATGATCGTGGCTGACCCTCTATCTCAACGCCATTTTCCCACTCTCTCCCCATACCCCTTGATGCCTTTAGAGTGCAGAAATCTATCTATTTCCTTCTTAAATATATTCAGTGACTTGAACTCCACAGCCCCTTGTGGTAGAGAATTCCACAGGTTCACTATCCTCTGAGTGAAGAATTTCTCCTCATTTCAGTCCTAAATGGTCTACCCCGTAGCCTGAGACTGTGACCCCTTGTTCTAGACTCCCACCCCCAGCCAGAGGAAACATCATCCCTGCATCCAGTCTGTCCAGCCCTGTTAGAATTTTGTGCGTATCAATGAGTTCCCCTCTACTTCTCCCAAACTCCAGTGAATACAGTTCTAGTCGGCCCAATCTCTTCTCATACGACAATCCTGCCATCCCAGGATTCAGTCTGGTGAACATTCGCTGCACTCCCTCTATGGCAAGTATAACCATGTTGACTCAGCCTGATTAACTTGAATTTATCTAAGTGCCCTGCCCTAAGTACTCTTTAATAATAGCTTCTAAAATTCTCCCCATGACAGCTTAAGCTAACTAGCCTGTAGTTTTCTGCTTTTTGTCTCACTCTCTTTTTGAATAAAGGAGTTACATTCGTATTTTCCAATCTAATGGAGCCTTGCCCAAATCGAGGGAATTTTGGAAAATTAAAAACAATACATCAACTACTTCACTAACCACTTCTTTTAAGACCCTAGGATGGAGTCCATCAGGACTCGAGGATTTGTCAGCCCACAGCACCAACAATTTGCTTAGCAAAGCTATACAAGGCACTAATTAGACCACACCTAGAATACTGTGAATAGTTTTGGTCTCCTTATCTAAGGAAAGATATACCGGCATTGGAGGCAGTCCAGAGAAGGTTCACTAGATTGATTCCAGGGATGGAGAAATTTTCCTATAAGGAGCGGTTGAGTAGGTTGGGCCTGTACTCGTTGAAGTTTAGAAGAATGAGAAGCGACCTTATTGAAACATATAAGATTTTTAGGGGGCTTGACAGGGTAGATGTTGTTTCCCCTTGTGGGAGAGTCTAGGACCAGAGGGCATAATCTCAGATTAAGGGGTCCCCCATTTAAGACAGAGATGAGGAGGAATTTCTTCTCTCAGAGGGTAGTGAATCTGTGGAATTCTTTACCACAGAGGGCTGTAGAGGCTGGGTCATTAAGTACATTCAAGGCTGGGATGGACAGATTTTTACTTAGTCAGGGAGTCAAGGGTTATGGGGAAAAGGCCGGGAAATGGAGTTGAGGATTATCAGATCAGCCATGATCTCAATGAATGGCACAGCAGACTCGATGGGCCGAATGGCCTACTTCTGCTCCTATGTCTTATGGGTCTTATGGTGATTGTAATTTTCTTAAGTTCCTCCTTCCTTCCCAATTCCTGATTTACATCTATTTCTGGGGTGTTACTTGTATCCTCTACAGTGGAGACCAATGCAAAATACCTGTTCAATTCACCTGCCACCTCCTTGTTTTCCATTATTAATTCCCCAGACTCGCTTTCTATAGGACCAACGCTCACTTTGTTAACTCTTTTCTTTTTTAAATACCTACAGAAACTCTTACTATCTATTTTTATATTTCTAGCTAGCTTTCTCTCGTACTCTAACTTTTCCTTCCTTATTAATCTTTTAGTCATTCTTTGCTGTTTTTATATTCTGTCCAGTCTTCTGACCTGCCACCATCCTTGCGCCATTATATGCTTTGTCTTTAAGTTTGATACTATCTTTAACTTTTTTAGTTAACCACGGATGCTGAATCCTCCCCTTGGAATTTTTCTTTCTCTTTGGAATGTATCTATTCTGTGTATCTGAAACATCCCTTTAAAAGTCTACCACTCTATTGACCTATCTCTTAACCTAATTTGCCAGTTCACTTTAGCTAGCTCTGCTTTCACGCCCTCATAATTGCCCTTATTTAAGGTTGAAATACTAGTCTTGGACCACTCTTCTCTCCCTCAAACTGAATATAAAGTTCAATCATATTATGATCACTGCTGCCTAGGGGCACCTCCACTATGAGGTCATTAGTTAATCCTATCTTGTTGCACAATACCAGTCTAGTATAGTCAACTCTGTGGTTGGTTCCAGAATGTGCTGTTCTTAGAAACTGCCCTGAAAACACTCTATGAACTCTTCATCTCAGCTACCTTTGCCCATCTAATTTTTCCAGTCTATATGTACATTGAAACCCCCCATGATCATCGTCGCATCTTTCTGAAAAGCTTCCATTATTTCTTCTTTTATACTCCATCCTAGCATACGAGGGCCTGTACACCACTCCCACAAGTGACTTCTTGCCTTTATCATTTCACATCTCTAACCAAACCATCTACATCCTGGTTCCCTGAGCTTAAGTCATCCCTCTTGATTGTGCTAATACCATCATTAATTAACAGAACCATCCCTCCGCCTTTTCCTAACTTCCTTTCCTTCCTAAATGTCACATACCCTTCAACATTCAGGTCCCAATCTATGTCATCTTGCAGCCATGCCTCTGTAATGACTATCAGCTCATACTTATTTATTTCCATTTGAACTATCAGTTCATTCGTTTTGTTTTGAATGCATCATGAGTTCAGGCACAGAGCCTTTAATTTTGTCTTTTTACTATCTTTTTAAATTCTGATCTTATCTGCGATTTAACTCTTAGATTTTTACTCTCTATCCCTTCCTGCCATGGTCTGTTTATCATTTCCCACATTAATACCTTTCTCTCTTGCCTTGTCTCTCCTCTCTGATTTGCCACCTGCCAAGATCCCAGCTGCTGTTATTACCGGACAAGGCAGATCCCAGAATGGAACCTGGCTTGATAGACCATCATTTATTATTTTTTAAACCGTGGAGGGTACTTACTGAAACAGGTTCACTGGTGACTTTTTAACAAGAAGATAAAACATTAATCCAACAAAAAACATTAACTGTATTACACTAGACAACAAAAAGATCGGAAAGATTCCAACACAGACACCAAGAAATAAATGATTCAAGCCAACGTTCACCCTTATATCCCAGCAATACCCTCACAGACTCAACACTCCAGTGAAGAGGTAGCGCTATTTCCACACCAATCAGTTGCTAAGAGGTTTCTTTTCCAATAGACTTCAGAACATTCACTGGAAGTCATTGCACAGTTGGTATCTCCCTTGAGATCCAGAAAACTCGCTCTAAATTTACTGTTACTTTAACTTTAGAACAATACATATGAGTTCCTTAGCAGCCTGGCATCATTCCCAGCTAGAGAGAGCCTGAGACATTCCTGTCTTATACATATACCAGCTGAAAATTAAAAACTGCTTTTCTTCTCCCCCCGCCCCTCTATTTCTTTGCAGGACTCTCTCTGATCCCCTGTTGCTAGGCAACTGCAGTTTTTTCTACCTTATGGGCAGTATCTGCTGGCCCACCCAGCGAAGGACACAGGCCGTCAATGATCCAATACAGTCACTACGCTCAGACTTTGGGGGGAGGGTTTGCCGGGTGGAAAGCCTACCCGCTGGGTTAAGTGACCAGTGCCAACATGGTACTGACCCTTCCCGAGTGCAACAGGTCATTGAAGCGCTTGCGACACTGGATCCAGGTGCACCGCACCACATCGCGGGAGCTCACCACCTCCACCACCTCCTCCCAGGCACGTTTGGCCATGTCGTGGGGGGGGTCTCCTCCTCCTGTCCTGGGGTATGAGGACCTCCCGCTCTGCTGCCACCTCCTCGAGGAGGGCAGCAAGGCAATCGTCAGAAAAACGAGGGGCACAGTGCCCCCCTTTGCCCTACCCTCATGCCTGGCCTGCTCACCAGCAGCGTTCTGGGGAACCCCTTCCACTGGCCGTGATTCGCAGCCTTTGAAAGGCTGAAGGAGCTTTTTAAAACAGGCCGCCCGGGGTCACCATTGGGCCCGGTGCCCACTTAATTGGCCTTCATTGGCCCGCCCGCGTAAATTGGCGGCACGGACCCGATCATGAGTGGCGATCAGGTCTGCGCCCGTTACCGCTCCGCCCGCCCAACAGGCAGAAAACTCTGCCCTAGGTTTTTGTTAACTTCCCTAAACTAGTAACACCCCTTGGTAACCAATCTCTTCACTTCAAGAGTTGTAAAACCTCTTTAAAATGCAAGAATACAAAGAGGGCCCCAGACTTGCTGACTTCATCACACAAAACTCTAAACTGAAACCAGGCCTTTCGTGAAACACAAATAAAAAAATAAATTATACTTAAAACTATATCTTGTTCCTAACACCCACAAAAACAAATATAACTTACCTAAAACTATGTCTAGTTCCTAACACCACATCTTCCCAAATCGGGTCCCTTGCTCCTCTATTTAGTTGAAAACCCTCTCTAATTCCCTAGTTATGTGTCTCGCTAGAACACTCACCCCAGCACAGTTCAGGTGGAGACCATCCCAATGGTACAGCCCCCACTTTCCCCAGTGCTGGTGCCAGTGCCCCATGAACCAGAACCCGCTTCTCCCTCACCAGGCCTGTGAGCCGCGCGTTCATCTCTCTAATCTGATTTGCCCTATGCCAATTTGCACCTGGCTCAGGTAATAATTTGCTTCTTAATTTGGTGCCTAGCTCCTCACACTACTATGCAGAACCCCTTTCTTTGTCCTCTCTATTGGTACCTATGTGGGCCACAATGACTCGATCGTCCCACTCTGAGTTCCTCTCCAGCCCTGAGCAGATGTCCCAAACCCTGGCACCGGGCAGGCAGCAAAGTTGTCTGTACTCTCACTCTTTTCTGCAAAGAACAGTGTCATTCCCACTCACTATACTGTCCCCTACTACCACTACATTCATTTTTGCTCCCCTCACTTGGATGGCTTCCTGTACCAAGGTGCCATGGTCAGTTTGCTCATCCATCTTGCAGCCCCCACTCTCATCCAACAAGCTGATAGAACCTCAAACCTGCCGGACAATTGCAAAGGCTGAGATTCCTGCAGCCCTGCCCTCTGGGTCGCGTTACCTGCCTCACTTGCAGTCACACCCTCCTGTCACTGACCACTGACCAAATAAGAAGACCCTATCTTAAGGGGTGTGACTGCCTCCTGGTACAAAGTATCCAGGTAACTATCTCCCTCCCTGATGTTTGCAGTTCGGCCTCCAGTTCAATGACTCTGAGCCGAAGCTTCTTGAGCCGTAAACACTCACTGCAGATATGTTTGCCCTGGATCGCAATGGCATCCAGGAGCACCCACATGCTGCAGCTGTGACACATCATCTGTGCAGCCATTGTTAATGTCTTTAAATTAACTGCTTAATTACTTTATTCAATTAACAATTTTCTTTTTTAATATATTTTATTGACCTTACCAACAGTTTGCTTCCTACTTTAAACCTTAGGAATAGAATAGACCTTAACCAATTACCAGATACCGCCGAACAGCTAGCTTCTTCCACTGTACTAGCGTAAGAACCAGTTCCCACAGCATGAAAAAGTTAGAAAAAGCAAAGAAGCACCTCCTTCCTCACTTCACCTAACTCCCTCACTCACCAAACTCCCAGCACTCTTGTTGAAATTTGCACTCCAGTCTGCTAGGCACTGCTGACTGGTTATCTCAGGGTCCTCCTCTTGCCTGCTCCTTTATGTGATAAGGATAAGGATGTAAGGGTACTAAGTTAAGGTATTTAACCATAGTCCACAAAGGATCATTGGCACCTCTCTCCATTAGAGAGAGAGAGAGGGAGAGAGAGAGAGACAGTTGGTTATACGTAGCTTGAGGGGCATCACTCAGCAAGTGGGACAAGGTGAGGAGATGGGCCTCCATGAACTACCATAGCCAGTACAGGGATCGAATCCAGACTGTTGGCGTCATTCTGCCTGAAGGATACAGTAATTGTTCTCTGGAACTGGGCAAGGCCAGCATTTATTGTCCAGCCCTGGTTGTAATGAGCCGGTGATGGTGGCCAAGGTGAGCTGCCACCCTGCTTGAGCCATTGGTTTTGAAACATCTGATTGGCTTGCTTGAGATCTGCAGGGGGCAATCGGGAGACAACCTTGTTGGTGGGGCATGAGACTCGCAAATAAACCAGGTAGAGTAAGGGCAACATGTTTCTTTCCCTAAAGCACACGAGTGAATCTTTGGTGTTTTTGCAGCTTCAGCCTCAATGTTACAGTGGTCCTGCTGTCGGTACCATGGACTGCGTCTCGATTGGAGTGGAGCTGGACTAGTGGGAAAAATCACCCCATGCTCAACCTAACCACAAAAAGGAGCTCATTGACACAGCAGCTGAAGGTGGTCGGACCCTAGAACACTGTACAGAAACTGGGTCCGGACACAGAGGAGAAATCCCCTTCTCTCTTTCAAACTAGGGATATTTTACACCCACCAATGCGGGCATACAGGGTCTTGCTTTAACATGGCATCTGAAAGACAGCCCCTCTGACAGTGCAACACTCCCTCGGGGCAGCACTGGGAGTGTCGGCCCAGGTTTTTGAACCCTCAGCCTTTGAACTCAGAGCCAAGAGTTTTACCCACCGAGCCACAACTGACATTGAGCCAGATTCTCTGGTCAGCTTCAGAAAGAGTGTACCTGACAGTGACTGTGGTTTAATCTGCCCACTTATCATTTTACACTGGGGCATTTGCACCTTCCAATACAGGCTCCCGCAGGGATGTCGGGATGAACAAAGTCTGGAGGCAAGTTGTCGGATGTGATTACAGCGCAGCCTCACCCGGTTTTCTCATCGTGAGCTACAGACTCGCCCCTTAAGGTCTGTCTGCAGTTCATTGACTGACATAGTTTTGTAAGGAGCCAGCGACCCCAACACTGCACAGCCTCGCCCCACTGACAGTGCTAACCCCCCACCTCACTTCTCGACAATATTTACCCCTCCCTCACCCTTCACAGTGTTCATGACCCCTTCTTCATCCCAATGCTGTTCACCCCCAACTTCATCCCTCAACAATGCTCACCCCCCACTTCACCCCTGACTGTGTTCTCCCCCTGACCCCTTGACAATATTTACCCCTCCCTCACCCCCAACAGTGTTCACCACCCCATCCCCCACACCCGACATTGTTCACCACCTCACCCCCTCCCTCACCCTCCCTGTCTGTGTTCACCACCCCATCCCCCACTCCCGACATTGTTCAGCCCCCTCCCTAACCCCTGACAGTGTACATCTCTCTCCCTCACTCCCCTGATGTTGTTCAGCACCCCCTCACTCCTGAGAAAGTTCACCCTCCCTCCCTCATTCCCAACAGAGTTCAACTCCCTCCCTCACCCCCCGACAATGTTCAACTCCCTCCCTCACCCCCGACAATGTTCACCCCCCCCTCACCCCCGACAATGTTCACCGCCCCCTCACCCCCGACAATGCACACCCCCCCTCACCCCCTGACAATGTTCACCGCCCCCTCACCCCCCTGACAATGTTCACCCCCCCCTCACCCCCGACAATGTTCACACCCCCCCCACCCCCGACAATGTTCACCGCCCCCTCACCCCCCGACAATGTTCACCGCCCCCTCACCCCCCGACAATGTTCACCCCCCCCTCACCCCCGACAATGTTCACCGCCCCCTCACCCCCGACAATGTTCACCGCCCCCTCACCCCCGACAGTACTGACTCCCGCCCAAAACAGGAAAATGCTGAACCACACCCTCACCCCCGCTCTCCCGGGCAATGGATATCGCCCAGAGAGGAGGCAGGCAGTCAGGGAGGTGAGTCCAGAGAGGGGGCATGGGAGAGCGGAGAGCACTGTCTGTGGGGGAGGGGCTCAGCCCTGTTAGAGGAGAAGCGGGGGCGGGAGTGAGCACTGATAGGGGGAGGTGGGGGCGGAGGTGAGCTCTGATGGGGAGGTGAGGGTAGGAGTGAGCACTGTTGGGGGGAACTGGGGGTGGAGGTGGGCACTGTCCGGGGGGGGTGGGTGTGGGGGTCGTTGAGCACTGTCTGGGGGTGGGGTGTGGTGAACATTGCTGGGGGGAGGGGGGGTGTGAACATTGCTGGAGAAGGGGGGTGTGAACATTGCGGGGGGAGGGGGGGTATGAACATTGCTGGGGGACGGGGGCGTATGAACATTGCTGGGGGTGGGGTGTGGTGAACATTGCTGGGGGGAGGGGGGGTGTGAACATTGCTGGAGAAGGGGGGTGTGAACATTGCGGGGGGAGGGGGGTATGAACATTGCTGGGGGAGGGGGGTGTGAACATTGCTGGGGGGAGGGGGGGTGTGAACATTGCGGGGGGAGGGGGGGTGTGAACATTGCGGGGGGAGGGGGGGTATGAACATTGCTGGGGGAGGGGGGTGTGAACATTGCGGGGGGAGGGGGGGTGTGAACATTGCGGGGGGAGGGGGGGTGTGAACATTGCGGGGGGAGGGGGGGTATGAACATTGCGGGGGGAGGGGGGGTGTGAACATTGCTGGGGGAGGGGGGTGTGAACATTGCGGGGGGAGGGGGGGTGTGAACATTGCTGGGGGAGGGGGGTGTGAACATTGCGGGGGGAGGGGGGGTGTGAACATTGCGGGGGGAGGGGGGTGTGAACATTGCTGGGGGGAGGGGGGGTGTGAACATTGCTGGAGAAGGGGGGTGTGAACATTGCTGGAGAAGGGGGGTGTGAACATTGCTGGAGAAGGGGGGTGTGAACATTGCTGGAGAAGGGGGGTGTGAACATTGCTGGAGAAGGGGGGTGTGAACATTGCTGGGGGAGGGGGTGTGAACATTGCTGGAGAAGGGGGGTGTGAACATTGCTGGGGGAGGGGGGTGTGAACATTGCGGGGGAGGGGGGTGTGACATTGCGGGGGGAGGGGGTGTGAACATTGCTGGAGAAGGGGGGTGTGAACATTGCTGGAGAAGGGGGGTGTGAACATTGCTGGAGAAGGGGGTGTGAACATTGCTGGGGGAGGGGGGTGAACATTGCTGGGGGAGGGGGGTGAACATTGCTGGGGAGGGGGGTGTGAACATTGCTGGGGGAGGGGGGTGTGAACATTGCGGGGGGAGGGGGGTGTGAACATTGCGGGGGGAGGGGGGTGTGAACATTGCTGGGGGAGGGGGGTGTGAACATTGCTGGGGGAGGGGGGTGTGAACATTGCTGGGGGAGGGGGGTGTGAACATTGCGGGGGGAGGGGGGTGTGAACATTGCTGGGGGAGGGGGGTGTGAACATTGCTGGGGACGGGGCGTATGAACATTGCTGGGGGAGGGGGGGGGGAACATTGCTGGGGGAGGGGGGGTGAACATTGCTGGGGGAGGGGAGGTGTGAACATTGCTGGGGGAGGGGGGGTGTGAACATTGCGGGGGGAGGGGGGTGTGAACATTGCTGGGGGAGGGGGGTGTGAACATTGCTGGGTACGGGGGCGTATGAACATTGCGGGGGGAGGGGGGGGGGAACATTGCTGGGGGAGGGGGGTGTGAACATTGCTGGGGACGGGGGCGTATGAACATTGCGGGGGGAGGGGGGGGGAACATTGCTGGGGGAGGGGGGTGTGAACATTGCTGGGGACGGGGGCGTATGAACATTGCGGGGAGGGGGGGGGAACATTGCTGGGGACGGGGGCGTATGAACATTGCTGGGGACGGGGGCGTATGAACATTGCTGGGGGAGGGGGGGTATGAACATTGCTGGGGGAGGGGGGTGTGAACATTGCTGGGGGAGGGGGATGTGAACATTGCGGGGGGAGGGGGGGTATGAACATTGCTGGGGGAGGGGGGTGTGAACATTGCTGGGGGAGGGGGATGTGAACATTGCTGGGGGAGGGGGGTGTGAACATTGCTGGGGGAGGGGGGGTGAACATTGCTGGGGGAGGGGGGTGTGAACATTGCTGGGGGAGGGGGGGTGAACATTGCTGGGGGAGGGGATGTGAACATTGCTGGGGGAGGGGGGTGTGAACATTGCTGGGGGAGGGGGGTGTGAACATTGCTGGGGGAGGGGGGGTGTGAACATTGCTGGGGGAGGGGGGTGTGAACATTGCTGGGGACGGGGGCGTATGAACATTGCTGGGGGAGGGGGGTGTGTAAACATTGCTGGGGGAGGGGTGAACATTGCTGGGGGAGGGGGGGTGTGAACATTGCTGGGGGAGGGGGTTGTGTAAACATTGCTGGGGGAGGGGGGGGTGAACATTGCTGGGGGAGGGGGGTGAACATTGCTGGGGGAGGGGGGGTGTGAACATTGCTGGGGGAGGGGGTTGTGTAAACATTGCTGGGGGAGGGGGGTGTGAACATTGCTGGGGAGGGGGGGTGAACATTGCTGGGGGAGGGGAGGTGTGAACATTGCTGGGGGAGGGGGGTGTGAACATTGCTGGGGGAGGGGGGTGTGAACATTGCTGGGGGAGGGGGGTGTAAACATTGCTGGGGGAGGGGGGGTGAACATTGCTGGGGGAGGGGGGGTGAACATTGCTGGGGGAGGGGGGGTGAACATTGCTGGGGGAGGGGAGGTGTGAACATTGCTGGGGGAGGGGAGGTGTGAACATTGCTGGGGGAGGGGAGGTGTGAACATTGCTGGGGGAGGGGAGGTGTGAACATTGCTGGGGTAGGGGGCGGTGTGAACATTGCTGGGGAGGGGAGGTGTGAACATTGCTGGGGGAGGCGGGGTGAAGGTTGTTGTGGGTTCTGGAATTCTTTGACTCTCTAGCTGATTCACTTTGGGTTATGTTGGATTTATAGCGGCTATGGAAATCTCCAAGTAAATCCAGGTAAAAACCAGGGGGATTACAGAGCAAGCAGCCCACCTCTCCGTGGTTGTGATGTGTGCACATCGGGACTTCCTCATGATCCCGAGGTGCATCAGCGACATAAGTGGAGTCGGAGACCTCTCCACATGTCGGTAGATTTGGGTCAAGGAGAAGCGGCTGATTGATGGTTGAGGCTTTGGACTTGACAATATCCTGGCTGGAGGCTGTAGAAAACCTGGGCACCAATCAGTGCTAACCAGAGGCTTGTGCTCTACTTAGAATCATAGAATAGTGCAGCACAGAGGGAGGCCATTCAGCCCATTGAGTCTGTGCTGGCTCTTTCGAAGAGCAATCCAGTTAGAGCATCTCCCCCGGCTCTTTCCCCAAATCACTGCCGTTTTTCTCCTTCATCTATTTATCCAATTTCCTTCTGAAAGCTACAACTGAATTTATATCCACCATCCTGTCAGGCAATGCGTTCCAAACCCTAAACACTCGTTCCATAATGAAGTATTTTCTCGTGTTGCCTCTGGTTCTTTATCCAATCACCTTAAATCTGTGCCCTCTGGTTATCAACCCTGTAGCCACTGGAACCAGTTCATCTTTATTTACTTTATCTAAACGTTCATCGTTTTGTGTTCCTCGATCAAATCTCCTCTCAACCCTCCTCTGGTCCAGGGAGAATGAGCCCAGCTTCTCCAATCTCTCCAAGTTACCAAACTCCCTCATTCCTGGAACCATTCTAGTCAATCTTTCCTGCCCCCTCTCTACAGCCCTCATATCCTTCCTAAAGTGCGGTGCCCACAACTGGACACAATATTCCATCCGGGATGATCAGAGAAAATGGGATGTAAACAGGATCAACATTTCGAAAGCTGCCACCAAATGTAAAACCACAGGTATGTTCACCGTGCAGGCATTGGGAGGTGGGTTGAGGTGGTCTGCGCTGGTTGGCAATGGGTGGGAAGTATCTGCTACAGTGATGACCTGAGCGGTTGTCTAGTGAGACCAGCAATGATCATCAAAAATGATCAGTGAGCTTCCTCCTCTGAACTCCATCCACTGCTGACCCTTTATCCCTGGTTCTGGAAACACATTTACTGCTGTACCTGACAGGAGCTCACACCGTCCTGTGGCAAAAGGGTTCAGTGAGCGTGTTTACCCATTCACAGAATGTGGGCGTGGTCGGCATTGGTGCCCATCCCTAATTGCCCTAGAGAAGGTGATGAGCTGCCTCCTTGAACCACTGCAGTCCCTGTGGACTACAGCTTTTTGGGGTGGATTTTGATAAAACTGAACATCTTGCTGGTCCGTTTCAGGAAGTTAAGAGTCAACCACATTTGCTGTGGGTCTGGAGTCACATGTAGGCCAGACCGGGTAAGGACGGCAGATTTCCTTCCCTAAGGGGCATTAATGAATCAGTTGAACCAATTATCCCACCCACTTGTCTCTCCAGAGTCATCCATTTGTGCTGCATTGTGACCCCACAATTATCAGCCTCATCTCTGGTACTTCATCCCAAAGTGATCATTCTATGTGCAAGCCCAGTGAGTGCAGACAGGCTATTCAACTGTAACAGCATCACACCCAAGGTAATCCTGCCCTCATTGAGCACCGCACTTTGCAAACATGGGCCAACATGACACCTTAAAGTCTAAGTTTGAATGTCATCGGATCAAGCCCCAGATTCTTGAGCAATGACACTCCTGTGCAGCACTGAGGGGGTGCTGCACTGTTGGAGGTGCTGTCTTTCAGATGAGATGATAAGCCAAGGCCCTCTCTGCCCTCTGGGGGGCGTGAAAGATCTCACTGCCACTATTTTGAGGAAGAGCAGGGCGAGTTCTTCCTGGTGTCCTGGGGCCAGTATTTGGGCAACGCCTGGAACAATGGAACTCGGCCAGAGTCCACGCACCTTTTGGGGGGTCAGCAAGAGGGAATAGAATCCACACATTTCAAATTAAGTTTAAAAACAGGATTGGACGGGAAACGTGTTCATTTTCTCACAGCCCTTGTCGATCCTTTTTTTGAAAATGTCCGATCAGCTTTGACAGGTGCCCAGTCTGGTGGGTGAGAGGCTGCACACGCTTGAAAACTGGCGAATTAATTAAGCATCACCACCCGGGGTTTCTGCAAACAGAACAAGGTTTGGTATCAAAGTGGAGGAGCCGAACTGTTCAAAAACCCTGAAGCTTAAAAACCGACGAAAGAACTTGTACCGAACTCTTCCATTTGTAGATCACAAGGTGAGTAATTGTAATGGGCCTTTGATCAACAATCCCTTCCTTCAAAAAGCAGGAGGACAGAAGAAAAATGAGAAAAGACTCAAGGAAAGATATCATTTCGCAAAGTGCAATTCTCCAGTGTATTAACTCCCCTATCAGGCACCTCACTGTATTATAAATAACCCCAATATCATGACCTCTTTTTCTTCCTTTAGAGATTATACCAAACATTTCCCATTCTGCTCCTTTTTCCCTCATGTGCTTATCTTACTTCTCCTTAAAACACATCGATACTCTTAACCTTGACTACTCCCTGTGGTAGCAATTTCCACATCCTTGCCACTCTCTGGGTGAAGAAGTTTCTCCCGAATTCCCTGTTGGATTTATGAGTGGGGATTTTTCTGATTGTACACGCGTGGAATTGGGGGGGGGAAAAGTCCCCAAAAAGAGAACCTGGACTGTCAGAGCAAACAACATCCCGAGGAACACCTGTGTCCCAGAGTATCAGACCCGCGACTGACTGCTCCTCTGCAACAAGCAAACTGTTACGGTGTAAACAGAAGGGCTCCGAGAGCAAAAATCATCATTCGGCTCACCTTAAAACTTGATCAATAAGAGTCCTTGCTCCGACCTCTTCAAAAACCGTCTCCTTTTAGCGCAAGTGAAAAAAAAATAGCTAAAAATATTGCAAAGACCACTCTCTGCTGGCATGGCATCCAACAAAGCTGAGCCAAACTGAAAGATATGCAACTTTATTAAAAAATTAAGTCCCTCCTCTTGGGCAAGCCTCTCCCTTAATTAAATCAAGAGGAAAAATCTGTCTCATTTGAATAAGCGAGAGACTGGAGACCGAAAGAAACTCAGGATTGGGAGACCAGGAACTGATAAAGGAAATGTCAACTCAGCTGTGAAGGATGTTTACTTGGGGAAAGGGTCTGAAGGGTCCCATGTGTTAGTTATTAGGATTTATTGTATAAACACCCTCATCAGGAACATTTCCACTTTCTCCTTGTCACACAGCAACAGGTGCCGGCCCACCATGTTATGCCGGCTCAGGAACTCCAAATTAATCCCATTCACATGTCAATGATCAGGAAACTGTTAACAAGAAGAATCTGGGACAAAATCAATTTTTCAAATTTATCCTTTTTGTATGCGGGCGTCTCTGGCCAGTCCAGCATTTGTTGCCCATCCCTAATGGCCCTTGAACTGAGAGGCTTGCGAGGCTACTTCGGAGGGGCAGTTCAGAGTCAACCCCGTTGCTGCTGTGGGTCTGGAGTCACACGTAGGCCAGACCAGGTGAGGATGGCAGATTTCCTTCCCCTAAAGCACATTAGTGAGCCAGATGGGTTTTTAAAAAAGACGTGATGATAGTTGTCATGGTTACCATTACTGAAAGTAATAATTGAATTTGAACTCTACCAGCTGCCATTTGAACCCCTGTCTTCAGAGCTTTAGTATAGGCCTCTGGATAACTAGCCTAGTGACATAACCATTACGGCATTATCTCCACCTAACTGGCTGCTGGTAAATTTTGTCCTAATGGCAAATTGTATTTGACGAACACCATTGGCTTCTTTGAGGAAGTAACAGAGGGGGTTGATGAGAGGAGTGCAGCTGACGTTGAAGGGTCGTGAGGACTCGAAACGTCAACTCTTTTCTTCTCCGCCGATGCTGCCAGACCTGCTGAGTTTTTCCAGGTAATTCTGTTTCTGTTTTGGATTTCCAGCATCTGCAGTTTTTTGTTTTTACATTAGTGCAGCTGAAGTGTCTGTGGACTTTCAAAAGGCGTTCAGTAAAGTGCCACATAATAGACTGTTCAGTAAGATTGAAGCCCATGGGATTAAAGGGACAGTGACAGTGATGGTTACAAAACTGATTGAGACAGAAAGCAGACAGGGGTGGTCAATAATTGTTTTTCAGACCGGAGGGCAGTGTATGGCGTTTTTTTCAGTCATTCACGGGATGTGGGCTTCGCTGGCTGGGCCAGCATTTATTGCCCATCCCTAATTGCCCCTTGAGAAGGTAGTGGTGAGCTGCCTTCTTGAACCGCTGCAGTCCATGTGGTGTAGATACACCCGCAGTGCTGTTAGGGAGGGGGTTCCAGGATTTTGACCCAGGGCTCTGTATTAGAGCCGCTTCCCTTTTCCATGTATATTAATACCGGACTTGGGTATATAGATCGTCATTTTGAAGTTTGGGGATAGTTTCTTGTCTATGGACACTCTGTTTTGAAGAGGAAGCTGCAGCTCCTGGATTAAGATCTCCCACCTTCAGGAGCCAGTCGGAGCTCAATTAATGAGAAAGCGAAATAACTTGCATTTCTATCGCCTCTTTCACAACCTTAGGCTTTCTCCCAAACCATCTCACAGCCGCTGAGGCATTTTTGGAAGTAAAGTCACTGTTGTAAGCAAAGCGGTGGCGAATTTATGCACAGCAAGATCCCATAGCTAGCAATGCGCCATAACAACCAGATAGCCTGCTCGAGGGATAAATATTATCCAGGCTACAAGGTGAGAGCTCCACTTCTCTTCTTTGAGATACGAGCTGAGGGACTATTTATGTCTCTCTGGGAGAGCAGACATGACCTTGTTTTAAAGTCTCAGCCAATCGACTGAGAGACGGGAGAGCGTGGGTAAGGGGAACAGGTAGACCCAGGATGCAAAGGCCATGAGCTGAATAAGGAAGTACTGACTCAGCTGCCTATCCATGAAGAATAGCATCATTGGGGAAAGTGCCTGAAGGACGCTATGGGTTATGTATTGCTGCTCATTGCATAACTCTTCCCAGTGGAAAATCCTCTTTGTTACACAACAACCGGGGGCTGGTCAACCTCTCACCATCAATCAGCTGCTCCAAATGAATTCCAGTCACACATGAGATTACTCTCTCCAACAGCTTCTTAGTGGCCAGGAGAGTTGTATACATCAGTATCTTAAATGTCTGTCTCTTAGATTTTTAGAGTTATTGCTGTAAAGGGAGGCATGTTGCTGAAGCTTTTTATCTTGCACTCATCAGGACAAATGCAAAAATACCAAATTTCAAACAATCACAGCAATTTACACTACAGGAGAAAAGAATGCTGATTGGTTGGCAAGTAAACTCTGATTGGCTGAGGCATCGCCATGGAGAAAGCAATGGGGAATGATAAAAAAGGTGCAAGGCTTGAACATGGAGAGGAATTGGAGCTGACAGGACTGTAGAGTTTTGACCTGCTGCTTCCACTATTTAGCATTCATATAGTTCTGCGCTGTAACCTCACCAGGTCAGTGCTTCATTGTTAGGTCTGTCTGGTGCTGCTCCTGGCATGCCCTCCTGCACTCTTCATTGAACCAGGGTTGATCCCCTGACTTGATGGTAATGGTAGAGTGGGGGGTATATCGGGGCATGAGGTTACAGATTGTGTTTGAGTACAATTCTGCTGCTCCTGATGGCCCACAGCGCCTCATGGATGCCCAGTTTTGAGCTGCTAGACCTGTTCTGAATCTATCCTATTTAGCACGGTGGTAGTGCCACACAACATGATAGATGGTACCCTCAATGTGAAGATGGGACTTTGTGGTAGACATTGCTACCAATTCCATCATTGATGGACACACCTGCAGCAGGTAGATGATGAGGGCAAAGTCAGGAATGTTTTTCCCTCATTTTGGTTCCCTCACCAACTACAGCAAGACCAGATATATCCTTCAGGTCAGTCTCCGAGTAACCGAGCCACTCTTGGTGATGGAGTTTTGAAGTCCTCCACCCAGAGTACATTCTGCGCCCTTGCCACCCTCAGTGCTTCTTCCAAATGGTGTTCAACATGGAGGAGCACAGATTCATCAGCTGAAGTTGGGTGTGGGGAGATGGTACATGGTAATCAGCAGGAGGTTTCCTTGTCCATGTTTAACCTGATGCCATGAGGCTTCATGGGGTCTGGAGTCAATGTTGAGGGCTCCCAGGCCAACTCTCTCCCACCTGTATACCACTGTGCCTCTGCCGCCTGTGGTGGGGTTGCCCTGCCAATTGGACAGATCAGATATGGGAAAGAAAGCTGATCTCAGGATTGAATGATATACCAACAATTCACATTTTTGTTCATCCATGGTACGTGGGTATCGTTGGCTGGGCCAGCGTTTACTGCCCACCCCTAGTTGCCCTTGAGAAGGTGGTTGTGAGCTGCCTTCTTGAACCGCTGCAGTCCATGTGCTGTAGGTACACCCACAGTGCTGTTAGGGAGGGAGTTCCAGGATTTTGACCCAGCGACAGTGAAGGAACGGCCGATATATTTCCAAGTCAGGATGGTGAGTGACTTGGAGGGGAACTTCCAGGTGGTGGTGTTCCCATCCATCTGCTGCCCTTGTCCTTCTAGATGGTAGTGGTCATGGGTTTGGAAGGTGCTGTCAAATGCTAGCCTCAGTAATCCTGACCATGAAACTGCCAGTTTGTCGTTTAAAACCCCATCTGGTTCATTAATGTCCTTTAGGGGAGGAAATCTGCCGTCCTTACCTGGCCTGGCCTACACGTGACTCCAGACCCACAGCAATGTGGTTGACTCTTAAATGCCCTCTGAAATGGCCTCGCAAACCACTCAGTTCAAGGGCAACTAGGGATGGGGGCAACAAATGTTGATCAACAGTGCCCACATTCTGCTAATGAATGAAACAGAATCAATGCCCCCTGAAATTGGAGCCCAAAGGGCAGGGTTCTCTCAACCCTGGGTCTTGGGGTAGGAGGGAGCTGGGAAAACAATGGGGAGCTGTATCGGGATGGGAACAGATGCAATCATCTCCCCGCCAATCGCAAGATTCCCCTGCTCCACTGGCAGAACACTTCCCCACTGCCACATGCAAAGGCTGCCAGCTTCACAGAGGTGGGTTCCTAGTGGCTATCTGGTGGGTGGAGGGTGGCATTGGAGCCTGAGGGGGTTGGGTGGGCAGGGAAGGTTGCCCTGTGGCCCCCAGTGGGCCGTGCGCAGGTGCCTGCCTGCTTGGCCCCCTCCGCTTTTTCATTTCACACTGAGTCTGCCGCCATTGCTAAGGAGTCCTCACAGAGTCCGAGCTGTCTCAGCAGCATCCACCTCTCTCTGGCGGGACTGCTGAGGCACTAGAGACCATAAGACCATAAGACATAGGAGCAGAAATTAGGCCATTCAGCCCATCGAGTCTGCTCCGCCATTCAATCATGGCTGATAAGTTTCTCAACCCCATTCTCCCGCCTTCTCCCTGTAACCTTCGATCCCCTTACTAATCAAGAACCTATCTATCTCGGTCTTAAATACACTAGAGCCGCCGGTCTTCTTGATTGGGCAGCATCTACACCCTTCCTGCCATCCTTAATTGGACAGCGAGTGTGGAGGCAGCCAATGAGGAGGTTTTCTCTGGGAATATTCTCGTGCTGGTGTCACTCCCGGCAGTTACAGGCACAGGACTCCCATTTGTCCCGATATCGGGGCCCCATCTACAAGATGCACTGCAGGACTTCACCGAAGTTCCTATGCAGCCCTTTTCTTAAATTTCAGCTCAGAAAGTATATTGGGCTTCTAAGCATCAGAATTAAACACCAGACACCCGGTACAAAAGTCAGATGCTGTAAGAATGTAGCCAGAAAAAGTAACTTTAAAAAAGTTACTATTTTTGGGTTAAAAGTTTAAAAACGCTGTATGAAAATACAGAAGCAAGTGAAATGAATTAGGATTAACATTAGAACAAAGCACTGATATGTATTGACCAGATATCTGCTCACAGTGTTATATATCAAGATCATCTTCAATAAAGAAGTAACAAGTGAATTATAAGGGATAACTAAAAGGGAGGAGCTTAATGAAGGAGGCAGCACCCATAGCTGCTAGAGATGATGTAATTTGGTGTAGAAGGGTCTAAGGGTGCAGCATTTCCCCTCCAAAATCAGAAGGGCTGTAGAGGGGTTTAAGAAGCATTGGGAATAGTCCAAGACTTCTCAGGCCTTCGGAGAGCTGGACATTTTGAAACAGGCAGTGTTTTGTGTCCTGCTGTTCTGGCAACTCGGAGATTGAAGGTGATACTTTGCTTGAACTTTTTGATGGATATCCGTAAAGATTTTTAGGTTTGGAGCATTATATTTTAAAGTCTTTTTCACTGGAGTCTGTATTAGAGTCAAGACTGTTTTCCATCTTTCTATGGTCTTTAACATTGCAATGTACTTATCCACTTTTGAGTGTATTGCATGCTAAACAGTTCTTTAATACATTTGTAAATGATTTAGTAAAACATAACATCTCACATGGTTTTCTGTATGTAGCTTGAGAACTCAACCTCTCTATATTCCCTAAAGCGAAGAGAGACTTGAAGAGAGACGCCTGGGTCCTTATAATATCCGGGTATTTATAGCTTCACAGACAATTATTTTAAAGGTTATTGATAGTTATCTTCCTTGTGGGGATAGTGGTTCACTTGCTCGTACCCAAAGACAAGTGTCTGTGGGAAGTGGTTATTTGGAACTCTAGTGAGGGTGGTTTTTGAGGGATAGCCCCAAAGGCAGTAAGGTGAAAATCCACTTCAGAATGGCAACCCATAATGGCCCTTTAAGCTGCATCAGAAACATGTACTTATGATTTTTTTGTCTGGAATGCCTTTTTTTAAAATATTCACTCATGGGATGTGGGCATTGCTAGATAGGGCAGCATTTAAATTGCCCAAACCTAATTGCCCTTGTTCAGAAGGCATTTCTAAGAATCAACCACATTGCTGAGGGTCTGCAGTCACATTGTAGGCCAGACCAGACAAGGAGGGCAGATTTCCCTCCCATTAGTGAACCAGTTGGGTTTTTACGACAATGGGCAATGGTTTCGTGGTCATCATCAGACTTTTAATTCCAGGTTCGTCTTTAATAATTGAATTCAAATTTCACCACCATGGTGGAATTTGAACCCTGGGTCCCCGGGGGGTGGGGAGGGGGTGGGGAGCGAGGGGGTGGGGGCTACACTGGGCCTCTGGGTTATTAGCCCAGTGACAATGCCATTATGCCATCACCTCCCCCTAGCTTACACTGGTACTAAGACCCAAATGTAAGATTCTAGAGATGGTAGACCCTTGATGAAGGCCTGTGGAGCTTAAGCCCAGAACTTCCCCAAGTTCATACTGGGGTTTGGAAATTTCTTTAAAGTTCACTTTAAACCATAGCTGTGATTGGGCCCTGATGCAGGGGCTCAGCCTGCAATGATAGACTTTGTCTTTTCATTGGGTGACCCCTCCGTGTGCTTCAGTGGGGTTAAATAATGTAACGTTCACCACCCCCCCATCAGGTGGCTGTTTTTGAAATAGAAAGTTTTGATACTTGGACCCATGGTACTACAGTTATTGATCCCCAAGGGAGGAGGGATCCAGCAGGTTCTCTGGGACATTCAGGATGATACCCCGGATCCACGGAATTCCTTAATGATTGGACGCACACCTGCACAATTGGGTGTTTTAATGGCTGGCGCTGGTCAGGGAAGGGCGTATTCATGGCAGGGTTGCACTTGCCCCGGTGACCCATACACCCGCGGTGGTCATGGGTTTCAGATTAGGTGAGTCTGTGGAACCTCAGGGAAGATTATAGACGGTTACTGTACCACTGCACTTCACGTAGGATGTTTTGGCTATGTCCTTTAGGACTGTTGGTTCTGTGGCTGCAGCACCTCTCTGTCAGCTGCAGGCAGCCCATGTTACACCCCCGGACAGTGTGAATATCGACTCTCTGTGTTCTGATGAAGAGTCAGTTGGCCTCGAAGCATTGGGTGTGTTCCTCTCCGCAGATGCTGTCGGACCTGCTGAGTTTCTCCAGGTATTTTTGTTATTGTTCTGTGTGACATAGCTGGACACACAAGCCAGGACAAAGATATCTTGATAAGTTAGAAACTTCTTGTGTGGGCTGGGGTCCCATACATTTCACACAACTCCTTCAAATTATACTGAGTACAGATGTGGTTCCCCTACTTAACTGGTGCAATAGTTTATTGTTTTGACTCAAAAGAGTTACTTAACTGGTGCAATAATCAGGTTCATATTTATGCCCGTGTCCTAACAGCAACTCAGCGTGGTTTCGATCAGGGAGATCCTTCGCAGTCCAGTCAGATCTAGTGGATTTAAAAGCCGCCCACCAGTTAGGCAGGATTCTTACAGATAATAACTGGAAAACTGTTCATGGTTGTTTAGCCGACCAGCATCACAATTCTGCTCTCAGGATTGTGTGTGAGAGCACCCTGGGTGCTTATCCCAATGACCGACAAAGACTGGGTAATGTCGAACGCATTATCTGCTATAGTCATAGTCTGGCAGGCTTGCCCCCATGTTAAACATGTAACCAGACCAGAACCTCCAGACAGGCGTGCTAAGCAGAAACAGGACCAACCCCAGCCCCAGGCTCCTGCCCGTCCTAGTCAATCGCATGCCCATGCCTCCACACCCACGAAGGGTAGCCTGGTCAGCCTGTGCTCCCGCCTCGTTGGGAGTATGAGCGGCATCCCTCCCCTGAAAGATAGGGGCCAGTAAAGGGCTTTGCCTCCTAGGGGTATCAGGGGACACTGTAGGCCTCATGGGGAGGATTTTCACGCTGGTGGTGATTCTGAAAGAGCTCTGGGAGGTTTCAGGTCTGAGAGGCAGGAGCCTGAAGAATTCTCCCCCTGGTGGGTGACTGTCATGACTACAAGCCTTCTGCTAGACCAGCATAGAGCTCAGGAAAGGATGGTGTTCCTAAAAAGGAGCCTCGCCCCCCTCGGTTAAAGTGAGCAGGGCTCAGGAAAGAGCTGACAGTCAGGACTCCGACAAGCACAACTCTCAGGATTGATGGTCTGTCACTCAGCCAGGGGCCTTTGAATACCCCTATGCCCTGGCCACTCTACCCACGACACAGCTAATAAAAGTTCTGTTTGATACAGGAGCTGGTCACACGCTGAAAGATGCTGCACATTTGAAACCCATGTGGGAAGATTTGGGGAGCACGATTTATCCATTGTCATTAGGGGCATTTACACAATCTAAACTGCAACTGATTGACTTTTATCATAATCCCGTTACTGTTCATGGCATCACCACTGGTTTACAGTTAGGGAAAGGCAGATTATGGGACAGCCTGATATCAAACATTTTATTAAGACTTGATCCAGGCTGGCGGAGGAATCCAGAGTCCAGGATGACAGACAGAAACATATTCAGGCACAGCTTGACCTGTCTCAAAGCGGGGATATAAACATCTCCCAGAGCAGCTCCTTAACAAATACTACCCTTACATACAAACATGAATTAGGAGCAGGAGTAGACCACTTAGTGCTTCAAGGTTGCTCCACCATTCAATAAGATCATGGCTGATCTGATTGTAACCTCAACCCCACATTCCTGTCTACCCCCAATAACCTTTCACCCCCGCTTGTTAATCAAGAATCTATCTAGCTCTACCTTAAAAACTTTCAAAGACTCTGCTTTCACCGCTTTTTGAAGAACAGAGTTCCAAAGACTCACAACCCTCTGAGAGAAAAAAATACTCTCTGTTTTAAATGAGCGACCCCTTATTTTTAAACAGTGACCCCTAGTTCTAGATTCTCCCACAAGAGGAACCAGCCTCTGCACATCCATCCTGTCAAGACCCCTCAGGACCTGAAAGGTTTTAATCAAGTTGCCTCTTACTCTTCTAAATTCCAATGGATAAAAGCCTAACCTGTCCAGCCTTTCCTCATAAGACAACCTGCCCATTCCTGGTATTAGTCTAGTAACCCTTCCCTGAACTGCTTCTAACGCAGTTACATTTTTCTTAAATAAAGTGACCAATGCTGTACACAGTACTCCAGATGTGGTCTCACCATTGTCCTGTACAATTGAGGCATAACCAACTTACTTTTGTATTCAACTCCCCTCACAATAAACGGTAACATTCGATTAGCTTTCCTAATTACTTGCTGTACCTGCATACTAGACTTTTGTGGTTCATGCACTAGGACACCCAGATCCCTCTGAATCCCAGAGCTTTGCAATCTCTCACCATTTAGGTAATATGCTTCATATTTGTTCTTCCTACCAAAATGGACAATTTCACATTTGCCCACATTAAACTCCATTTGCCAGGTCTTTGCCCACTCACCTCACCTTTCTATGTCAGTTTGTAGCCTCCTTATGTCCTCTTCACATTTTGCTTTTCAATTTTACTTTGTGTCATCAGCAAATTTAGAAACCTTACCATCTGTCCCTTCATCCAAGTCATTTATATAAATTGTAAAATGTTGAGGCCCCAACACTGATTCCTGTGGCACACCACTCATTACATCCTGCCAACCAGAAAAAGACCCATTCATGCCAACTCTCTGTTTCCTGTTCGCCAGCTAATCTTCTATCCATGCCAATGTGTTACTCCCTAAACATTTTATTTTCTGCAATAACCTTTGATGTGACACCTTATCAAATGCCTTCTGGAAATCTAAGTACAGCACATCTACAGGCTCCCCTTTAATCACAGCACATGTGACTCCTTCAAAGAACTCCAATAAATTTGTTAAATACAATTTCCCTTTCACAAAACAATGTTAACTCTGCCTGATTGCCTTGAATTTTTCTAAGTGCCCTGCTATAAGATCTTTAATAATAGCTTCTAACATTTCCCTATAGTTTCCTGCTTTCTGTCTCCCTCCCTTTTTGAATAATGGACCCTAGGATGAAGTCCATCCGGCCCTGGGGATTTGTCAGCCCACAGCCTCAACAATTTACTCAATACCACTTACTTCCCTGATGATTGTAATTTTGCTGAGTTCCCCCCTCCCTTCCATTTCCTGATTTACATCTATTTGTGGGATGTTACTTGTATCCTCTACAGTGAAGAGTGAAGCAAACTACTCCTGCTCCTAATTCGTATGTTCATATGTTCACAAGTTGGCCAAGGGTGTCTGGGAAGTACCCACAAGTCACAAACAAGAACAATGTGTAAAAGAAGCTCACGAGGGTATAGGTCAGGCGCATTCTGGTGCCTGTACGATGTTTACAAATTGGCTTCTTTATATTGGTGGCCAGGCATACTCAGTGCCTGTAAAACCTACACGGCAAATTGCGAGCCATCCAATCTAACAAATAAATCATCAACTATAAACTGTCACCATTGGCTCCTGTGAAGCCTAAAAAATCAATGCAGACATTTTTTGTTGATTGCATTGGACCACTCACCCTCCATCAGGGTAGAAACACATCCTCGTCTGTGTAGATGGCTGCACTACCTTCTGTTGTCTGGTCCCCACAAAATCTGTTTTGGAAACCGCTCTTGTCAATGCTATTACTGATCCTTTTACTGTGGCTGGTGCACCCAAGACCCTACAACCCAATCCAGCGTCTTCAGGGCCTTCTGTGAGCAAAGGGGGTATTGGGTTAGAGCACAGCACATCATCCACAGCCAAAAACCAGGAATCAAAAACATCATTGACCAAACTTGAGAATCAGAGGGTAAAAGTGGAACACCATCATTCCGGAGCTACAGCTATCACTTAATAATGTGCCCACAGCCGTGTCTGGAACTGTGTTTCCCAGAACGCTGTATTATTTGGTGTACGGTGTAGACGTACACACATCACTTACTCAATGGTTCTTTTACTTTTCTTGTTCGTTCATGGGATGTGGGCTTCGCTGGCTGGGCCAGCATTTATTGCCCATCCCTAGTTGCCCTTGAGAAGGTGGTGGGTGAGCTGCCTTCTTGAACCGCTGCCGTCTGTGTGGTGTAGGTACACCCACAGTGCTGTTAGGGAGGGAGTTCCAGGATTTTGACCCAGCGACAGTGAAGGAACGGTGATATATTTCCAAGTCAGGGTGGTGAGTGGCTTGGAGGGGAACTTCCAGGTGGTGGTGTTCCCATCTATCTGCTGCCCTTGTCCTTCTAGATGGTAGTGGTCATGGGTTTGGAAGGAGACTTGGTGAGTTCCTGTAGTGCACCTTGTAGACGGTACACACTGCTGCTACTGTGTGTCGGCGGCAGAGGGAGTGAATGTTCATGGAGGTGGTGCCAGTCAAGCGGGGCTACTTTGTCCTGGACAGTGTCAACCTTCTTGAGTGTTGTTGGAGCTGCACCCATCCAGGTAAGTGGGAAGTATTCCATCACACTCCTGACTTGTGCCTTGTAGATAGTGGACAGGCTTTGGGGAGTCAGGAGGTGAATTACTCGACGCAGGATTCCTAGCCTGTGACCTGCTCTTGTAGCCACAGTATTTATATGGCTAGTCCAGTTTAGTTTCTGGTCAATGGTAACCCCCCCAGGATGTGGATAGTGGGGGATTCAGTGATGGTAATGCTACTGAACATCAAGGGGTGATGGTTGGATTCTCTCTTGTTGGAGATGGTCATTGCCTGGCACTTGTGTGGCGCGAATGTTGCTTGCCAATTTTCAGCCCAAGCCTGGTTATTGTCCAGGGCCAGAGGTTTATGTTGATCAGGCTGGCGTGCATCTGGCCCGAACACATGTGAAATTGTGTGAGATGAGGTGGGCATGCGTCCCGACATCATTGCGCACCTCGGCCCACAGGATTCGGAGCCAAGCCTGCCGACAATTAAAGGGCCAATTGAGGCCATTAAAAACCCTATTGTCCATGAGTTTATGTTGCGATTTCACAGCCGTCGCACAGGTAAACAGGCTTGTTTTTAATGAAACCTCATCCAAGGGAGTGACGAAATATCCGGGGTGAAATATAATGAGAAAAGATATCTGGGGACGAATGTTTTTTGAGCTCTGCTCTCAGGTGCTTGAATGTGATCTGATCCATGGGTTGTGGGATTGCTTAGCTCTGTCTATCACTTGCTGCTTATGTTGTTTGGCACGCAAGTCGTCCTGTGTTGTAGCTTCACCAGGTTGACACCTCATTTTTAGCAATGCCTGGTGCTGCTTGAATGTGTTGCACAGACACAGTTTGCTGCACTTTCCTCTTCTCATTTAATCTGTCCAGCTCTGCAGCAGCTGTCTGCCTTCAGAGAGCTCGCTAGGAGCGCCCATCCGCACCCTCACTTTTGTAGGTTCCCGCCCTCCTTGGCAGCGCTGAGACTTTCTCAGCACGTGTCACACGCTGGCTGCCCGTTAATTGCCCAACCAGCGTGAAATAGCGCTTGGGGGCTGATCACGGGATGAAGTGCATTTCCATCCGCTTCTGGGCCCAAGCATAAACTTCAGGCCCAGGTCTTGCTGCATTTGGACATGGGCTGCTTCATTAGCTGAGGAGTCGTGAATGGTGCTGAACATTGTGCAATCATCAGCGAACATCCCCACTTCTGACCTTATGATGGAAGGAAGGTCATTGATGAAGCAGCTGAAGATATGGTTGGGCTGAGGACACTACCCTGAGGAACTCCTGCAGTGATATCCTGGAGCTGAGGTGATTATCCTCCAACAACCACAACCATCTTCCTTTGTGCTGGGTATGACTCCAACCAGTGGAGAGTTTTCCTCCTGATTCCCATTGACTCCAGTTTTGCTAGGGCTCCTTGATGCCACACTCGGTTAAATGCTGCCTTGATGTTAAGGGCAGCCACTCTCACCTCACCTCTGGAGTTCAGGTCTTTTGTCCATGTTTGAACCAAGGCTGTAATGAGGTCAGGAGCTGAGTGACCCTGGCGGAACCCAAACTGGGCATCAGTGAGCAGGTTATTGCTAAGCAAGTGTCGCTTGCTAGCACTGTTGATGACCCCTTCCATCACTTTACTGATGATCAAGTGTAGATAGATAGTGCGATAATTGGCTGGGTTGGATTTGTCCTGCTTTTTGTGTACAGGACATACCTGGGAAATTTTCCACATAGCCAGGTAGCTGCCAGTTGTAGCTGTACTGGAACAGCTTGGCTAGGGGCGCAGCAAGCTCTGGAGCATAAGTGTTCAGTACTATTGCCGGAATATTGTCAGGGCCCAACGCAAACTGGAGGAACAGCACCTCATCTTCCGACTAGGCACTTTACAGCCTTCCGGACTGAATATTGAGTTCAACAATTTTAGATCATGAACTCTCTCCTCCATCCCCACCCCCTTTCTGATCCCCCTTTTTTCCAATAATTTATACAGATTTTTCTTTTCCCACCTATTTCCATTATTTTTAAATGTATTTCCATCCATTGTTTTATCTCTACCTATTAGCCTATTTCGATCCCTTCCCCCCACCCCACTCCCACTAGGGCTATCTGTCTCTTGCTTGTCCTGTTTTCTACCTTTAATGTCACCTATTAGCACATTTCTTAGCTAATATCACCACCGTCAACACCTCTCTGTTCTTTTGTCTATGACATCTTTTGGCAATCTCCACCTATCACTGGCCCTCTATCCAGCTCTACCTGTCCCACCCCTCCTTAACCCAGCTTATATTTCACCCCTCTTCTATATTTCCTTAGTTCTGTTGCAGGGTCATACGGACTCGAAACGTTAACTGTGTTCCTCTCCGCAGATGCTGTCAGACCTGCTGAGTTTTCCCAGGTATTTTTTTTGTTTGTTTTGGATTTCCAGCATCCGCAGTTTTTAGCTTTTATCATATTGTTAGGGCCCATAGCCTTTGCAGTATCCAGTGCCTTCAGCCATTTCTTGATATCATGTGGAGTGAATCGAATTGGCTGAAGACTGGCATCTGTGATGCTGGGGACCTCCGGAGGAGGCTGAGATGGATCATCCACTCAGCACTTCTGGCTGAAGATTGTTGCAAATGCTTCAGCCTTATCTTTTGCACTGATGTGCTGGGCTCCTCCATCATTGAGGATGGGGATATTTGTGGAGCCTCCTCCTCTGGTGAGTTGTTTAATTGTCCACCACCATTCACGACTGGATGTGGCGGGACTGCAGAGCTTAGATCTGATCCATTGGTTGTGGAATCGCTTAGCTCTGTCTATCACTTGCTGCTTATGCTGTTTGGCACACAAGTAGCCTTGTGTTATAGCTTCACCAGGTTGACACCTCATTTTTAGGTATGTCTGGTGCTGCTCCTGGCATGCCCTCCTGCACTCTTCATTGCTTCTACACTTTCTGATTCCTTGACCCGATAGCAACAATCAGATTTAAAACAGGAAGTAATGGGTGAGCTTCATAAAATTGATCAGTGGATGCGTGAGTCACATGGACAGAATGAGCTGACTAAAAAAGGATGGATACATCGAGCAGGGGAATGGGGTGGAGTGGAGAAGGTCATTCACCCTCTTCAGGCACTGCGCCCAGCTACTTCATACAGCGCCCCCCTGGCTGCTGCCTCCTGCTGCTACCTTGGCCCAAGCCTTCTCGGTCAGATGTGGAGGCCTCCTCTCCATGTCACTTGGCAGCGGTATCTCCTGGCGATCACTCTCTGCCTGGCTGAGTGCCCACAGGCCGGTGCCATAGAAGTGAGGGTCTGCGTGGCTGCTGCCGTTTCCAAGCCTTCTCCCGTGGCCTGCAGTGCGAGAGGACATTGCCCTATTCCTCGGACACGTTCCTCTGTCTTTCAACCTCGAATGAAAGGTTTAAATTCCAGGGTCGGCAGCACTCCCTCCCAGAACTTCACAGCACCCAATTCACGTCTTTCTTGTGCTTTCAACACCCCCCCCCCCCCCCCCCACCCACAGCTGATACAATTGAGGTACGGGCCCTGTTCCTGCCCCCACCCTGCCAGCAGTGCTAACTCTCTCAGAAAGCGAGTTTCGTGCTGGCTGTTCATTGGAGCTTTTAACGAAGGGGGAAAGATCCTTTCTACTCCTTTTCTCGTGGGGTAGTGGTGCATATGTGTGTGTGTGTATGTGTATATGTGTCTGTATGTGTGTGTGTGTGTGTGTATGTGTGTGTCTGTATGAGTGTGTGTGTGTGTGTATATGTGTCTGTATGTGTGTGTGTGTATGTGTATATGTGTCTGTATGTGTGTGTGTGTATGTGTATATGTGTCTGTATATGTGTGTGTGTGTGTATGTGTGTGTCTGTATGAGTGTGTGTGTGTGTGTATATGTGTCTGTATGTGTGTGTGTGTGTGTGTATGTGTGTGTCTGTATGAGTGTGTGTGTGTGTGTATATGTGTCTGTATGAGTGTGTGTGTGTGTGTATGTGTGTGTCTGTATGAGTGTGTGTGTGTGTGTATATGTGTCTGTATGTGTGTGTGTGTGTGTGTATGTGTGTGTCTGTATGAGTGTGTGTGTATGTGTATATGTGTCTGTATGTGTGTGTGTGTGTGTGTATGTGTGTGTCTGTATGAGTGTGTGTGTGTGTGAGTGTGCATATATGTGTCTGTATGAGTGTGTGTGTGTATATATGTGTCTGTATAAGTGTGTGTGTGTGTGTGTGTGTGTATGTGTCTGTATGAGTTTGTGTGTGAGTGTGCATATATGTGTCTGTATGAGTGTGTGTGTGTATATATGTGTCTGTATATGTGTGTGTGTGTGTGTATGTGTCTGTATGAGTTTGTGTGTGAGTGTGCATATATGTGTCTGTATGCATGTGTGTGTATATATGTGTCTGTATGAGTGTGTGTGTGTGTGTGTGTCTGTATGAGTGTGTGTGTGAGTGTGCATATATGTGTCTGTATGCATGTGTGTGTGTATATATGTGTCTGTATGAGTGTGTTTGTGTGTGTGTATATATATGTGTCTGTATGAGTGTGTGTCTGCATGACTGTGTTTGTGTGTGTATATATATGTGTCTGTATCAGTGTGTTTGTGTGTGTGTATATATATGTGTCTTTATGAGTGTGTGTGTATATATGTGTCTGTGTGTGTGTGTATATATATATGTGTCTATATGAGTGCGTTTGTGTGTGTGTGTGTATTTATGTGACTGTATGAGTGTGTTTGTGTGTGTGTATATAAATGTGTCTTTATGAGTGTGTGTATATATATATGTGTCTGTATGAGTGTGTTTGTGTGTGTGTGTTTATATGTGTCTGTGTATTATGAGTGTGTGTGTGTGTATATGTGTCTGTATGAGTGTGTTTGTGTGTGTGTGTTTATATGTGTCTGTGTATTATGAGTGTGTGTGTGTGTGTATATGTGTCTGTATGAGTGTGTTTGTGTGTGTGTGTTTATATGTGTCTGTGTATTATGAGTGTGTGTGTGTGTGTATATGTGTCTGTATCAGTGTGTTTGTGTATATATGTGTCTGTATGAGAGTGTGTGCGTGTGTGTGTCGTGCATGTGTGTATATGTGTGCGTGCATTTGTGTATATGTTTGTTGTGCATGTGTGTATATATATATATATATGTCTGTATGAGTGTGTTTGTGCGTGTATAAATGTGTCTGTATGAGAGTGTGTGTATAAATGTGTGCTTGTATGAGTGTGTTTGTGTGTGTATATATATGTGTCTTTAAAAGTGTGTGTGTGGCTAGTCCAGTTCAGTTTCTGGTCAATGGTAACCCCCAGGATGTTGATAGTGGGGGATTCAGTGATGGTAATGCAATTGAATATCAAGGGGCGATGCTTGGATTCTCTCTTGTTGGAGACGGTCATTGCCTGACACTTGTGTGGTGTGAATATTACTTGTCACTTGTCAGCCCAAGCTCGGATATTGTCCAGGTCTTGCTGTATTTGGACATGGACTGCTTCAGTATCTGATGAGTCGTGAATGGTGCTGAACATTGTACGATCATCAGCGAACATCCTCACTTCTGACCTTATGTTGGAAGGAAGGTCATTGATGAAGCAGCTGAAGATGGTTGGGCCGAGGACACTACCCTGAGGAACTCCTGCAGTGATGTCCTGGAGCTGAGATGATTGACTTCGAACAACCACAGCCATCTTCCTTTGTGCTAGGTATGACTCCAACCAGTGGAGAATTTTCCCTAATTCCCATTGACTCCAGTTTTGCTAGGGCTTCTTGATGCCACACTCGGTCAAATGCTGCCTTGATGTCAAGGGCAGTCACTCTCACCTCTCGGGTGTGGCTCCAACAACACTCAAGCAGCTTGACACCACCCAGGGCAAAGCACACCGTCCACCACCTTAAACATTTACTCCCTCCACCACTGATGCACAGTAGCAGCAGTGTGTACCATCTACAAGATGCACTGCAGAAACTCACCAAAGCTCCTTAGGCAGCACCTTCCAAACCCACGACTGCTACCAATTAGAAGGACAAGGGCAGCAGATAGATGGGAACATCAGCACCCGCAAGTTCCCCTCCAAGCCACTCGCCATCCCGACTTGGAAATATATCGCCGTTCCTTCACTGTTGCTGGGTCAAAACTCTGGAACTCCCTTCCTAACAGCACTGTGGGTGTACCTACACCACATGGACTGCAGCGGCTCAAGAAGGCAGCTCACCACCACTTTCTCAAGGGCAATTAGGGGTGAGCAATAAATGCTGGCCCAGCCGGCAAAGCCCACATCCGATGAAAGAATTTAAAAAATGAGTGGGTAAAAGGCCGAAAAATAGGATTAGCAAAGACAGCTTTAGTTGAAGGGCTAACAATGGCACCCACGCAATGGGCCAAATTTCCTCTTCTGTGCCGTAACCTCTATGCCAGGGCTCAATAAGACAGAAATAGTGGAGTGCAGAAGGAAAAGAGGACATTGCGAAAAGAAAAGAATTAAGATGCTTAAGGACTAAATATTTAAGTCTGTTGGCATTGCACTGTGTTCTTCATCGACATCATTGTACAAAGACTGAGATTGGAAGAACTTCCAAATGATTGAAAGGTACAATTTGCCAACACTCTAGCTGTAGTTGCTTCTAGATTTCACAGTTCAATTATTGGGCTCGTTAGCAATTTATCCAAAAATGTTAGGAAATAGAGATAGTTTAAGTAAGTTATATTGGGATTTGTGAGTGTTAGGATTGAGTTTTAGCTTTAAAGTTTAAGTTTGATTTGTATTTTTGTATCTGTGTGTTAATAAAGGTCAAATGGAGTTTTAGTTTAACCTTAAAAAGGTGCTTGCATTTCTATTGAGTTTTACAACCCCTAAAGAGAAGGACCCCTAAAGAGAAGAGAAATACAAGGGTAGACGAATTGAACTGTTGCCTAGAAACAGGGGGCCAGTAAGTCAGGTCCATCCCACACACACACACAAACACACACACACACATAGAAGAGAAACAGCAGTGGTTTTGAAAGCTGTTCGAGTGAAATTGGTTCTGAAAGTTGCTGCCAGGAGAGACTGGAGCAAAGGGGACAGATAGCCAGTCCCAAGCTAAAGGAAAAACCCTCAAAGTCCAGGGAAGTGGAAGAGGGGAAAGTCCAAAGCAGACCTCCCAGTCCAAGAAAGGACAGGAACCTGGGTAAAGGTCCTGTTAAGTGAAGCTAAGAGTGAGGGGCAGAGAGAAAGGCTCCAAGCTTCCAGCTTTAAAGAGACAAAAGCTGCAGAAAGCAGATTTAAAGTGAGAACAGCTTGCAAGAAGCAAAAAGGCCCAAAGAGGCAACTGAAGGTCTGTAACTCTTTGCTGGGGGCATGTGAAGCAGTGGTATACTGTTGGCAGTTGAATCAGAGGGACAGTGTGTGCGGAAGACAGCTTAAATGCATGTGGTGACCCAGGGAAGAGGGACATCAGAAGAAGAGTTTGAAACCCTGGAGGCGAGGTCTTGGAGAGTGGAGATTGGAAACCCTCGTGTGAAGGATGGAGTGCAGTGAGACTAGTTGATTCATGATGTGACAAGGGTCTGGGGGGAGTTGAGGAGAGGCCCATAGCATCTGTCTGGGGTGGCATCTGTCACTTGGTTTCAGAGTGTGGTGTGTCTGACCACAGGTCGCCTATTGGTTTACATGGACTGTGTACTTACTGTGAACATTAGAGTATAAGATATCTTTTGTAACTTGTGTTATCCTTACAAATCTGTATATATCTGTAAAGGTATAGTTGTGGGTGAAGGAGTATTGTAATATAGTTCATCTTTTCTTGCTTAATAAACGTTTTATTCTTTTATTAAAAGTTCATTAGCTGACTCCGGTGACTCTGTTCAATAGTTACTCTCCACATATCTACACAAACAAATACAAGTTATCAAGCTGGGTTCCTCTCTGGGATCAGGTTTGTCCAGGGGGATCTCAGCTGGGGAATTAAAGCAAAAGCATTTTCAACTCAGAACCTCCAAACGATTCACATGGAATTGAACACGTGCTCTCATCCATAAAAACAGGGATGTGCAGAGGGAAGACTACCACGGAGTGAGGTGCAGACGGAGTGTGTAGTTGGAAATGTGGCTCAGGTGGGAATTTGGTGGAGACACAAAGAGGTGCTTCTTTTTCTGCTCCTTTACAGCCTTAAGGAGCTGATGAGTTTCCTTCCTTTGGCTCCAAACTAGGTGAGTGCAACTTTCTATTACTTTATCCGTGTAAATTATTAACTAATTGACTAATTAAATAAAGAAGGTTTGACAGAAATGGCAGGACTGGTGGTGTGCCGTGACTGTAGCATGTAGGAATCTGTGAAATGCACTGTGATCCCTCACAACCATTTCTGCACCTTAGGCAACTTTGACTCAGAGTTGATGAGCTGGAGTCTGAGTTGTGGACATTGCGGAGGATCAGGAAGGGGGAGAGTCGCCTGGATACTTTGTTCCAGGAGGCAATCAGGCCCCATAGGTTAGGCAGAACTTTAGAGTTGGTCACTGGTCAGGGATAGGAGGGTATTACTGCAAGTCAGGCAGGTATGGGGAACCAGCATGTAGTGATGGAGGAACCTCAGCCACTGACTTTGTCCAACAGGTATGAACGAGGTGCTTGCTCCCTGTGTGGATGAGGAGAAGGACTGCACAGCAGTGAATGAGCAGACTGGCCATGATGCCATGGTGAAAATACCACTCCTGTGGGTGCAGTGAAGAGGAATGTGGTAGTGATAGGAGACAGCATAGTTGGGGGGTAGGTACTGTTCTCTGCAGCCCTGTGATCGGGAGCTCTGAAGGTTGTGCTGCCTACCTGATGTCAGGGTTAAGGACATCTGCTCATGGGTGGAGAAGATCTTGGAGTGGGAGGGGTAGGATCCAGTTGTTGTGGTCCATGTAGGAATCAACAACATAGGTAGAGCCAAGAATGATGTTCTGTTATGAGAGTTTGAGGAGTTAGGATCCAAATTAAAACACAAAGCATCAAAGGTAATCACCTCTGAATTGTTATGTGAGCCATGCATCAATTCTCATAGGGTCAAGCAGATTAGAGAATGAAAAGAGTAGTGTGGGAAGAAGGAGTTTCGATTCATGGAGCACTGGCATCAGTTCTTGGGGAAGAGTGAGCTATTTCCTTGGGATGGGCTTTACTTGACCTGACCTGGAACCAGTGTCCTGGCCCATCATAAAACTAGGACTGTTTAAGTTAACTGAGTGGGGGTGGGAGGGGAAAGGGTTGAGGTGAAGGGAAATTTAGAAATCTAAAGAGGAAGGTCAAGGCATCTGAACAGTATAGCGATGTGGGTAAAGGGACAGAGAGTTTAACAAAAATTGTACATCATCGAATAAGGTCAATGCAGGGAATAGAAGTAAAAACAATGAAATTAAAGGTTCCTTATCTGAATGCATGAAGCATCTGCAATAAGACAGGTGAATTAGTGGCACAAATAGAGGTAAATGATTTCGATCAAATCGCCATTACAGGGATATGGTGACAAGGTGATCAAGGTTGGGAAATAAATATTCCAGGGTACACTATATTTCAAAAAGACAGACAGAATGGAAAAGGAGGAGGGGTGGCCCTGACAGTGAGGGATGTCATAAGGACGTGAGTGAGAAAGGATCTGGCCTCAGAAAATCATGAAGTAGAATCAGTATGGGTGCAAATTAGGAATAGCGAGAGTCAGAAAACACTGGTGGGAGTAGTTTATAGGCCCCCTAATGATAGTTATACTATTGGGCAGAGCATTAAACAAGAAATTATTGGATCTTGTGACAAATGATATGAAATGAAATGACTTTAATCTTCATAAAGACTGGGACAATCAAATTGGCAAGTATGGTCTAGAAGATGAATGTTTTCTTGACAGTTTCTTAGAGCAATACATTTTGGAAACAATAAAAATAAAGTTATCTTCGATCTAGTATTGTGTAATGAAGCAAAGTTAATTTGTTTGCAGACAGAAAGAACATGTACATACATTGCTGTTTCAGCTAAACAAAATAAGCCACAGACATTCACTGATTCATTCCTCAGGGCAATGCTTTGACCAATCAGGGTCAAGCTGCCTGATTTAAATTTCAAACAATGTTTGGCAGTTAACCATCAGTCACCATCAGTGGTGTATTCTCCATGGCAATGCCACTTGCCAACCAAACAGCACTCTCCTCACATACAGTATAAATTGTTGTTTTCCCCCTTATATTGGTATTCTTGCGAGTGTCCTGATGAGTGCAAGACAAAAAGCCTAGACATGTCTCTTTTTTACAGCAATACTCAAGTTCTGTATTACCAAATGATTATTAATTAGTCATGTTGTAGTAAAAGATCCACTGGGAAATAGTGATCATAATACCATTGAATTCCATGTTAAGTTTGAAAGTGACATATTCCAATCACAAACAAGAATCTTAGCACATGCCAATTACATAGGCATGAGGGGAGAACTGGCTAAGGTTGATTGGGTAAATAAACTAAAAAGTAATGGAGGTAAATGAACAGTGGGAAATATGTAAAGAAATAATTCAGGATGTTCAACAAAACTACATTCTATTGAAAACCAAAAATTCAGCAAGAACGACCCATCCGTGGCTCACTCAAGAAGTTAAGGCTCGTATAAGGTTACAATGTTGCAAAAAAACAGTAGCAAGTCGGAGGGTTGTGGGTGTTTTAGAAACCAATGAAGGGCCACCAAAATGTTGATAAAAAGTGAAAAAAATAGAATATGAGTAAACTAGCAAGAAATATAAAAAAACAGATCGCAAGAGCTTTTATAAGTATATAAGAAGGAAGGGAGTAGCTAAAGTAAATGTTGGTCCTTTAGAAGCAGTGACAGGAGGAATTATCATGGGGAATGAGGAAAAGGTGGAAGCATTGAACAAGTATTTTGTCTCTGTCTTTACAGTTGAAGACACAAGTTTCATACCAGGGATGGACAATAGATAACTAGGGGGCTAAAAAGAGTGAGGAAGTTAATATAAGCAGAATAAAAGTATTGTGGAAATTTAAGGGATTAAAATCCGAAAAATCCTCAGAACCTAATTGCTCACACCCTAGGGCCCTGAGGTAGCGGCAGTAGATTCTTTAGATTGGAAATGGTCCAGATACTAGATTGGAAATTTGCAAATGTTGCACCACTTTTCAAGAAAGGAGCGAGAAAGAAAACAGTGCACTACAGGTCAATTAGCCTAACATTGGTTGTTGTGAAAATCTATTCACAGAATCACAGAATCACACAGTGCAGAAGAGGCCCTTCGGTCCATCGAGTCTGCACCAACACGTGAGAAACACCTGACCTACCTACCTAATCCCACTTACCAGCACTTGGCCCATAGCCTTGAATGTTATGACGTGCCAAGTGCTCATCCAGGTACTTTTTAAAGGATGTGAGGCAACCCACCTCCACCACCCTCCCAGGCAGCACATTCCAGACCGTCACCACCCTCTGGGTAAAAAAGTTTTCCCTCACATCCCCCCTAAACCTCCTGCCCCTCACCTTGAACTTGTGTCCCCTTGTGACTGACCCTTCAACTAAGGGGGATAGCTGCTCCCTATCCACCCTGTCCATGCTCCTCATAATCTTGTACACCTCGATCAGGTCGCCCCTCAGTCTTCTCTGCTCCAATGAAAACAACCCAAGTCTATCCAACCTCTCTTCATAACTTAAATGTTTCATCCCAGGCAACATCCTGGTGAATCTCCTCTGCACCCCCTCCAGTGCAATCACATCCTTCCTATAATGTGGCGACCAGAACTGCACACAGTACTCCAGCTGTGGCCTCACCAAGGTTCTATGCAACTCCAACATGACCTCCCTACTTTTGTAATCTATACCTCGATTGATAAAGGCAAGTGTCCCATATGCCTTTTCACCACCCCACTAACATGCCCCTCCACCTTCAGAGATCTATGGACACACACGCCGAGGTCCCTTTGTTCCTCAGAACTTCCTAGTGTCATGCCGTTCATTGAATATTTCCTTGTCAAATTACTCCTTCCAAAGTGTATCATCTCACACTTTTCAGGGTTAAATTCCATCTGCCACTTATCTGCCTATTTGACCATCCCGTCTATATCTTCCTGTAGCTCAAGACACTCAACCTCACTGTTAACCACCTGGCTAATCTTTGTGTCATCCGCAAACTTACTAATCCTACCCCTCACAGAGTCATCTATGCCGTTTATATAAATGATGAATAATAGGGGACCCAGCACAGATCCCTGTGGTACGCCACTGGACACTGGCTTCCAGTCACTAAAACAGCCTTCTGTCATCACCCTCTGTCTCCTACAACTAAGCCAATTTTGAATCCACCTTATCAAAGTACCCTGTATCCCATGTGCATTTGCCTTCTTTATAAGTCTCCCATGTGGGACCTTGTCAAAGGCTTTGCTGAAGTCCATATAACCTACATCAACTGCACTACCCTCATCTACACACCTGGTCACCTCCTCAAAAAATTCAATCAAATGTGTTAGGCATGACCTCCCTCTGACAAAGCCATGCTGACTATCCCTGATCAAACCTTACCTCTCCAAGTGGAGATATATTTTCTCCTTCAGAATTTTCTCCAATAGTTTCCTAACCACTGACGTGAGACTCACTGGTCTATAGTTCCCTGGCTTATCTCTACAAACCTTCTTAAATAGCGGAACCACATTAGCTGTTCTCGAGTCCTCTGGCACTTCCCCCGTGGCCAAAGAGGAATTCAAAATTTGGGTCAGAGCCCCTGCGATCTCCTCCCTTGCCTCCCTCAGCAGTCTGGGACACAAATCATCCGGAAGTCTTAATAATACACTTTAAAAAGTACAGTATGATTCAAACAAGTCAACATGGTTCTACTAAAGGGAAATCCTGTTTGACAACTTTATTAGAATTATTTGAGGATGTAACTAGTAGGGTAGATAATGGAGAAGCAGCAGATATAGTATACCTGGATTTCCAAAAGGCATTCAATGAGGTGCCACACAAAAGGCAAGATAAGGTCTCATGGAGTTGGGAGTAATATGAATAGAGAATTGGCTAATGGGTAGAAAGCAGATAGTGGGCATAAATGGGACTTTTTCAAGTTGGCAGGCATTGAATAGTTGAGAACAAAAACAGAATTACCTGGAAAAACTCAGCAGGTCTGGCAGCATCGGCGGAGAAGAAATCAATTAACGTTTCAAGTCTTCACGGCCCTTCGGCAGAACTGAAGCATAGTTAGGAGAGGGGAGAAATATAAGCTGGTTTAAGGTGGGGGGGGCGGGGGGGGGAGAGAGAAGTTGAGGGTGTGGTGATTGTGGAGATAAGCAAGCAGTGATAGGAGCAGATAATCAAAAGATGTCACAGACAAAAGGATCAAAGAGGTGTTGAAGGTGGTGATATTTGTCTAAGAAAAGTGCTAATTAAGAATGGAAGACAGGACACTCAAAGTACAGCTCTAATGGGGGTGGGGTGGAAAAGACTAACAAGGTTTTAGTTTTAGATTTAAAAATAATGGAAATAGGTGGGGAAAGAAGAATTTATATAAATTATTGAGAAAAAAAAAGGGGGGGGAGAAACGGGGTGGGGATGGGGGGAGGGGGAGTTTAAGATCTAAAGTTGTTGAATTCAATATTCAGCCCGGAAGGCTGTAAAGTGCCTAGTCGGAAGATGAGGTGCTGTTCCTCCAGTTTGCGTTGGGCTTCACTGGAACAATGCAGCAAGCCAAGGACAGACATGTGGGCAAGAGAACAGGGTGGAGTGTTAAAATGGCAAGCGACAGGGAGGTTTGGGTCTTTCTTGCGGACAGACCGCAGGTGTTCTGCAAAACGGTCGCCCAGTTTGCGTTTGGTCTCTCCAATGTAGAGGAGACCGCATTGGGAGCAACGAATGCAGTAGACTAAGTTAGGGGAAATGCAAGTGAAATGCTGCTTCACTTGAAAGGAGTGTTTGGGCCCTTGGACGGTGAGGAGAGAGGAAGTGAAGGGGCAGGTGTTGCATCTTCTGCGTGGGCATGGGGAGGTGCCATAGGTGGGGGTTGAGGAGTAGGGGGTGATGGAGGAGTGGACCAGGGTGTCCCGGAGGGAACGATCCCTATGGAATGCCGTCGGGGGGGGGTGAAGGGAAGATGTGTTTGGTGGTGGCATCATGCTGGAGTTGGCGGAAATGGCGGAGGATGATCCTTTGAATGCGGAGGCTGGTGGGGTGATAAGTGAGGACAAGGGGGACCCTATCATGTTTCTGGGAAGGAGGAGAAGGCGTGAGGGAGGATGAGCGGGATATGGGCCGGACACGGTTGAGGGCCCTGTCAACGACCGTTGAGTACTGCAAGGATCAGTGCTGGGGTCTCAGCTATTTACAATCTATATTAATGACATTAATGAAGAAGCAGAGAGTAATGTATCAAAGTTTGCTGATGATACCAAGCTAGGTGGAAATGTAAGCTGTGGGGAGGATATAGAGAGGCTGCAAACTGACATAGACAGGTTAAGTGAATGGGCAATTAGATGGCAGATTGAACATAATGTAGGGAGTGTGAAGTTA
This sequence comes from Cetorhinus maximus, assembly GCF_964194155.1. NCBI lineage: Eukaryota > Metazoa > Chordata > Chondrichthyes > Lamniformes > Cetorhinidae > Cetorhinus > Cetorhinus maximus. The sequence continues at coordinate 122,207,432 of NC_135889.1, forward strand.
TTCACTTTGGTCATAAGGATAGAAAAACAGAATATTTTGAAAAAGTGTGAAATTGTAAATGTTGATGTTCAGAGAGATTTGGGTGTACTTGTACAAGGAACACAAAAAGTTAACATACAGTACAGCAGGCGACTAAGGCGGCAAATGGCATGCTGGCCTTTATTGCAAGGGGATCGGAGTACAGGGATAAAGAAGTCTTGCTATAATTGTACAGGGTGTTGTTGAGACCACATCTGGAATAGTGTGTGCAGTTTTGGTCTCCACATTTAAGAAAGGGTACATTTGTGTTGGAGGTGGTACAGCAAAGGTTCACTGGATTGGTCCCTGGGATGAGAGGTTGTCCTATAATGAGAGGCTGAGGAAATTGGGCTTATATTCATTGGAGTTTAGAAGAATGAGAGGCGATCTCTTTGAAACCTATAAAATTCTGAAGGGGCTTGATGGGGTGGACACTGAGAGATTGTTTCTGCTGGTCGGAGAATCTAAAACACGGGGGCACAGTCTCAGGATAAGGAGCCGATCACTTAGGACTGAGATGAGGGGAAATTACTTCACTCAGAATTCTCTACCCCAAAGGGTTGTCGATGCTCCATTGTTGAATACATTTAAGGCTGGGATGGACAGGTTTTTGGTCTCTCAGGGAATTAAGGGATATGGGGAGCGGGCAGGAAAATGGAGTTGAAGCCCAAGATCAGCCATGATGGTATTGAATGGGGGAGCAGGCTTGATGGGCCGTGTGGTCTACTCCTGCTCCTATTTCTTATGTTCTTCTGGCTTTTACTTCTTCAACCATAGGAATGCCAACTCTGACAGGATGTAATCCTGGCATTTCATCACATGACCTCCACCCTCCAATCACTTGTCTCCCCCCCACCCCCCAACCCCAATCCCACTGGTCGCTCAATGCATCCAATCACGTGGCTCATGTGTCCTGCCAATTGGAAAGCGAACAGACTCTTTGTTACCTGCTTGAATGATTCTTAACTCTCTGTCAAGCTTCCTTTTCCTTCCCAAACTCTAACATTTTTATAATCAATAAACAACAAACACACCAAAAGGATTTAATTTGTTTTATTATGAACAGCCCTTGGATTTGCCTTAAGATTAACCTTTCACTCCTGTAGAGTCCAAGACAATCCTGGAGGGTGTGGTAAGCCATCTGTCCTGGTGGGTGGGGGTGGGGGTGGGAGTGGCTTTGCAAGGTTTAAATGCAGGCACACTCCTCAGTGATAATATTGGGGATAGTCTCGTATTTGAAGGTGTAGCCGCTATCGGAGGTTGTCCTGACCCTCAGTGGTTTCATGGTTCCGGGGACCGAGGTGCAGCAGACCTTGAGGCCAAGGCTGGAGGTAAGCTGATTGGAGTTGGAGCAGGTCCCATTGCAGTAGTAGAAGGTGAAGACGCTGGGTTGGACAATCCAGTTGCCCCATCCCAATTCCTCGAAGGAGATGTTGACGGCAGAGCGGTGGCAATCGTCGTGGATCAGCTCAGCCGACGGCGGCCTCTGCAGGAGACTGACGTAGGCCGGGGACCAGGGGACCGTGGAGCGTCTGGATCGAGAGGGCCCTGAGGTCCTTGTGGACGTCTGGATGAAGGGCATGTTTACCTGGTCCATCACACAGTGGCAACCTGGGCAGTTGACCTGCAGAAAAAGTATCTTGTGCGAGATGTACGGGAGGAAGTGCTCAGAGATGTGAAAAATGGCCCACTGCCCCTCAACCACCACGCTCTCAGCTGCCTGGGCAAAGCTGCCAGGCTCAGTGAGGAAGTACAGCTCAGCAGGAGGGTCAGTCCCAGGGGGCAGCTGGACCCCAGCGTAAAACCAGAACTCAGCAGAAGTCACTCGGCAACGGTGGGAGTGCAAGGATGGCTGAAAGACATAGCTGTAGTTACCCACAAATCCCTCATAGCGTAGGTCACATGGGATGCCTGTAATTAAATGGAGAAGGAAGGGTTACAAATATAAAAGTGTATCAAACAGAATGATTTCCATTTGTTTGTCACGTCTAAGCCTCATTCGTGGTTTGCTGATTAGGATTCGCCCACGACTATGCCATTTTGTATTTGAAAGTGCAATCTTTCACATTATTGGCTTTCCCAACTCCCCAACCACCCAAACACATTTTGTGTCATCTGCAAACTTCAGCTGCAATCATTGTGGATTGTGTCAAATGTGCAATCTCAGCCACCCCCACCCCAAACCCACCGAGCTGTTGTTTTCCAGCGGTCACTCAGTGGGCGATGCTTTTGCCTCTCACTCAGGCAGGTTGTGGGTTCAAGAACCACTCCAGAAACTGGGGCAAACAATCTAGGCTGACCCTGCAGTACTGAGGGAGTGCTGCACTGTTGGAGCTGCCTTCTATCGGGTGAGATGCTGAACTTGTCGGCTCTCTCAGCAAAGTGTGTGGAAGATCCCATGGCAATTGGTTTGAAGTCGAGCAGGGGGTGGTGGGGGGTGGGGGTGGGTGGTGGGGTTCTTGCCTGTGTCCTGGTTAATATTTATCCCTCAATATTCATCACTCTACAAATATCTGCCCATTATCACAATGCTGGGTGTGGGAGCTTGCTGTGCACAGACTGGCTGTCCTTAACAACAGTGGGTACACCTTAAAAAGTTCTTCATTGGCTTATGAAGTGCTTTGGGTCAACCTGAGGTGGCGGAAGGCGCTATGGAAATGCAAGTCCTCCTTTTCTACACAGAAAACGGAGACAATCAACAAGTTTGACCGGAAGGAAAGTGCAGCTTACTGGTCACAGGGAATGAAATGATCTCTGACTTGTCACCATCCTGGTCGGGTCTTTGGTGGCCAATCCAGCGGGTGATGCGCCGGGCCAGGCGGCGGTTCTGGAAGGGATTGCGCCGCAGCTGCGGGCTGGTTGCGTCGCAGGTCAGCGGGGGTTCCGCCAGCCCCAGGTTCCGCAGAATCGCCTCCTGCACCCTGGCAATGACAGCGTCCTCGCTGAGGCTCTGCATCCAGCAGGAAGCGGCCAGCACAGGGACCAGGCACATCAGAGTCAGCAGGACAGCCAGCAACATGCCCAGGGACACAGAGAGTGCAGAAAACTTGTGAGAGAAGGGCAGCCCAGACATCGAGGCAGAGACAGAGACAGAGAGAGGGAGAGAGTGAGAGAGGTATTAAGGGAGGGAATGGTGAGCAATAAGGACGGAGAGTAGGAGATACACGCGATAGGTAGCGAGAAAAGGGTGATTGAGGTGCAAAGGGATTAGAATCGCAGAGAGGGAGAGACAGAGAGGAGGAGAAAGAGACAGGGCAAGATCCAGAGAGAGAGAGAGAGAGAGGCACAGGTACAGACAGAAACAATACAGAGAGAGAGAGAGAGAGGCACAGGTACAGACAGAGACAATACAGAGGGAGGGAGAGAGAGAGAATGTGTGAGAGTTTGAGCGACACAGAGAGTGAGGGAGAGACAGAGAGAGGAGGAGGAGAAAGAGACAGGGCAAGATCCAGAGAGAGAGAGAGAGAGAGGCACAGGTACAGACAGAGACAATACAGAGAGAGAGAGAGAGAGGCACAGGTACAGAAAGAGACAATACAGAGAGAGAGAGAGGCACAGGTACAGACAGAGACAATACAGAGGGAGAGAGAGAGAGAGAATGTGAGAGAGTTTGAGCGACACAGAGAGTGAGGGAGAGATAGAGAGTGAGAAAGAAAGACAGACAGACAGCAAGGCAGCGAGAGGGAAATTGAGAGAGGGGGAGATCCGGAGAGAGAGAGAGAGAGATCCGGAGAGAGAGAGAGAGAGAGGTACACTCACAGATAGAGAGGCAGAAGTGTACTCACCACTGAGAGACAAAGAGCCAGCGAGACAGAGAAGGAGACAAAACGGGGATACACAAGGAGAATGTGGGAGAGGTGGGCTGAGAGATTCAGACACAGGGTGAGACCGAAAGGTAGACAGACACTGGGAGAAAGTGAAAGAAGCAGCGAGAGAGAGAGAGAGAGAGAGAAACAGAAATAAAGGTGGAATAAAGCAATGGGGACCAGAGGGACAGAGTTGGAAAGACAAACGGGTCAGTCACAAAGAGAGTGCAAAATGAGGCAAGACCTGGGACTGGACAGAGATAAAGATGTGGACAAGAGAGAGAGAGAGAGAGATAGCAATGTCCTTTTATTGTGGTCTTCAGAACTCCTGCAGCCCCAGCAGACGCCTCCTCAGATGTTCACTTGAGGGGAGGTTGAGCTGGCAAACTTGTCATTCGCCCTGGAGGAGTTTGGTCAAGTGTGCTGCCCCCTCAGCCTAGCTGCTCTTTGTCTCTCTCTCTCTCTCTGTCTCTCTCCTCTCACTGAGCTGCAGTGGAGTGCGAAGGAGCGAGTGGGTCCCACTCACTATCAGGGCTCTGATAGTCTAGTGACACTGGGTACATCCTCCCAGGATTGTTGTCAGGGCAGTGACGCAGCTCTGTGTGCCTGAGTTCACTGTTATCTCAGCTGCATGAGAACGCACAAAGCTCTATCTGTGGAATTTCTTGTTTTGGGCTCAGGCAATAAAGGAACCGCCGCCGTCCACCAGCGACTGAAATTCAAACAAAGGCTAATCTCGGAGACAAGACAGAACCAAACCAACTCTTCACAGATTCCAAAACACCTCCTCACAGCTCTCAGCAGGGGTGCGAGGTCACCTCCTTTAGTCACCTCCCCTGCCTTTCGCTGCCTGACCATCCCCCTCTCCCTCTCCCTTTTGTTAGTCTGGGATGGGGAGAGAGCAGGGGCAAGTGGGGTTCATTTCGGATTGATACAGCAGTTACAGAAAGAACTTACATTTCGCAACCTCAAGATGCCCTAAAGCACTTCACAGCCAATCAAGTGCTTTCGAAATATAGTCACTGTTGTAATGTAGGAAATGCAACAGGCAGTTTGTGTGCATGATGCTGGTTGAGGGATAAGTATTGGTCCAGGAACTGGGGAGAATGCCCCTTCTCTTCAAAACAGCACTGTGAGATCTTTGATGTCCACTAGGGAGGGCAGACAGAGCCTTAGTTTAATGTCTGACAGTGCAGCATTCCCTTCAGTTCCTCACTGGGAGTGCCAGCCAGGACTTTGTGCTTAAGTTTCTCCTGTGTGAAGTCCGAACCCACAGCTTTCTAACCCAGAGCGGTGAGGATGCTGCCCCATTGAGCCAGAGTCACTGGGTGTGCGCAACTTTTCAAGAACGATCCCTTTAGGTGGCAGGTTTCACTGCACGGACCTGGCTTATAGTCACCGATCCATTTCACAAAGGGGCCTGAAACACACATTAAGGCTCCCAAATTGTGTTTGAAATGTGGTCTCAGGTTATTTTCCAGCCGAGTCTTCTCAGCGTAGCCAGGCTTTCTAACCGATACAGAACGTGGTACACTTATAATGCAGAGTATGTGTGCGGGCAGCACGCACACTGGTCCCTGCACAGTCCTTGTTTCCACTCAAAGAAACAGCCATTTACCCCGTTGAACATTTAGGCCGGAACACTGAAGAAACCTTTTCACAGAATGCCAATGGATATTTGCAGAACGGTGACATCATCGGGAGAGATCAGCACCTCGGTGATAAATTTCTTTATATATAGAGGACTCGACACAGTGTCAGTCTCCAATCACCCCGTGGCGTCACAGGGAATGCACGACGTGCCTTGCACGAAAGACAGGAATATTCCAGATGGTATCGTCTAAATACAGGAACTTTCCTGAGAGGTCGCTCACTGTGACGAGATACGAAATGGTCACAGTCCCAACCCAGTGTAGAACAATAGGTAGATCTCAGGGTGAAGGGACAGACATGGGAAAAGTAAGAGAAAAACTTGCATTTATGTCACACCCTTCACAATCCCAAACCTCCTTCCATCCAATGCAGTAAAGCCACTATTTTAATGTAGGGAATGGAGGGGAAACAGTGCCATAGTGATCACTGAACTAGACTAATTCTCTGGGGACATGGGTTCGAATCTCACCATGGCAGCTGGTGGAATTTAAATTCAGTTAATAAAATCTGGAATAGTCTCAGTAATGGTGACCATCACAACCATCATCGAGTGTTGTAAAAACCCATCTGGTTCACTAATGTCCTATAGGGAATGAAATCTGCCATCCTTACCTGGTCTGGCCTACATGTGGCTCCAGACCCACAGCAATGTGGTTGACTCTTAACTGCCCCTCTGAAATGGCCTAGCAAGCCACTCAGTTCAAGGGCAATTAAGGATGGGCAGCAAATGCCCACACCCCATGAAATAATTTTTTTTAAAAATGGCAGCCAATTTGTACACAGCAAGCTCCCACAAACAACAATGTGATAAATGGCTGGATAGTGATAAATGAGGCTGAGAGTAGTACCGAGGGAGTGCTGCAATGTTGGAGATGCCATCTTTCGAATGAGGCCCTGTCTGCCTTCTCAGGTGAATGTGAAAGACCCCACGGCACTCTTTCAAACAAAGAGTGTCTTGTCCAGCATTTACCATCCAATCACTAAAAACAGATTATCTGGCTGTTACTGCACTCCCATGTGCAAATTAGATGTTGTGTTTCCCACATTATAACCGTGACTACACTTCAGAAGTACTTCATTGGCTATAAAGCATTTTGGGACATCCTGAGATTGTGAAAGGTGCTATATAAATGCAAGATCACTTTCTGTCTCTCTTTCTCTCTGTCCCCCCCAGACCCTCGCTCTAACTCTAGCCGGCTGGAGCAGTGTATGTCGAGTCCAATCTGCACTTCCTCACTTAGGTTCAGCTGCTTCATATCAAATGTCAAGGCAGTTTAGATCCTTCTAATTCTGTCGGCCTCCCTCCCTGTGTCTCCCACCCCCATTGCTTGGCTAAGATAGCACAAATCCTTCTGCAATGTCACTTAAAGGCAGACGCATACCACCTCGCTTCCCTCCTGGGATGGCCAATTCTGAATCCCCGCCACAGAACAGATAAGGGCCTTTGAATTCTTGTACAGGATGTGCAGCCACTGGTGTCCCCACCTCCTCCCTTCCCACAGCCAACTTTCTCTTCATAGGCTGCTCAGTCAATGAATGGCTGCCCCCTGTGCAACCTACTCCCTGCAACCCCCCCCTCTCCATCCCACCCACTTAGCACCACCCACCAGTCCAGCCTTTATTGGTGTTGTCAAACTAGGATTACCATGGGGTATGCTGGGAGGAAAACCAGCTGGACAAACACCGACACCTTCAAACAATGAGCTACAGAGCAGCGTGGGAGGACAGAGAGCAACTCCGACAGGCTGAGGGGAACAGGGTAGGCACGGAAATTTAAAAGGCACTTGCCGCTGAGAGGGGCTATTCCTATGGGACAGGATTGCACACTGTAACACTGAGATTCATGGAGAAGAGAGCTTAAGCAATAAGCTTCCCAGCAGAGTGTAGGTAGCTCTGAGGGAGAACTCTTGAAAGACAAACTGCTCCCTGCCTATCCCTGAACCCTCAGCCAACTGGCCGGTAAGTAAAATATCCTGAATCATTTCATTCTGTGCTGTCGAAAACAAGTAGCGGTGAAGTGCTTTAAGAGTGTATCGGAACTCTAATAGGGATATCAAATCACTTAATGTGTTTGAGGAATGAGGGGTACCTGATTGGGCAGAAGTCATGCTGCAGCTTAGCAAAGCCCTGGTCAGACCAGACCTGAATTACTATTAGAAGCTCTGGGCACCACACCTTATCCATTATAGTCCGGGATCTTCTCCTTCTCCTCTTCTTAGGCAGTTCCCCAGGTTCGAGGGTGACTTGCTCCCACTCCGGTCTGGTAGTTTCTGAGCTGGCTGATCGGCCCAACATGCGATCTGCAGACTCTGCCACATGCGGGGCAGGTGGTGTTGAAGGGGTTGGGTGGGTGGGTTGTTTGGGGGGGAGGTTTATGCACTCCCTCCGAAGCCCTGACTTCGCCTCTGTACACTCCCAATGGAGTCCCTTTGTGTTCATTGTTTTCCGAATAAAACTTGTCCATTCTGGTCAGTCACGGACCAGGGTCTCCCATGAGTCGATGGGGATGTTTGGCCTCTTCAGAGATGCTTTGGGGACATCCCTAAAACGTTTCCGCTGACCTCCTGGGAGTGTCCTGCCCCGACTGAGTTCCGAATAGAGCAGTAGCTCCGGGAGTCTGGTGCCAGGCGTATGAATGATGTTTCCCACCCAAAGAAGCTGGTTTGAGGTGATTAGCACCTCGATGCTGGGCAAGTTGGCTTGAGAGGGGGTCCTGCTGTTGGACCACCTTTCTTGCCAGTGGATCTGGAGGATACTGTGAAGGCATCGCTGGTGGTACTTCTCCAGTGCTTTGAGGTGCCTGCTGTAGGTTGTCCAAATCTAGGGTAGTAATAGTGTAAAGGGCACAGAGAGGGAAAAATGCCTTGGGCATGCTCAGGTATGATTCCTGCCTAACAAGGAAGGATTTGGCTCCACGGAATGAGGTGGGTCATGTGGATCATGTCAATAGGGAAACATGATCATAGTATCATCAGATTTAGATTAACCATGGGAAAGAACTAAGAAAAATCTGTAGTAAAAATACTTATTTGCAGGAAGGCCAATCTCAGTGGGTTGAGAATGGATCTGTCCCAGGGTAAATTGGAATCAAAGATTGACGCTCAGAACTGAAGTTGGCTTTAAAGAGTTCAGGTATAGTCGAGGTACATTCCTGCGAATGGGAAACAGAAAGCAAACAAACCCAGAGCTCCCTGGATGATGAAAGAGATAGAGAGTAAGATGAAGCAGAAAATGGAAGTGAGAGGCAAACAGAGAGTATGAGAGGAGACTGGCATCTAACACAAAGGGAATCCAAAACTCTTCCACAAGCATATAAATAGTAAAAGGAGGAGGGGGGCCAATTAGGGACCAAAAAGGAGTTTTACACATGGAGAGAAAGGGCATGGCTGAGGTATTAAATGAGTACTTTGCAACTGTCTTTACCAAGGAAGAAGGTGCTATCCAAGTCATAGTGAACGAGAAGGTTGTTGAGATACTGGGTGGGCTGAAAATTGAGAAAGAGGAGGTACTAGAAAGGCTGGCTGTACTTAAAGTTCATAAGTCACTGAGACTTGGTGAGGAGTATCCACGGATACTGAGGGAAGCAAGGATGGTAATTGCAGAAGCAGTGTCCATAATCCTCCGATGCTGCTTAGATACGGGGGCTGGAGGGGGGTGTGGGGGGTAGAGGGCTGGACAATTGCTTACATTACACCCTTGTTCAAAAATGGCGGGGAAGATTTTAAAAATGATAGTCCGGGATGGAGTTAACAGTCGTTTGGACAAATGTGAAGTAATTAAGAAAAACCAGCGTGGATTTGTTAAAGCCAAATTGTGTTTAACCAAAACAAAAACAGAATTACCTGGAAAAACTCAGCAGGTCTGGCAGCATCGGCGGAGAAGAAAAGAGTTGACGTTTCGAGTCCTCATGACCCTTCAACAGAACTGAGTAAAATTAGGAGAGGGGTGAAATATAAGCTGGTTTAAGGTGGGGTGGGGGGATGTGGGGGGAGAGAAGTTGGGGGGCGGTGTGGTTGTAGGGACAAGCAAGCAGTGATAGGAGCAGATAATCAAAAGATGTCACAGACAAAGGAACAAAGAGGTGTTGAAGGTGGTGATATTATCTAAGAGAATGTGCTAATTAAGAATGGATGGCAGGACACTCAAGGTACAGCTCTAGTGGGGGTGGGGTGGAAAGACTGACAGGGCATTACAGGTATAGATTTAAAATTAATGGAAATAGGTGGGAAAAGAAAAATCTATATAAATTATTGGAAAAAACAAAAGGGAGGGGGAAGAAACGGAAAGGGGGTGGGGATGGAGGAGGGAGTTCAAGATCTAAAGTTGTTGAATTCAATATTCAGTCCAGAAGGGTGTAAAGTGCCTAGTCGGAAGATGAGGTGCTGTACCCCCTTTCCGTTTCTTCCCCCTCCCTTTTGTTTTTTCCAATAATTTATATAGATTTTTCTTTTCCCACCTATTTTCATTATTTTTAAATCTATACCTGTAATGCCCTGTCAGTCTTTCCACCCCACCCCCACTAGAGCTGTACCTTGAGTGTCCTGCCATCCATTCTTAATTAGCACATTCGTTTAGATAATATCACCACCTTTAACACCTCTTTGATCCTTTTGTCTGTAACATCTTTTGATTATCTGCTCCTATCACTGCTTGCTTGTCCCTGCAACCACCCCACCCTCAACTTCTCTCCTCCCCCCCTACCTTAAACCAGCTTATATTTCACCCCTCTCCTAATTTTACTCAGTTCTGTTGAAGGGTCATGAGGACTCAAAACGTCAACTCTTTTCTTCTCCGCCGATGCTGCCAGACCTGCTGAGTTTTTCCAGGTAATTCTGTTTTTGTTTTGGATTTCCAGCATCCGCAGTTTTTTTGTTTTTATCTTTGTGTTTAACCAACTTCATTGAGTTTTTTTGATGAAGTAACGGAGTGAGTTAATGAGGGCAATGCAGTCAATGTGGTTAACATGGACTTTCAAAAGGAACTTGAGAAGGTATCACTTTGTCAGCAAAGGTTGAAGCCCATGGAATAAAAGCAACAGTAGCAGTGTGGATTCGAGGCTGGTTGAGTGACAGGAACCAGAGAGTACTGGTGAACAGTTCTTTTTTTGGATTGGAGGAAGGTTTATAGTGGAGTTTTCCAGGGCTAGGTGTTAGGAGCCCTGCTTTTCTTAATGTTTATTAATTACATGAACTTGCAGGGCACAGTTTCAAAATTTGTAGACGTCACAAAAACTGGAAGGATTGTGAACTGTGAGGAGGCTAGTGATAGACTTCAAGAGGACAGAGGTAGGTTGATGGAATGGGTGGACAAATGGCAGGCGATATTTAATGCAGAGAAATGTGATGTAATTCATTTTGGTAGGAAGAATGCAGAGAGACAATATCAAATAAAGGGTACGACTCTACAGGGGGAGCAGGAACAGAGAGACCTAGGTGTATATGTACCTAAATCATTGAGTCTGGCAGGACAGGTTGAGAGAGCGGTTAATAAAGCATACAGTATCCTAGGCTTTATCAACAGGGGCATAGAGTAAAAAAGCAAGGAGGCTGTGTTAAACTTGTATAAAACACTGGTTTAACTGGATATTGCGTCCAGTTCTGGGTGCCATGTTTTAGGAAGAATGTGAAGGCATTAGGGAGAGTACAAAAAAGATTCATGAGAATGGTTCTTAAGAGTTGAGGAACTTCAGTTACGAGGATAGATTGGAGAAGTTGGGACTGTTTTCCTTGAAGGAGAGAAGGTTGAGAGGAGATTTGATAGAGGTGTTCAAAATCGTGAGGGGCCTGGACAGAGCAGAAAGGGGAGAAACCGTTCCCATTGGTGGAAGGATCGAGAACCAGAGGATACTGATTTAAGGCGATTGGCAAAAGAAGCAAAAGCGACGCAAGGATAAACTTTTTCACACAGCGAGCGGTTAGGGTCTGGAATGCACGGCCTGGGTGTGTGGTGGAGGCAGGTTCAATCATGACTTTCAAAAGGGAATTGGATAAACACATGAAGGAAAAATATTTACAGGGCTACAAGGAAAGAACTGTGAGTGAAGCTGGCTGAATTGTTCTTGCAAAGAGTCAGCACAGGTTCAATGGGCTGAATAACCTCTCTCTGTGTTGTAAACATTCTATGATTCTAGGATATATTGGCTGTGGGGGGCGTGCAGCCTATATTCACCAGGATGATACCTGAGCCCCAAGGGTTAAATTGCGAGGAGAGATTACAGAAACTAGAGTTTTATTCCCTGGAAGTTAGAAGGTTAAGAGGCCATTTGATCGAAGATTTCAAACTGTTAAGGGGAATAGATAGGGTAGATAGGGAGAATCTATTTCCCCTGGTTGGAGAACCTTGGCCTAGAGGACAGAGTCTAAAATTTAGGAGTGAAATTAAGAAACACTTCATCACACAAAGGGTGGTAGAAATTTGGAATTCTCTTCCACAAAGGATAGTTGATGCTAGATGAATTATCAATTTTAAACCTGAGATTTGTGATGCCTCATGTGCTTTTAGAAAAGCATATGTTTCCTTTATGTGCAATGTATCCCTTAAGAAGAAGGTGAAGTGGGAGTACTTTGAAAGAGGGTTAATTGGTTTTCGAATGATGACATCATTAGTTTCCAAGAAATGCCCATATGACCTGAGGCTGCCATGGGGATGAAGAGCTAAGAAGCAAAGGGTAAATTGAAAACTAATTGTAGTAGAGTTGGGTTTCTGTTTAACAGTTCAGAATACACTGAGAATTTGTGTGAGAGAAAACAAGCAATGTTCTCTCTGAATGGAACAGTTTTCTGTTGGGTGGCTTTTGAACAGATCCTTGTGATAAAGCAGAACTCAGAGGATAGAGCAGTGAATGTGTTCCGTTGTGTGTTATATGTTTAGAAAGGATCAAGTGCTGAAGACCATAATACCATAAGACCAAAAGACGTGGGAGCAGAAGTAGGCCATTTGGCCCATGTCTGCTCCACCATTCAATGAGATCATGGCTGATCTGATAATCCTCAACTCACTTCCCTGCCTTTTCCCCATAACCCTGATTCCATTATTGATTAAAAATCTGTCTAATCTCTGCCTTGAATATACTTAATGACCCAGCCTTTACAGCCCTCTGAGGTAAAGAATTCCACAGATTCACTACCCTCTGAGAGAAGAAATTCCTCCTCATCTCTGTCTTAAATGGGCGATCCATTACTCTGGGATTATGCCCTCTGTCCTGGACTCTTCCACAAGGGGAAACAACCTCTCAGCATCTTATATGTTTCAATAAGGACAGGAAGAACAGGGGATTTTGGATTGGAAAAAAAGCCCACTGCTGCTGTTTCAGTGTTTCCAGAGCCCACCAGACCATTTAAAGGGCTCAGAGAAAGGAGTCTCTGAGGATTCTGTGTCATCAGGACTTCTCTGATCCAAGTGAGAGAGAGTTCATAAATGTGTGCCTTGTCAGTAGAATGTGACTCAAGGGCTGAAATGATTGAGTAAGAAGTGAGAGATCCTACATAGTAGAGGTCAAGTTGAAAAGACTGTGAGATTGCATGTGATAGCACATTTGACGGAAAGTAATGCAAGTATATAAGGTGCATTTTTGTGGTATTGACTGTTTAGAGTGAAATTTACCTCTTTGTTTAAAATATCCTTTGCCTGCAATTAACGTTTGAGCTATGTTGATTTTAGATGGTTTTTTACAGTTTTAAAAAGTGAAATTTTGTCCATCAGTTTACTTTCCTTTGGCTTCATGGGGATTCCATTCTTTTTTTAAAATGTTATCCATCTCTATGGGGATAGTGACAGATTGATAGATTTTTGTTATCCAAAGTGTTATGGACGGGAGAGTGTTTTAATTTAAACAGCGCTGATTTCTCCTCTCACCACCCGTCATAAACAGAAGGATGTTTTGATTTTGACCTCCCCCTTTATAAGCGGTGGCATATTTACCAACCCCTCAGTTTTGGTGTGATCCAATTTCTATTAATAACCCCACAGCAAACTCAAGGTAGGGTGAACTCAGCGGGTTAGTTTATTCGCGCGCACACAAAACGCTAGAGGGGGGTGTTACTATGTAGTCCCCCTGTGCTTTCATACAATAAACAATAGAAAAAGAAAGGCTTATAGGCCAAAGACCACAGAACAAAGAATTATTGTTTCACATGAATCAAAAGCCCAATGATGTATTCCTTCATAGAGGTTGGCAGGTTGAAAACTGATGCTTGATAATTCACTTTTCCAGTAGAGATGACTTCCACGATGAGTTAGGCACATAGAGATGAATTAGTCTTGTAGGCGATGATATATAAGTTCAGAAGTTCCAGTAGAAACAATATAGATGGGGCCGGGCATACAAACCTGGACAGAGCCCTTTTTCTGTGCTGCTGTTTGGTAGCTAGAAGATGGCAGACTGATTTGCAGTACAGCAGCACAGTATAACTGGTTCTTCCAGCTAGGGGCATCATGTCACATGGCTCCTGCCTCTCTACTTTGGCTTTGAAAAAGGATGTATATTCTTTTGTCTGGGTTCCTAAGATTGTTAATGTTCTAACCATTAAGAATTTGAAAGGAAGGTTACAGGACTCTTTGCCCTAGCAGACTAGTAGACTCTGGTGGCCAGGCCTGACTTATGTAGATGGCCTTTGTATAATTTACTTTGAATTTGGTCTCTGCAGCCCACAGGGGTTGTTAGCATCTCTTCAGAGGTAAAGGGGTGCAAGGTGCTGTCATATTGCCAAATAGTTCTTATTGTTTGAGGGTTGCAGCCAGACATGGTTTCAGTCATTTTAAAGTGTCCAGTTTTTAAATTTTAGAAAGTAGCTATGAGGATATATATATATATATCTCTTCTAAAAATATCAAGTGTGAAGTCTTAGCCTCATAACATCAGGTATTAAGGGATATGGGGCAAAGGCAAAGATGAAGTTAAGTTTCAGATCAGTCATGACCTTTTGTATATATACACAAGTTGATATGTTGTTGAATGGTGGAACAGGCTCAAATGGTTAAATATTTATGTTCCTATCTTCCTATAAGGGCCTATCAGCGTGTGTAATGAGGGGGTATTGGATAGTGCAATAGAGGATATCTGAGTCTGTATAAAGGGGTATCAGAGTGTGAAATGAGGGATTATCATAATGTGTAATGAGGAGGTATCTGAGTATGTAATGAGGGAGCATTAGAATGTGTAATGAAGGGTATTAGAGCCTGCAATGAGGGTTATCAGAGTGTGTAATGAGAGGTATCAAGAGTGTGTAAAGAGTGGTTACCAGAGTGTATAATGAGGGGATATCAGCATGTGCAATGAGGGGGTGTCAACGTGTGTAATAAATAGGAATCAGCATGTGTAATGAAGGATATCAAGGGTGTGTAATGAGAGGTATCAGATTGTGTAATGAGGGGTATCAGAGTGTGTAATGGGACGGTATCAACGTGTGTAATGAGGGGTATCAGAGTGTATAATGAGAGGGTGCAGAATGTATAAAGAGAGGGTACCAGTGTATAACGAGCAGGTATCAGTGTGTGTAATGAGGATGTTATCAGCATGTCTAATGAGGGAGTATCTGAGTGTGTAATGAGAGGTATTAGGTTGTGTAATGAGGGGGTATCAGAGTGTGTAATGAGGGGGTATCAGAGTGTGTAATGAGGGGGTATCAGAGTGTGTAATGAGAGGTATTAGACTGTGTAATGAGGGGGTATCAGAGTGTGTAATGAGGGGGTATCAGAGTGTGTAATAAGGGGGTATCTGAGCGGGTAATGAGGGGTATCAGCTTGGGTAATGAGGAGGTTTAGAGAGTGTAATGAGGGGTATCAAATCTGCATTTGTTGAGGGGCATTGGAGGTTGCAAGTTTGTCCTGGAGACCATTTCCACTGCAATGACTGACTGATGGTGCACGAGTGGAATGTGTGACTCCACTTACCAAGAATCAGCTTCGATTAAGGAATAACGGGGCAGGAGAGTATGGTTAAAGCAATGTGATCAGTCATCACTGTCAACAGGTTTGATATCAGTGATGTCTGCATACCAGTTGAGTGCGAGTGTCAGGTTCCCAAGTGGATTCTTGTCTGGGCAATGTCAGAGCTGTTAGCATAGTTAATGTTCCTCTGATGCCTGAAATGGTTAAAGCTTCGAGAACTGAACTGTATAGGAATCAACAACAACTGCTTGCATTTATATGGCGCCCTTAGCCTAGCAAAACCTTCCAAGGCACGTCACAGGAGCAATTGGCAAACAAAATCTGACACCGAATCGGGTAAGGAGGTTCTGTGCAGATGTCCAAAATCTTAATCCTAGAGGCGGGTTCTAAGGAAAGTCTTAAAAGCAGCGAGAGAGGCAGCACGAATGATGGCTTCAGCAGCAGATGAGCTGGGACAGGGATGGAGTCGGGCGGTGTTACGAAGGTGGAAGTAGATTGTCATAATGATGGCGCGAGTATGTGGTCAGAAGCTCATCTTGGAGTCAAGTACAACACTAAGGTCATAACCGTCATGTGAGGCACCATGTTTTACTTTGCTGAAGGAACGATGGGCTGAATTTTAGTGGGGGGGAGGGGGGCGGTGCCTAACCTCTCTCCCAAAGGGAGTCGGTGCCACACTGACCACAAGGCCTCTCTGCAGTCACAACATTCCGGGCGGCCTTACCGAGCTGAGACCCCTCGGTGAGAGGAAGCCTTATCATCGAGAGCTGCCGACCAGAGGTCCCAGCCATGCCCAGAGCAGTTCAGAGAAGGTCTACTCAACACATTCCTGGGATGAAGGGCTTATCCTATGAAGAAAGATTGAACAGGTTGGGTCTATACCCCATTGGAGCTTTTTAAACAGTGTCTCTAGTTCTAGTCTCTCCCACAAGGGGAAACATCTTCTCAGCATCCACCCTATCGAGACCCTTCAGGATCTTATATGTTTCAATGAGATCACCTCTCATTCTTCTAAACTCCAATGGATACAGGCCCAGCCTGTCCAACTTTTCCTCATAAGACAAACTGCTTCATCCCAGGGGGTTATGTTATATACTAATGGCTCCTAGTTCTGGTCTCACCTACAAGTGGAAATAATTTCTCTACATCTAACTTATCAAAGTCCTTTAAAATCTGAAAGTCACCTATCAGCTCACCCCTTTGTTTGAGATGCCTGTTTTGTTCTTCCTGATTTGTATAACCTCTTGTTCCATTAACATTCTTGTAAAACATTTTTGCGCCTTCCCCAGTGTTTCCATATCTCTATTGTTCACACATTAAACCTGCAAGCTTAATTTTTAATTCATTCATTGGATGTGGGTATCGCTGGCTAGGCAAGTATTTTTATCACCCATCCCTAATGGCCCTTGAGAAGGTGGTGCTGAGCTGCCTTCTTGAACCGCTGCAGTCCATGTGGTATAGGTACACCCATGGCACTATTAGGAAGGGAGTTCCAGAATTTTGACCCAGCGAAAGTGAAGGAACGGTGATATATTTCCAAGGCAAGATATCCTGGAGGGGAACTTCCAGGTGGTGGTGTTCCCATGTATCTGCTATCCTTGTCCTTCTAGGTGGTAGAGGTCGTGGGTTTCGAAAGTGCATCGAAGGAGTCTTGGTGACTTGCTGCAGTGCCTCTTGTAGATGGTACACACACTGCTGCCATGTTGTCCCTTTCTCTGTTTTGATGGTGTTGGCTCCATGGTGAGCGCACTGGTCACTCCCCTGTCAGCCGCCAACGCTGCCACTATCCCACACTTCCCCTGCCAACCTGCACCAAATCCCGGGCATCTACTCATCACACTTAAGATTGATGGTGATCAGGAGCAGGAACTCTGATTGACTTCCCCATTCTCTGGCCCCGGCTTGCTGAGGAGAATACCAGTGTCCTGACCATTTCCTCCACTGAGGCTCATGCGCTCAACACAGACCAGGGGTTGCCTTGCCCTGTAGGATACCTTTACCATGACTGAATTGTTGTTTAGTCATAGATTCATACAGCAGGCAAGGAAGCCATTCGACCCCTCTTGCGAATTCCAACTCTTCGAATGACCTATCGAATTAGTCCCACGCCCTACTCTCCCCCCACAGCCCTGCAGACTCTCAACTTTTCAAGTATTTATCCAATTCCTTTTTGAAAGTTCCTATTGAATCTGCTTCCACCATTTCCCTTTCAGGCAGCGCCTTCCAGATCACAACAACTTGCTGCGCAAAAACTTCTCCTTATCTCCCCTCTGGTTTTTTTGCTAATTATTGTTTGAGAAAAAGTGTTAAAATGATTTTATGTTGAATGTTTTTCAGGTGTACGACCAAGGGAGACTCACTCAATCACTGTTGCCTTCCGATATTCTTCACCAATGGATGTGTTTGGTGGGGCCCCACGATTCTTATCGTATCCCAAAACATTCACCGTCCCAAATGGGGCAGATGCGGTTCTCAAGTGCCAGATCGCAGGAGACCCTCGGCCGACAGTGATCTGGGAGAGGGACAAGACCCAGATCTCCCCCTCGGGTCGTTACCACTTCCTGGAGGATGGGAACATCTACAATCTGGTGGTCTCGCAGGTGAGGTTGGAGGACAGTGGGCAGTACATCTGCAAGGCCAAGAACGGGGTGGGCGAGACCTACGCTGCCGCTACCCTCAAGGTGGAGGAGTGGGGTGTGAGCCCTGAGAACAAGCCGGCCTTCCTGGTCAAGCCCACCTCAGCCAGGGTGGCCCGAGGCGACAACGTGGTCTTCTCTGGCCAGTTGGCCGGGTGCCCGATGCCTGCGGTGACATGGGAGAAGGATGGCAAGAAGTTGGGTGAGATCTTTGAGAGCGGGCACTTCAGCGAGGGCTGCGATGGAGAAGGGTGGCACCACCTGAAGATCTTCAGCGCCCGGATACCCGACGCGGGCGTGTATCTCTGCAAGGCGCGCAGCGCTTTCGGCGAAGCCATGTCGGCAGCCGTCCTCCTGGTGGACCCTGGCGCCCATACCCAGGAAGTGGGACCCTCCACTGAGCCTGCAGCCAGTTACCCCAGCACCAATGGCATCCAGGACGGTGAGGGGCCGGGCAGCCGCCGTTGCCTCCATGAGGCGAGGCGCGAGAGGAGACACCGGAGCCGACATCGCAGCCTCCGGGACCCGCAGCCAGCCGCCGGGAGTGCCTGCCAGAGTCAGACCAGCGAGGAGGCGCCGCGGGTTTCCAAAGTCAAGGTGTTCTCTGTGACAGAGGGCAAGCACGCCAAGTTCCGCTGCTACGTCACCGGGAAGCCCAAGCCCGAGATCATCTGGAGGAAGGATGGCAGGCTGATCGCCCCTGGTAGGCGTCACCTTCTCTACGAAGACAGGGAGGGCTACTTCATCCTCAAGGTCCTGTACTGCAAACAGCAGGATAATGGGCTGTATGCCTGCGCAGCCTCCAATGCAGCCGGTCAGACACTCAGCTCCGTGCTACTCCATGTCAAAGGTAATAGCCCTGCATCGCATGGAATCTCTTCTCAATGCGGGTTCGTAAAATTGGGAAAAACACTCTTATTATCACACGGAGTCTATCCTTTGTTTTAATTCATTTGTTTGCAAAAGTTGAACATTGCTGTCTAGGCCAGCACTTGTTGCCCATCCCCGGAGAAGGTGGTGTTGGTGAGCTGCCTTCTTGAGCCGCTGCAGTCCATGTGGTGTAGGTACACCCACAGTGCTGTTAGGGAGGGAGTTCCAGGATCCAGGGTCCACCGGGAGTTCCAGTGAAGGGACGGCGATATATTTCCAAGTCAGGGTGGTGAGTGGTTTGGAGGGGAACTTGCAGGTGGCGGTGTTCCCATCTATCTGCTGCCCTTGTCCTTCTAGGTCGTGGGTTTGGAAGAATGGGGTGTCAATCAAGCGGGGCTGCTTTGTCCTGGATGGTGTCGAGCTTCTTGAGTGTTGTGGGAGCTGCACTCATCCAGGCAAGTGGGGAGTATTCCATCACACTCCTGACTTGTGCCCTATCCACCACCTTAATCATTCATTCCACCGTCACCGACACACAGTGGCAGCAGTGTGTAGCAGTGTGTACCATCCACAAGACACATGAGCCAGTGACGCTCAAAATCCACGAATGAATTAAAGATGGCTGTTGTCCATAAAATGCTCGTTAGCTACAAAGAAATATAATCTGTCCCTCCTCTGTCCATCTCCAGAGCCTCACATCAAGTTTAAGAGCCAGCTGCAAGATGTGGAGGTGAACGAGAAGGAACAGGCCATCCTGGAGTGTGAGGTTCCCGGTGACTCGATCCCAGCTTTCTGGTACCTCGAAGATCGTAAGTTACATTCCAGCGCCAAGTACATCATTGAGCAGGAGGGGAGCCTGCGTCGCCTCACCATCAAGGACATCACCATGGACGATGATGGCGTTTACCTCTGTGAGATGAAAGATGGTGGCAGGAGCATCGCTGAGGTGGCAGTGAAAGGTAATTGTCGGAAAACCCATGTAGGTGCAGCCTCTCCCCTGGTATGTGTGTTGACGAAGTGGGGCGAGGGAAAAGCTGGGGGATTGCCACCCACCATGCGCCCACCGATCAAATGACTGGTTAATGCCCCAGCCGCTATCCGATACTAGGGTGGCCCCCCCCACTGTCAGGATTGGCAGTGCCAACAATCACTCGTGTGGCTGAATTTCCCACAAAAATGCTGGTCCTGTTCAAGGATCCAGGGCAGGCTGGGTGGCCACATCCTCCAGTCCCACTGGCACATCCACCACGTGCTCCAGTCCCACCGGCACATCCATCACATCCTCCAGTCCCACCGGCACATCCACCTCGTGCCCCAGTCCCACTGGCACATCCATCACGTGCTCCAGTCCCACCGGCACATCCATCACATCCTCCAGTCCCACCGGCACATCCACCTCGTGCCCCAGTCCCACCGGCACATCCACCACGTGCCCCAGTCCCACCGGCACATCCACCACGTGCTCCAGTCCCACCGGCACATCCATCACATCCTCCAGTCCCACCGGCACATCCACCACGTGCTCCAGTCCCACCGGCACATCCATCACATCCTCCAGTCCCACCGGCACATCCACCATGTGCTCCAGTCCCACCGGCACATCCATCACATCCTCCAGTCCCACCGGCACATCCACCTCGTGCCCCAGTCCCACCGGCACATCCACCTCGTGCCCCAGTCCCACTGGCACATCCACCTCGTGCCCCAGTCCCACCGGCACATCCACCACGTGCTCCAGTCCCACCGGCACATCCACCACATCCTCCAGTCCCACCGGCACATCCACCTCGTGCCCCAGTCCCACCGGCACATCCACCTCGTGCCCCAGTCCCACCGGCACATCCACCACATCCTCCAGTCCCACCGGCACATCCACCTCGTGCCCCAGTCCCACCGGCACATCCACCTCGTGCCCCAGTCCCACCGGCACATCCACCACATCCTCCAGTCCCACCGGCACATCCACCTCGTGCTCCAGTCCCACCGGCACATCCACCTCGTGCCCCAGTCCCATCCGCCTCATGCCCCAGTCCCACCCGCCTCGTGCCCCAGTCCCACCCGCCTCGTGCCCCAGTCCCACCCGCCTCGTGCCCCAGTCCCACCCGCCTCGTGCCCCAGTCCCACCCGCCTCGTGCCCCAGTCCCACCCACCTCGTGCCCCAGTCTCACCGGCAGCAGAATCCATTTTGATGTCAGCTGAGGCCACTGAATCACACTTTCTTTTTAGTCAGAACATCATGGGTTTGAGTCACACTCTGGAGACTCAGTACTGAGGGAGTGCTGCACTGTCGGAGGGTCAGTACTGAGGGAGTGCTGCCCTGTCAAGAGGGTAAGTACTGAGGGAGTGCTGCACTGTCGGAGGGTCAGTACTGAGGGAGTGCTGCCCTGTCAAGAGGGTAAGTACTGAGGGAGTGCCGCACTGTCGGAGGGTCAGTACTGAGGGAGTGCTGCACTGTCGGAGGGTCAGTACTGAGGGAGTGCTGTACTGTCAAGAGGGTAAGTACTGAGGGAGTGCTGCACTGTCAGAGGGTCAGTACTGAGGGAGTGCTGCCCTGTCAAGAGGGTCAGTACTGAGGGAGTGCCGCACTGTCGGAGGGTCAGTACTGAGGGAGTGCTGCACTGTCAGAGGGTCAGTACTGAGGGAGTGCTGCACTGTCGGAGGGTCAGTACTGAGGGAGCACTGCAATAGGTCTCCACAGCCAACATCACTAAACAGACTACCTGATCATCAGCACATTGCTGCAGGGTGTGGTATTCATAAATTGCTATCTGGAAACAGCAGCTCTAACAGTGCAGCACTCCGTATGTACTGGGGGTATCAGGCTGGGTTTTGTACGCAGGTCTGAGAGTGGGACTTGAACCAATAGCCTCCTCACTCAGGGACAGGACTGCGACCCACAGAGCCACAGTCGAGGTGAGCGGAGACAAAAACGATCTCAGGTAAGGGTTTATTTTAATGATTCAGACTCTTCTCCCTCTCTCCCCACCAAGGTAAAATTGTGAAGCGGTTACCGCGGAAACTGGACGTGGTGGAGGGGGAGAACGCAGCATTTTGTGTGGATTTGGATGAGGAGAATGTGGAGGTTTCCTGGTTCAAGGATGGGGAGCTGCTGAGTGAGTCTCACAAAACCATCATCAAATCCTTCGGGAAGACACACATCCTGGTCTTCGTCAATGCCACGGCCGAAGATTCCGGTGTCGTCACCTTCGTGATCAGTGACTCCAAATCGTCCTCCCAGCTCCGAGTGAAAGGTAAGTCGCCCGGGCGGGATCAACGCCCTCAAGTCCCATCCGATACTCAGCAATACGGCTCCCGCCATTTTGAATGAGGCTATTCAACCCACATGCAAAGCCTTGCCTGTCAACACGGGATCTGGGGGAGGCCATTCAGCCCCTCAAGCCAGTACTGTCATTCAATTAGATCATGGCTGCTCTGTACCTTAACTCCTTGGCTCCATATCCCTCAATCCTCTCTCCACCCCCCTCAAAAATCCACCAAGCTCAGTTCTGAAGTTTTAAATTGATCCCCCCCACCCCCAACCCCCACCCCCCCAACCCCCACCCTGCCCAACCCCACCCCCCAACCCCCCACCCCCCACCCTGCCCACCCCCACCCCCACCCCCATCCCCCACCCCCACCCCCCACCCCCACTCCGCCCAACCCCACCCCCAGCCCCCAACCCCTACCCTGCCCAACCCCACCCCCCAACCCCCACCCTGTCCAACCCCACCCCCCACCCCTCACCCCCCAACCCCACCCCCACCCCTCACCCCCCAACCCCACCCCCACCCCTCACCCCCCAACCCCACCCCCACCCCTCACCCCCCAACCCCACCCCCACCCCTCACCCCCCACCCCCACCCCTCACCCCCCAACCCCACCCCCACCCCCACCCCCCAACCCCACCCCCACCCCCCACCCTGCCCAACCCCCACCCTACCCAACCCCCACCCCCATCCCCCACCCTGCCCAACCCCACCCCCACCCTCCACCCTGCCTACCTCCACCCCCACCCCCCACCCCCCGCCCTGCCCAACCCCACCCCCACCCCCACCCTGCCCAACCCCCCACCCCCCAACCCCCACCCTGCCCAAACCCACCCCCACCCCCACCCTGCCCAACCCCCCAACCCCCACCCTGCCCAAACCCACCCCCACCCCCACCCCCACCCCCACCCTCCACCCTGCCCACCCCCACCTCCACCCCCACCCCCACCTCCACCACCGCGCCCCCCCCGCAGCCCGTCACAGCCTCCACAGCTTTTTGGGGAAGAGAGTTCCAGATTTCCACTCCCCTCTGTGTGAAGATGTTCTTCCCGACATCACCCCCGAACGACCTGACACGATTTCCGTGATTCTGCCCCCATGTTCTGGGCTCCCCTCCACCACCACCAGAGGAAATAGCTTCTCTCGATCGACCCTCCCAAACCCTCTAGCCGTCTTAAACACCTTGATTAAATCAGCCCTTAATCTCCTCAACTCAAAGAATAGAAGGAACGGGTCCTCATGATTTAACCCGTTTTGGCCCTGGTTTCATTTTTGTGAATCTGTGCAGCTCCTCCTAGGCCATGATACCCTTCCTGAGATACGTTGCAGAGTCAGGCCAAAGGCTCTCAGTCATTGGGCATGGTGGTGGCCTAGTGGTAATGTCACTCGACTAGTAATCTAATAGGTCTAGACTAATGCCCTGGGGCCATGAGTTCAAAATCCCACCATGGTAACTGCTGGGATTTAAATTCAATTAATTAACAAATAAACCTGGAAATAAAACAGTAACAATGACCATGAAACTGTCAGTGAATGTCATAAAAACCCATCTGTCCCTACCTACCCCAGACCTTGACTCTTAAGTGACCTCTCAAATAGCCTAGCAGGGCAATTAGGTGATAGCCTTGCCAATGATGTCCACATCCTGCAATTGGAGGGGTGGGTGAAGAGGGAGTGCTGAGTAAATTGGAGTCTTTGCCACCAGAATGGGAGTCTGATCAGCCCCCCAAAAATGGGAGCCTACTGTGCTCTTGCCAATGTAGAGTGTGCCACCCTAGGCCTGACTTGATGTGTCACAATTCCACTCTGGCTCTGTAGTGCTTGAGGCCATAAACTCAGCAGCACCTCCCACAGGGGGAAGCAATGAAGGAAATGTACAACTTGGTCCTATAAATGAAGTGTGGGAAGCACTCCACTGGATTAGCACCCAGAGAGTGTAGACGGAGATCCAGCCTGGGGTTTCACACATGTAAAATGACATCAGAAATAGGAACTAGTGTAGGCCATTTGGCCCCTTGAGTTTGTTCTGCCATTCAGTACGATCATGGCTGATCTCCTACCTTACATTTGAAGCTGGAGATCAGCCATGCTCGTATTGAATGGTGGAGCAGGATCAATGGGCCGTGTGGTCTACTCCTGCTCCTATTTCTTATGTTCTTAACTGCACTTTCCTGCCCTCTCCCTACATCTCTCTAGAGATTAAAACTGTATCTATCCCAGCCTTAAATGTATTCAACAATGGAGCATCCACAACCCCCTGGGGTAGAGAATTCCAAAGATTCACAATCCCCTTTGAGTGAAGTAATTTCTCCTCATCTCAGTCCTAAATGATCGTCCCGTAACCCTGAATCTGTGCCCCCCGTGTTCAAGTTCTCTGGTCAGGGGAAACAATTTCTCCTGTCAAGCCCCTTCAGAATCTTTTGTGTTTCAATGAGATCACCACTCATTCTCCCAAACGCTAAAGAATATAAGCCCAATTTACTTAGTGTCTCACCCTCTCGTCCCAGAAACCAATCGAGTGAACCTTCACTGTACCGCCTCAAATACAAGTACATCCCTCCTTAAATATGGTCACCAAAACTGCACATAGTATTCCAGACGTGGTCTCACCAAAGCCCTTTATGACCTTTTTGGCTGAGGCTGTGATGGAGTTCTGTAAAATCTTTTATAAAGCTCTGTTCAGGCCTCAGTTGGAGGATTATATCCGGTGCCGCACTTTAGGAAGGATGTCAAGGCCTTGGAGAGGGTACGGAGAAGATTTACTAGAATGGGACCAGGGATGAGGGACTTCAGTTAATGTGGAGAGACTGAAGAATACTCATGAGTATTCCCAATTTTAATCCTTTTACCATTTGCCTTTACCTGCGTGGGCCCTGAGCTCTGGAATTCCCTCCCTAAACCTCTCTGCCTCTCCACCTTTACTCCTTCAAGAGGCTCCTTAAAACCTACCTAGGAAGGCAATGGAATGCTGGTGTTTATTGCAAGGGGAATGGAATATAAAAGTAGGGATGTTTTAGCTACAGTGGTACAGGGTGTTGGTGAGACCTCATGGGGCCAGAATTAGAGCAGCACAGAGATCTCAGAGGGTCGTGGGTCTGGAGGAGGTTACAGAGATAGGGAGGGGCGAGGCTGTGGAGGGATTTGAAAGCAAGGTGACACACAAAGCAGAAAACCTGATCTTCCAAGGCCATTCCTCTCCTTCTGAGCTCAGTACTTGCTCCATGATTATGGAATCTTACAGCACAGAAGGAGGCCATTTGGCCCATCGTGCCTGTGCTAGCTCTTTGAAAGGGCTATCCAGTTAATCCCACTCTCCCCTGCTCTTCACCCATATCCCCGCAGATCTTTCATTTTCAACACCTTCCATCTCATAGCAACTCACTGTGTGAAATCATCGAGAGTGGTGTGTTTGGGTCTCCTTATATAAAAAAAGACATCAATGTGTTAGACGCAGTTCAGAGAAGGTTCATGCGGCTGGTTCCTGGGATGGGGGTTTATTATACGAGGAAAGGTTGGACAGGCTGGGCCTGTATCCATTGGAGTTTAGAAGAATGAGGGGTGATATTATTGAAACATATAAGATCCTGAGGGGACTTGACAGGGTGGATGCTGAGACGATGTTTCCCCTTGTAGGAGAGACCAGGACTCGGGGACACAGTTTAAAAATAAGGAGCCTCCCATTTAAGACGGAGAGGAGAAGAAATATTTTCTCTTAGAGGGTGGTGAATCTTTGGAACTCTCTTCCCCAGGCAGTAGTGGAGGCAGGGTCAGAGAATATTTTTAAAGCGGAGGTAGATAGTTTCTTGATTGACAATGGGTGTCAAAGGTTATCAAGGGTAGGCAGGAATGTGGAGTTGAGCCATGATCTTATTGAATGGTGGTGCAGGCTCGGGGTGGGGGCCAAAGGGACTATTCCTGCTCCGATTTCATATGTTCATACGTCACTGACCAAGCTTTTGGTCACCTGTCCTGATATCAGCCTATGAAGTTTGGTGTCAGGTTTAGTCCGACGATGGTCTTGTGGAGCACCTTGGAATATGTTACTACATGGGCGGCGCTATATAATTGCAGCTGTTGTGTGTTTTCCGTCTTGTAGCCAGGAGACAGGTGCCTCCAAGCGCCCCAGTGAATGTACGGATGAGCAGTGAGAAGCCCAACATTGCCTCACTGCTGTGGGCACCACCACCCGACTACCAGAGGAACAGGGTGTCGGCTTACGTGATCGAGCGGCAGGAGCTGGGCAGTGAGGAGTGGGTGCGCTGCCTGACCGCCGAGACCAGCACGGCGGTGGAGATCCTGGGAGACAGCATACCCGCTGAGGCTCGCTATCGGTTTCGGGTCTGCTCCATCAACAACTATGGGAGGAGTGAGCAGGTGGAGTTTCCGGGAGCGGTACATCTGGGTAAGAGGTGGGGACAGTGAAGTTGGGGAGTGGAGGGGGGGGTGGGTGCATTGGTGGGGGAGACAACGTGAGGGGCTGTGACTGGGGGAGAGGGAAAGGAGGAAAGTCCCGGAGCAGGGCTTCAACACGCTGCATCCCTTCCTCACTCCCCATTCCAGGGTCAGAGAAGAGCAGAGTAATTACCCCAGAAGGGCTGAATTTTACAGTCTGTGGTAAAGAAGTTGCCCTCATGACTGAACTCGAATAAAGCTGCCCATAGAGATTTCGCAATCACCATAGCTCCCCTTTCCCAATGGGAGTTTAAATTTGCTACAAGTCAAGGGGATCGCCAGGCGTGTAGCCTCGGTAATGCCAGCAAGCAATAAGCAGCCAATCAGGCAGAAGTATTCTCACAGACATCAAGCCAGGAAGTTAAAAGCACTTTATAGTTTACTTTTAATTTAAACTTTCAGGTAATGAAATATATGATTTTTATTGGATTAAGACAGAAGCTAAAATATCATAAACAAGCTAAAAAATATTATTAAAAAGGAATATTTTTTTTATCAAAATGGAGAAATTTAGCAAATATAAAGTTAGCTTTGCAGGGCCAGAGCGGGTGTTCATCAATAATTATGAAGCTATTAGACCATTAAAAGCCCAGTTACATCCCATTCAACAAGATGTATGATTGAACTTTTTCTTGGATTTTACAGCGAGACCATAAGACCATAAGACGTAGGAGCAGAAGTAGACCATTCGGCCCATCGAGTCTGCTCCGCCATTCAATGAGATCATGGGTGATCTGATAATCCTCAACTCAACTTTCCTGCCATTTCCCCATAACCCTCAATTCCCTTACTGATTAAAAATCTGTCTATCTCAGCCTTGAATATACTTAATGACCCAGCCTCTACAGCCCCCTGCAGTGAAGAATACCATTGATTCACTACCCT
This sequence comes from Cetorhinus maximus, assembly GCF_964194155.1. Lineage (NCBI taxonomy): Eukaryota > Metazoa > Chordata > Chondrichthyes > Lamniformes > Cetorhinidae > Cetorhinus > Cetorhinus maximus. The sequence continues at coordinate 122,234,906 of NC_135889.1, forward strand.
CTGAGAGAAGAAATTCCTCCTCATCTCTGTTTTAAATGGGTGCCCCCTTACTCTGAGATTATGACCTCTGGTCCTAGACTCTCCCACAAGGGGAAATAACCGCTCAGCATCTACCCTGTCAAGCCCCCTGAGAAACTTATATGTTTCAATAAGGTTGCCTCTCATTTTTCTAAACTCTAGTGAGTACAGGCCCAACCTACTCAATCTCTCCGCATAAGAAAATCCCTCCATGCCTGGGATCAACCTAGTGAACCTTCTCTGGACTGCCTCCAATGCCAGTATATCTTTCCTTAGATAAGGGGACCAAAACTGTTCACAGTATTCCAGGTGTGGTCTAACTACTGCCTTGTATAGTTTTAGCAAGACTTCCCTATTTTTATACTCCATTCCCTTTGAAATAAAGGCCAACATTCCATTTGCCTTCCCTATTACCTGTTGAACTTGTATGTTAGCTTTTTGGGATCCATGCACAAGGAGCCCCAAATCCCTCTGTGCTGCATCTTTCTGCAGTTTTTCTCCATTTAAATAATATTCAGCTCCTCTATTCTTCCTGCCAAAGTGCATAACCTCACACCTTCCCACATTATATTCCATCTGCCAAGTTTTTACCCATTCACTTAATCTGTCTCTATCCCCCTGTAGACTCCTTGTGTCATCCTCACCACTTGCCTTCCCACCTATTTTGTGTCATCTGTAAACTTGGTGATAGTACATTCACTCCCCTCATCTAAGTCATTAATATATATTGTAAATAATTGAGGCCCCAGCAATGATCCTGTGGCACTCCACTAGTTACATGTTGCCATCCTGAAAATGCCCCCCTTATCCCAACTCTTTGTTTTCTATTAGTTAGCCAATCCCCTATCCATGCTAATAGGCCACCTCCAACACCATGGGCTCCTATCTTATTAAGTAGCCTTATGTGCAGTACCTTATCAAACGCCTTTTGGAAATCCAAATATATTATATCTACTGGTTCCCCTTCATCTATCCTGCTTGTTACACCCTCAAAGAATTCTAATAAATTTGTCAGGCATGATTTCCCCTTCATGAAGCCATGCTGACTCTGCTTGATTAGGTTATATATTTCTAAATGCTCTGCTATTACATCCTTTATAATAACCTCTAACATTTTCCCAATGACAAGTGTTAAACTAACTGGCCTAGAGTTGCCTGTTTTTGTTTGTCTCCCTCCCTTTTTGAATAAGGGTGTTACATTGGCCATTCTCCAATCGTCTGGAACTTTTCCAGAATCTAAAGATTTTTGGAAGATTACTACCAGTGCATCCACTATCTGTGTAGCTACTTCCTTTAATATCCTAGGATGCAACCCATCAGGTCCAGGGGACTAATCAGCCTTTAGCCCCATTAGTTTTCCTAGTACTTTTTCTCTAGTGATAGTTTTTGTATTTATTTCCTCCCCTGCTCCCCACATCCCCCTTTTCCCCTTGATTATTTAGTATTTTTGGAATGCTTTTAGTGTCTTCCTCTGTGAAGACTGAAGCAAAGCATTTATTCAATTCCTCTGTCATTTCCTGGTTCCCCATTGTTATTTTCCCAGCCTCATTCTCTAAAAGGCCTATGTTCACTTTGGCCTCTCTCTTCCTTTTTATATATTTGAAGAAGCTCTTACTGTCCATTTTTATATTACTTGCTAGTTTACCCTCAAAAGTTTATTTTCTCCCTCTTTATTTTTTTTTGGTCATCTTTAGTTGGTTTTTAAAACTTTCCCAATCCTCTGGATTACCACTAGTCTTTGCCACATGGTATGTTTTTTCTTTCAATTTGATACTATCCTTAACTTTCTTGGTTAACCTTGGTTGGTTTATCCCCTTCCTTGAATCCTTCTTCCTCACTAGGATATATCTTTGTTGAGAGTCAGGAACTATTTTCTTAAACATCTGCCATTGTTCATCAACTGTCTTTTCTGCTAAACTGCTTTCCCAGTCCACTCTAGCCAACTCTGCTCTCATTCCTTTGTAATTACCCTTATTTAAGTTCAGCACAGTTGTTCCTGATCCAAGCTTCTCACTCTCAAACTGAATGCTAAATTCTACCATATTATGGTCACTGTTTCCTAGGGGATCCTTTACTCTGAGATCGTTTATTAAACCTGTCTGATTACACAGTACCAGATCCAAATTAGCCTGATCCCTGGTTGGATTCATAACATATTATTCTAATAAACTGTCCCGAATACACTCTATGAATTCTTGCTCGTATCTACCTCTGACAATTTGATCTTCCCAATCTACATGAAGATTAAAGTCACCCTTGATTTATGTACTTCCCTTTTTACATGTCCTCATTATCTCCTGATTTATCCTCTGTTCTACAATACAGCTAATGTCAGGGGGCTATAGACTACTCCCACCAGTGTCTTCTTCCCCTTGTTATTTCTTACCTCCGCCCATATGGATTCTATATCTTCCGATCCAAGATCCTTTCTTGCTATTGTACTTATTCCATCTCATACTAACCAAGCTACCCCACCACCCTTTCCTTCCTGCCTGTCCTTTCAAAAAGTCATATTTGCCTAAATATTTAATTCTCAGCTTTGATCTCCTTGTAACCATGTCTCCTTAATGGCTATAAGATCATACCCATTATCCACTACTTGTGCCATTAATTCATTTATTTTGTTCCGAATACCATGTGCGTTTAAGTAAAGAGCCATTAATTTTGCCTTTTTGCCTTTTTTTTCCCCTTTTGACCCTATTTGCTGCTGTTTTTTGTTTGTACACTCTGTCCCTTCCTGTCACACTCTGGGTATCATTACCTAATAGCTGCCCTGCAAGGCTGCCATGTCCTTTTGCTTTGTAAGCCTACATATCCCCTTTCCAGAACCCTCCCCACCCCTCTATTTAGTTTAAAGCCCTCTCTACAGCCCTAGTTATATAAAGGAGCTTAGCATCACTGACAGTAACTTCAGGATGTCTGTGTTATTCTGCGGAGAGCGGAGTCCAGTAATTACCGTAAATTTCAGTGGAATGATAAGAGCAAATGCTGATAGTTTCACCATCATTACTACCAGAGAGTAATCACAGGGTCCAGAGCCAGGGTTAAGTATACAGGAGCTGACACTAAGATGGTGGCGTATTAACAATGGTGCTGGCCTGGTAATCTAGACGCCCAGGTTAATGTTGTGGGGACTTGGGGTCAAATCCTACTAGAGCAGCTGCTGTAACTCAAATTCAATTAATAAGATCTGGCATAATCTCAGCAATGATGACCATGAAGCTATCAATTGTTGTAAAAACCCATCTAGTTCACCAATGCCCTTTAGGGAAGGAAATCTGCCGTCCTTACCTGGTCTGGCCTACATGTGACTCCAGACCCACAGCAATGTGGTTGACTCTTAACTGCCCTCTGAAATAACCCAGCAAGTCTCTCAAGGCAATTGGGGATGGGCAACAAACATTGGCCTCCCCAACAATAGCTGTATCCAATGAAAGAATAAAGAAAACAGGCAACACAGCACCAGAAGGAGAGAATCATGGTACAATTTTAAACTTGTTATGGACAAAGAAATAGACAAGTTGCAAAAATAGGTTTTGGATTGGGGGAGAGCGGATTTTAGTAAAATAAGGCAGGATCTGGCCAAGGTAGACTGGGAACAGCTACTTGTGGGGAAATCTACAGAGGAACAGTGGGGGGTGTTCAAAAAGGAAATGGGGAGGGTACAGGTTCAACATGTTCCCTCTAGGGTGATAGGAAGGAGTAACAAGCCCAGAGATCCATGGATGGCCAGAGATATTCAGGTTACGATGAGAAGGAAAAGAGAGGCTTTTAGCAGGTACAAGGGAAGCAAATCAGCGGAGGCTTTAGTGGAGTACAGAAAGTGCAGGGTGGAGCTTAAGAAAGCAATTAGGAGAGCAAAGAGGGGATATGAGAAAGCTCTGACTGGTAACAGTAGGGAAAATCCCAAGATATTCTATAAGTATATCAATGGGAAGAGGATAACCAGGGAAAGAGTGGGGCCCATAAGGGACCAAGGGGGCAATCTATGGGTAGAGCCAGAGGACATCGGTAGAGTGTTGAACGAATACTTCACATCCATCTTCACCCAAGAGAATGAGGATGAAGGTATGGAACTCGGGGAGAGAGACTGCGAGGTTTCTGAGCAAATTGATATAGGGAATGGTAAGGTATTGGAGGTGCTGACAGGCTTTAAAGTGGACAAATCTCCAGGTCTGGATGATTTGTGTCCCAGACTGCTGAGGGAGGCAAGGGAGGAGATCGCAGGGGCTCTGACCCAAATTTTGAATTCCTCTCTGGCCACGGAGGAGGTGCCAGAGGACTGGAGAACAGCTAATGTGGTTCCGCTATTTAAGAAGGGTTGTAGAGATAAGCCAGGGAACTATGGACCAGTGAGTCTCACGTCAGTGGTTAGGAAACTATTGGAGAAAATTCTGAAGGAGAGAATCTATCTCCACTTGGAGAGGCAAGGTTTGATCAGGGATCAGCATGGCTTTGTCAGAGGGAGGTCATGCCTAACACATTTAATTGAATTTTTTGAGGAGGTGGCCAGGTGTGTAGATGAGGGTAGTGCAGTTGATGTAGTTCATATGGATTTCAGCAAAGCCTTTGACAAGGTCCCACATGGGAGACTTTTAAAGAAGACAAATGCACATGGGATACAGGGTAATTTGATAAGGTGGATTCAAAATTGGCTCAGTTGTAGGAGACAGAGGATGATGACAGAAGGATGCTTTAGTGACTGGAAGCCAGTATCCATTGGCGTACCACAGGGATCTTTGCTGGGTCCCCTATTATTTGTCATTTATATAAACGACATAGATGACTCTGTGGGGGGTAGGATTTGTAAGTTTGCGGATGACACAAAGATTGGCCGGGTGGTTAACAGTGAGGTTGAGTGTCTTGAGCTACAGGAAGATATAGATGGGATGGTCAAATGGGCAGATAAGTGGCAGATGGAATTTAACCCTGAAAAGTGTGAGGTGATACACTTTGGAAGGAGTAATTTGACAAGGAAGTATTCAATGAACGGCATGACACTAGGAAGTTCTGAGGAACAAAGGGACCTTGGCGTGTGTGTCGATAGATCCCTGAAGGCAGAGATGCACGTTAGTGGGGTGGTGAAAAAGGCATATGTGACACTTGCCTTTATCAACCGAGGCATAGATTACAAAAGTAGGGAGATCATGTTGGAGATGTATAGAACCTTGGTGAGGCCACAGCTGGAGTACTGTGTGCACTTATGGTCGCCACATTATAGGAAGGATGTGATTGCACTGGAGGGGGTGCAGAGGAGATTCACCAGGATGTTGCCTGGGATGAAACATTTAAGTTATGAAGAGAGACTGGATAGTCTTGGGTTGTTTTCATTGGAGCAGAGAAGATTGAGGGGTGACCTGATCGAGGTGTACAAGATTATGAGCGGCATGGACAGGGTGGATAGGGAGCAGCTGTTCCCCTTAGTTGAAGGGTCAGTCACAAGGGGGCATAAGTTCAAGGTGAGGGGCAGGAGGTTTAGGGGGATGTGAGGAAAAACTTTTTTACCCAGAGGGTGGTGATGGTTTGGAATGCGCTGCCTGGGAGGATGGTGGAGGCGGGTTGCCTCACATCCTTTAAAAAGTACCTGGATGAGCACTTGGCACATCATAACATTCAAGGCTATGGGCCAAGTGCTGGTAAATGGGATTAGGTAGGTAGGTCAGGTGTTTCTCACGTGTCGGTGCAGACTCGATGGGCCGATGGGCCTCTTCTGCCCTGTGTGATTCTGTGATTCTGTGGTTCCCTCTCATCCTTTGTGTGCTACACGTATAGAAGATCTGAAACTGAGAAATGTATGGGCTGTGCAATATGTGATTGGGGAGACTGTCACAGAGCTGACTATAACTGTTCCTCTCTCTCCCCAGTCCCATCTGCGAGGATTCACACCCATCTGAGTGATTTGATAGTGAGCCAGGACACCGATGCGGAGTTTACCATCGAGCTGTCCACCTCAGTCCTAGGAACCTGGCACATGAGAGGACGGCAGCTCCATGATGATGAAAGGTTCAAGATTGAACATTCGAGGTCACGTCACTCACTGCTGATCAGAGGGGTCAAAGTGGAAGAGAACGAGTCAGAGATAACATTTGTTGCCCATGGGGTGCGAGACTCCGCCATTTTGTTTGTCAAAGGTAAGAACAGCGTTTCCCTTAAGAACTATGACCAGTTGGTGTGCCAGGCAACAGGAGGCCATTCAGCCCATTGAGCCTGTTACACAGGAACAGGAGGAGGCCATTCAGCCCCTCTAGTCTGTTACACAGGAACAGGAGGAGGCCATTCAGTCCATTGAGCCTGTTACACAGGCAACAGGAGGAGGCCATTCAGCCCCTTCAGTCTGTTACACAGGAACAGGAGGAGGCCATTCAGCCCCTTGAGTCTGTTACACAGGAACAAGAGGAGGCCATTCAGCCCCTTGAGACTATTATGCAGGAGCAGGAGTTTTCTATTTTATAGTTTTCAAATCCCTCTATATCCTTGCCCCTCCTTATCTCTGTAATCTGCTCCAGCCCCACAACCCCACAAACTCTCTGCACTCCTCCAACTCTGGCCTCTTGCTCAACTCCAATTTCCTTCACTCCACCACTGGAATTCCCTCCCTAAATCCCTCTGTCACTCTACTTCTCTCTCCTCCATAAGACCCTCCTTAAAATGGTGAGTTTAGTCACCCGAGATGGCAGCACAGTGGTAATATCATAGAACTAGTAATCTGGAGACCCAGGCTAATGATCTTAGGACATAGATTCAAATCCTACCATGGCACTAGTGGAATTTAAATTCAATTAATAAATGTAGAATATAAAGCTAGTCTCAGTAATAGTGATCATGAAACTATCACTGATTGTTGTAAAAACCCATCTGGTTCACTAATGCCCCATTAGGGAAGGAAATCTGCTGTCCTTACCTGGTTTGGCCTATGTGTGACTCTAGACCTTAGCAATACATGGAACCCTATATTTAGGGTTCCTGTCAAAACAGCTTTGGCATGGTTTCACCACAGGTAAGGCGCTGTACAAATGCAAGTTGTTACTGTAAGGACACAATTCAGTTCAATCATAGTTGATCTGCACATCAACCTTTTCTCCATATCACTCAATACTCGTAACTAGCACAAATGAGTTGGTCACAGAGGCCCCTCTGGGGCTGAACAGCCCTATCCTGACTTGGAAATATATCAGCCGCTCCTTCACTGTCGCTGGGTCAAAATCCTGGAACTCCCTCCCTAACAGCACTGTGGATGTACTTACACCACATGGACTGCAGCGGCTCAAGAAGGCAGCTCACCACCACCCTCTCAAGGGCAATTAGGGATGGGCAATAAAATGCTGGCCCAGCCAGCGACGCTCACATCCCATGAAAGAATAATTTAAAGAAAGGAATCAGCTAGAGATTCAAAATCTGCGGATTGATCCTTGAGTATTTCTTTTATCTGTTTCACTTCCAATCCTTCGTCAGAAGAATTCAAAACACATTTTGAAAATATTCTCAAACATAAATACAGTGGATTAGCACCCAACACTGATACAACAACCCGAGTCAGCCTTTAGCTGCAGTGACCCCACTCACCATCCTGACTTGGGAATATATCGGCCGTTCCTTCACTGTCGCTGGGTCAAAATCCTGGAACTCCCTCCCTAACAGCACTGTGGGTGTACCCACACCACATGGACTGCAGCGGTTCAAGAAGGCAGCTCACCACCACCTTCTCAAAGGCAACTAGGGATGGGCAACAAATGCTGGCCCAACCAGCGAAGCCCACATCCTGTGAATGAATAAAAAAAGAAGCTAAATGCTGCTGCTTCACCTTTGAACTTGGCTGCCCTCTAACCTTAATTAAGATTAACTTGAATTATTGGGTTCATTAGTTACAGCTTTACCTTTCTCTTTGATCAGTTGCATTAGCAACGTGTGCGATGGGTGCAAAATTCTGCTGCCTGTGTCCTAACTCGCACCAAGTCCCTTTCCTCTATCACCCCTGTGCTCACTGACCTACACTGTCCCCACCTCCCGCTCACTAACCCTTCAATTTTAAAATTCTCATCCATATTTTCAAATCCCTGACCCCCCACCCCCGTCTCTGTAATCTCCTCCAGCGTCTGGAGGTAACGAAGGTGAAGTTACAGTGGTGGAAATAGTGATGGTGCGAACATGAGGCTGAAACAGGATGGGGATCAGTGACATCGGAATTCCTCCGGATCTCTGCTCTACTAATTCTGGATCCTTGAGCATCTCCCATTTTACTCACTTCACTGTTGGCAGCTGAGCTTCAGCTACCTGGGCCCTAAGCGCTGGAACTCCTTCTATAAACATCTCCATCCCTTTCTTTCCTCTGCTAAGATGGTCCTTAAGGTATGGGTGAGGGTTTGTGGCCAGGTTTCTGGCTGTCTAACCTCCTTATTTGGTTCAGTGTCTTAATTTTGCTTTGTTCCTCTGGAGCGCTTTGGGATGTTTTCTTATGTTAAAGGTGCTGTATAAATGTAAGTTGTTGTTGTTTAGCTGTCCCAGTGAGAATCACAATGAGCCCCGGAATGGATCGAGTCCAGCAGGTCACCGCCTCAGAGTCGATTGTCCTTTGTTGTGAGTTGTCAAGGTCGAATGTCCAGGTTCGCTGGTGTAAAGATGGCGAAGAACTCATCCCGAGTGACCGTCTCACTATCCAATCACTGGGCCAGGTTCGGAAGCTCATCGTCCAGTCTGCCCAGCCTTCAGATTCCGGTCAGTATGCCTGCGATGCAGCCGATGATGTCATCGTGTTCAGTGTTAAGGTTTCAGGTAAGTCCTATAGCCAAACTGGTGATTGTTTGTAAGGCTGTTGAAGGTTAAGGGGAGATTTAATAGAGGCGTTCAAAATCATGAAGGGTTTTGAGAGAGGAAATAAAGAGAGAATGTTTCCCCCTGTATCCCTGTGACCACCCCCCAACCCCGTCCTGACTCCAGCCCCACAACCCTCCGAGATCTCTACCCTCCTCTAATTCTGAATTCTTGTGCATCCCCGATTTTAATCGCTCCACCATTGGCGGCCGTGCCTTCAGCTGCCTGGGCCCCAAGCTCAGGAATTCCCTCCCTAAACCTCTTCACCTCTGTCTCACCCTTTAAGATTCTCCTTAAAACCGACCTGTTTGACCAAAAGTTTCGTCCTGATATCTCATTTTGTGACAGGCTGAGAAATTTTGTTGGAATACGCTCCCCCAACTACACTAAAGACGTTGTATAATTACAAGTTGTTTTGTTTTTTAATACATTCATTCATTTTGAGTGTTGCTGGCTGGGCCAGCATTTATTGCCCATCCCTAGTTGCCCTTGAGAAGGTGGTGGTGAGCTGCCTTCTTGAACCACTGCAGTCCATGTGGTGTAGGTACACCCACAGTGCTGTTAGGGAGGGAGTTCCAGGATTTTGACCCAGCGACAGTGAAGGAACGGCGATATATTTCCAAGTCAGGATGGTGAGTGACTTGGAGGGGAACTTCCAGGTGGTGGTGTTCCCATGTATCTGCTGCCCTCGTCCTTCTAGATGGTAGTGGTCATGGGTTTGGAAGGTGCTGCTTAAGGAGCCTTGGTGAATTCCTGCAGTGCATCTTGTAGATGGTACACACTGCTGCTACTGTGCGTCAGTGGTGGAGGGAGTGAGTGTTTGTGGATGCGGTGCCAATCAAGTGGGCTGCTTTGTCCTGGATGGTGTCAAGCTTCGTGAGTGTTGTTGGAGCTGCACTCATCCAGGCAAGTGGGGAGTATTCCACCACACTCCTGACTTGTGCCTTGTAGATGGTGGACAGGCTTTTGGAAGTCAGGAGGTGAGTTACTCGTCACAGGATTCCTAGCCTCTGACCTGCTCTTGTAGCCACAGTATTTATATGGCTCGTCCAGTTCAGTTTCTGGTCAATGGTAACCCCCAGGATGTTGATAGTGGGAGATTCAGCGATGGTGAATGTGATTGAATATCAAGGGGTGATGGTTAGATTTTCCCTTGTTGGAGGTGGTCATTGCCTGGCACTTGTGTAGTGCAAATGTTACTGTTACTGTTGTGTGCTGAAATATTAGAGCTGAATATTAGGTTGCTCCGGACAACAGCCCTCTCACCTCTGAGTCAGGAGGCTGACGGTCTGAGGCCCACTGAAGGCAGTTAAGCACATAATCTTCAGTTGATCCTTCGATCTCGTACTGAGGGAGTGCTGATTCATTCAGAGAGATTATATTGGAACTATATAAAACATTAGTTAGATCACAACTTGAGTACTGTGTGCAGTTCTGGTCACCTCATCACAGAAAGGATGTGATTGCATTAGGGAAGGTACAGAGGAGATTTACAAAGTTGCTTTTTTAAATACATTTGTTCATGGGATGTGGACATCACCAGATCAGCCAGCATTTATTGCCCATCACCCTTGCTCAGAGGGCAATTAAAAGTCAACCACATTGCTGTGGGTCTGGAGTCACATGTAGGCCAGAAAGGGTAAAGACGGCAGATTTCCTTCCCTGTAGGACATTAGTGAACCAGATGGATTTTTATGACAATCGACAATGGTTTTGTGGTCATCAGCCGACTTTTAAACCCAGGTTTTTATTGGATTCAAATTCCACTGTCTGCTAGGGACAATACCACTACACCACTGCCTCTCCATAGGGCTGGAAATTTGCTGTTATGAGGAAAGACTGGATAGGCTGGGGTTGTTCTCCCTGGAACAGAGGAGGCTGAGGGGAGACTTGATTGAAATGAACAAAATTGTGAGGGGCCTGGATAGAGTGGATAGGAAGGGCCTATATACCATAGCAGAGAGGTCAGTGACTAGGGGGCATAGATTTAAAGTGATCGGTAGAAAGATTAGAGGGGAGATGTGGAAAATGTTTTCACTCAGAGGGTTGTGGGGGTCTGGAACTCACTGCCTGAAAGGGTAGTAGAGGCAGAAACCCCCAACTCATTTAAAAGGTGTCTGGATATGCACCTCAAGTGCTGTAACCTGCAGGGCCACGGACTAAATGCTAGAAAGTGGGATGAGGCTGAGTGACTCCTTTCCTGGACAGGGCAGACACGATGGGCCAAATGGCCTCCTCCTGTGCTGTAAACCTGCTATGATTCTATTGGAGGTGATGTTTTGTAGATGGAGGTGTTAGAGCTGAGGCCATCCAATGGCTCCGGATGGTGTTGGCGACCCCCCTGTCACAGGTTGAAGGAAACGACGACTTCTCCCAGAGCTTGTCCAACATTCCTGCTGCAAGCAACCAACCGGAACCAACCTCATTCACCTCCTCGCTGCCGATGGGATCCTGTGGGAAAAGCTGGCACGCGCCTGCATATGAATCACCTGGAAATGAGCGATTTCTAGTCTGTTCTAGTTTACAGTTAGTAAACTCTGACAACCAAAGCGAAAGATCAGATGAACTTCCTCGGAGACAATGAAACTAGACAGATTCCATGTTCCTGACCGTGTTCCTGGAATATCCCCGAAAATATTCCCAGCCGAGAAGCAAGAGGGAAGAGTTTTGTACACGCAAAAAGCCAAAGAGAGAACTTACATCTATATAGCACCTTTCACAACCTCGGGGCACCACAAAGTACTTGACAGCCAATTTGCGCACAGCAAGCTCCCACAAGCAGCAACGGGATAATGACCAGGTTGTCTGCTTTTCGTGATGTGAGTTGAAGGGTGAATAATGGTTCAGGGCACTGGGGACAACTCCCCTGCCCTTCTTCAAAATAGTGTCTGTGGGATGTTCTACATCCACCTGTGAGCGTGAACATCTCATCTGAAAGACGGCACCTCCGACTGTGCCGCGCTCCCTCTGTACTGGTGCCCCCGGAAAAAAGTTTGAACCTCGTGCTGTAGTGGGACTCGAACCCATGACCTTTCAACTCAAGGATTGTCTAATATGTTACCTGGGATAGACCAGAGGGCCGTGTGATCAAACCAGGCGACAGTGCCTTGTTCCAAAAGACGTGAAGGGGTCGAGGGACCGAGGGAAGAGGCAACGGCATTGGGGTTGATTGAGGTCAAATGGCGCAAGCTGGTTGTAAAAATGCTTACGTTCCTATGTAACCCGATATACAGTGCAGTAATGGGCCCTGAATAGCAACTTAATCAGAGTCTGGCTTTACACAGCAGCTATCTCTGTTGGCAGCTGTTCACTGCACTTGTAATGTCATTTATAACACTTCACACAAGAATTTATGGTTTCTCTAACTTATTTGTCCCCTCTAGTTGATGTTGTAGCCTCTGGCATTTCTAACATACCAGCTGTCTCTGAATCCTTCTGAATGGGTCACAAGTATTGAAGAATTTAGTTTTGCCCATAATCTCCTGTCGTAGGACAAGGCCTTGGAGAGGGTGCGGAGGTGATTTACTAGAAAGGGACCAGGGACGAGGGATTCCAGTTAATGTGGAGAGACTGGAGAAGCTGGGGTTGTTTTCCTTGGAGCAGAAAAGGTTAAGAGGAGATTTAATAAAGGTTTTCAAAATCATGAGGGGTTTTGATAAAGTAAATAAAGAGAATCTGGCAGGAGGGTGAGAAATCACGGGGACACAGGTTTCAGATAATCGGGAAAGGAACCAGCGGCAATGAAGATGATTTATTTTTTTACGCAGTGAGTTGTTGTGATCTGGAAGGCGCTGCCTGAAAGGGCGGTGGAAGCAGATTCAACAGGAACTTTCAAAAGGAAATTGCTTGATGGGGTTAAATTTGCAGGGCTGTGGGGAAAGAGCAGGGGGAGTGGGACTAATTGGATAGCTCTCTCAAAAAGGGCCAGCACAGACATGATTAGTTGAATGGCCTTGTTCTGCGTTGTTAGCTTCGAGGTTTCTAAGGCTGAAGATCGTGCCTGGGCTGTTCCATATCTCAGTTCCCTGGTTTCCTCCCTTCCTCTGAGGATGTTGACCTGTGAAGGTCTTGAGTCCACACGTACCAGTGCCCTCCTGGTATCTCACCCAATTTGCCAAACTTCATGTGTGAACTTACACACTGCTGCCTGTACCCTAACCTGCACCAGGTCCCATTTACCTGCTGTGCTAACTGACCGACACACTCGGTTTGGCAACAACTTGATCTTCAAATTCTCATCCTTACTTTGAAATCACCTCCACAGCTTTTCCCCTCCCTATTTTTGTATTTTATATACCTCGGAGCTAAACCAAGATGACACACTAGCTTATATGCATGTAACAAGAATTGATTCATAGTGCTTTAAAATATTTGCTCCATACTCACAGCTCTTTTGGCTCCAGCAACTTCAACAGTTTGTTCACTTTTCTCTGAGTCCACACCCAGGCTTAATCAATCAAATACATTAAGCCTCAATAGTAAACAGACTCACATAATCAAAAACAGAACAATTGAACAATTGAACACTACACCTATCTCTGCACCCCCCTCCAGTGAGAGGGGGAGTAATGTCAGTAACTGAAGGAGTGAGGGGGAGAGACAGCATTAATTGAGGTAGTGAAAGGGAGAGACAGATTAACTGAGGGAGTGAGGGGAAGTAACGGAACTAACTGAGGGAGTGAGAAAGGGAGCATTAACTGAGGGAGTGATAGCATTAACAGATGGATTGAGAGGGAGTAACAGAATTAACTGAGGGAATGAGAAGGGGAGTGACAGCATTAACCGGGGGAGTAAGAGGGAGAGATAGCATTAACTGAGAAAGTGAGGGGGAGAGGCAACCTTAACTGAGGGAGTGAGAGGGGAGTGACAGCATTAACTGAGGGAGTGAGAGGGAATAACAGCATGAACTGAGGGAGTGACAGCATCAACTGCACATTGCGCTATGCCTCAGTTTGGCTTCACCACAGTGTTTACGTCATAACTCTGCCTTTTTCAGAATCTCCAGTGAGAATAGTGAACAGTGCGGACGATACGAAGATGGAATATCTCACTGCTGAGCGTATTGCCCTGACCTGCGAGCTCTCCCGCTCCAACGCCGAGGTGAAATGGTACAAGGACGGATTGGAGGTTGAGGAAAGTGGGAATATCACAATGGAGTCACACGGAGTCCACAGGAGCCTGATTATTCAGAAGGCCGGAACGGAAGATTCCGGAGAATACGTCTGCGATGCTGGAGACGATTCCATTTTTTATGACATCACAGTGAAAGGTTAGACACCACATTAAATATCAGGAACTGTCCTCTCCTCCCACCCCCGGCCCCCCCAACTCCGCTCTGCAAAAACTGGCGTTGGTCCAAAGAAACTCAGGGGTTGGTTGTGAAGTGTTTTGGGGTAATTTGAGAATGAGATTAGATGCAGTGTATCAGCTGTGACACAGTTAGTATCACCCTTGCCTCTGAATCACGATGTTGTGGGCCCAAGTCCCACTCCAGTGCTTGAGTATAAACATCAAGCTGACACTCCAGTGCAGTGCTGAGGGAGTGCTGCACTGTCAGAGGCGCTGCTTCTGATGCGAAGTTAAACCCAATGCCCCACCTGCCTGCTCGGGTGGGTGTAAAAGATCCAGTGGCAACTATATCGATGAGGAACAGGGGAGTTCTCCCCCGTGTCCTGGCCAATATTTATCCCTCAATCAACATCACAAAAACAGATTATCTGCTCATTATCACGTTGTTATTTGTGGGATCTTGCTGTGCGCAAAATGGCTGCTGCATTTTCTACGTTACAACATTGACTGCTCTTCAAAAAAAATGTACTTTGTTGGCTGTAAAGAGCTTTGAGACATCTGGTGGTTGTGAAGTGCAATTCTTTCATTTTTCCTTTTTGGTAAAGTGCAAACCTTTCTAGACCTTTCTGAGGTCAGTATGGAATCCATCCCAATTCTTCCCAGAATGGCAAGGGTCTGTCACACAGTAAACATGACTCAACTAAACTATTTAAGCCTTGATTCCGAGAAAGTGTTGTCAGCTCTGAAGGTCATGAGTTCCGGATCCACTCCAGAGATTTCAGCACCATATCCAGGCTGACACTCCCAGCGCAGCACTGAGGGAGTGCTGCACTGTCAGAGGTGCCATGGTTTGGATGACACATTAACCCGAGGCCCTACCTGCCGTCTCAGGTGGACGTACGTTTGAGCATTGCTTCAAAGAGGAGCAGGGAAGTTCTCCCCAGTGTCCTGGCGCCAAGCTTTAACCCTCAACCAGCACCACCAAAAACAGATAACCTGACCCTTATCACATTGCTGTTTGTGGGATCTTCCTGTGCAAAAGTTGGTTGCTCTGTTTCCTACATTACCAAAGTGACTACACTTCAAAAAGCAAGGCATTGGTTGTAAAGTGTTTGGATGTCCTGAGGTGAAGAAAGGCGCTATGGAAATCCTCTTGAGAGAAGGGGCAAGGGCATTAAGGGCTTCAGAACCAAGACAGCCAAATGGAAATCTAATCAAATGGCACAACAGGCTTCGGGGCTGAATGGCCTCCTCCTGTTCCTATGTAACAGGATCAAGGGGCTGAATGGCCTCCTCCTGTTCCTATGTAACAGGATCCAGGGGCTGAATGGCCTCCTCCTGTTCCTATGTAACAGGATCCAGGGGCTGAATGGCCTCCTGTTGCTTTGTAACACACGAGGGGCTGAATGGCCTCGTCCTGCTCCTAACTCCTTTCTCCCTTTTATCCCTAGAACCCCCGACGACATTAAGAGTCATTGAGGATGGTCTTCAGGGTGAGTACCTGAGCTGTGAGCCAGTTGTGCTGAGCTGTGAGACTTCCCGAGCGGACACTGTGGTGAAATGGTACAAGGATGGTCAAGAACTGGAGGAGAGCCAGGGCGTTAAACTGGAGGCTGAGGGGGGCCTCAGGAGGCTGGTGATCCCCGGAGCCTCCGGGAGTGACAGTGGAAAGTACATCTGCAAGGCAGTGGACAGCTCTGTGTCCTTCAACGTCATTGTGTCAGGTGAGAGCGCTGAAGAGGGGCAGCTGGAGGCTCCCAGCCAGAAACACGACACAACGTCACACCCTGAGGGATAGTTTTTCAAAGGTGTATGATGGTGGGGGCAGAGGAGGGAGGAGGGAAAGAGAGAAAACCTTTCATCTCCCAATGCTTGGTCAGGCACTGCCAGCGGGAGTTTTAGGTAGAATCTGATCTTTGTTTTAAATCTTCCAGTTATTGTGTATAATTTTTTTTCTCTATTCCTTTCTATTTCTCAATGTCTCCCTCCCTTTCTCCCACTCTTTATCTCTCTCCTTGTGCCTTTCCTCCCTCCCTCCCTCTGACATGGACTCGATGGGCTGAATGGCCTCTTTGTGTGCCATAATGACCCTGACTCTCTTTTACTCTCCCCCATTTCATAATCTTTCTCTCTTCCTCTTTTTCTACTTCTCCTTCTGTTCCTCTCATTCTTTTTCTTTCTCTCCTCTCTTTTACTTTCTTCCTCTACTCTTCACCTCACCCTCTCTTTCTCCGTCACTCTCTCAATTTCTCCCCTGCCCTCTCTTTCTCCTTCTTTCTCATCTCTCTTTTTCTCTCTTCCTCCACTCTATACCTCGCCCTCTCTCTCTCCTTCACTCTCTCAATTTCTCTCCCTCCCTCTCTTTCTCCTTCTTTCTTGCCTCTTTTTCTCTCTTCCTTTACTCTCTTCCTCTCCCTCTCACTCTCTCCATCACTCTTTCTACCACCCTCTCCTCTCATTCTCTCTCTCACTCTTTCCTTCTCTCACTGTGTTGGATCCAGAGCCTCCGGTGAAAATCGTCAACAGTTCCCCTCTGGCGTTGAGCGTGCTGACCGGTGGTAAGATTGCCCTCTCGTGTGAGCTCTCACGGTCCGAGGCGGAGGTGAGATGGTACAAGGATGGGGTGGAGGTGGAGAGGAGTGAGAGGGCCATGATGGAGGTGGACAGAGAGTGCAGGAGGCTGACTGTCTGCTCAGCTACGCTGGAGGACCAAGGGACGTACGTGTGTGATGCTGTCGACGACTCGGCCAAGTTTGAAGTGACCGTCTCCGGTGAGTCCTCGGTCAAGGTGTACTTGTCCCATTGACATCATTCTCCCTGGGATCCCACTGCTCACGTTCAGAGCTACAACAGGAGAGAGAGAGAAAGACCACACAATTTCAGGGATGAGTTATCACATTCCCAGGCGTTACATCTTGTTACAGGAGAAAAACGTCTTGAAAATGAGAAAACCAGTCATTTCCTGATGGATTTCCTCATGTGGGGAAACAGGCAATTAACCTTTAATTAACCCCTCGATAAGAACTGAATAAATAGGAGCAGGGGTAGGCCATTCAGCCCATCATCCTGCTCTGCCATTCAGTATGATCATGGCTAATCCTCTACCTTAAACCAACTTTCCCACCCGATCCCAATTCCCCTAATTCCCTTAGTGTCCAAAGATCTACCAATCTCAGTTTTGAATACACTCAATGACTGACCATCCATAACCCTCTGGGGCAGAGAATTCGCAAGATTCACAACTGTCCGAGTGAAGAAATCCCTCCTCATCCCAGTGCTAAATGGCTGACTCCTTATCCTGAAACTGTGACCCCATGCTCTAGAATCTTCATTCACGTTAACAGTAATAGGGCCAGTGACCTTAAAGGAACAGGACAGCAGAATTAATACATCGTGTGTCACATGTACACGAGAATGTTCCTGTCTGTTTAACACCATGTCACTAATTTACGTGGAGTAGTGTGACAGGATCATTATTACTGTAACACAAACTATAGTGATAACGCTGTGCGGAGGGATTGTTCAGGACGCTCTGTGTAGAGACATCGGAAATGAGTCACAGGGATTTCCTCTGCTCAATTTTCAACAAAATTATCATTCCTCCTTTATCTTCTCCATTGTAATTGTAACTCTCACTCTTTTACTCTCTCTCATTCGCCCTCCCTTTCTTTCCTGACTTTTCTCTCACTCCCTGTTTCTGTTTCTCTCTATCCTTTGGTATTTATATTGTTTCTTCTCTCCGGTTCTGTTCTCACTCCATCTCTTTCTTCGTCCTCTGTTTCTGTTTCTCTCTCTCCGTCGGCCTCACCCATTTCTCTCCCTCCCTCTAACGTTCGTTCTCTTCCTTTCACTTTCATTGGTTCCTTCCCCCTTTCTGACTTCATCTCTGTCTCTTTATCTTTCTCTTCCTTACCCTCGCTCTCTCTCACTTTCTCTCTTTTTTTGTCTTCTCTGTTTCACTCTCTCTATATTCTTTCTTGCTCACATTTTTCAATCTCTCGCTTTGTCTCTATCTCTTTCTGTCTCTCTCTTTCTCCCCTCTCTCTCCCTCTCTTTTTTCTCACTCCACATCTTTCTTTCTCTTTCTCTCTCCCACTCTCTCCTTCTCTCATTGTGTTGGATCCAGAGCCTCCAGTGAAAATTGTCAACAGTTCCTCTCCGGTGTTGAGCGTGCTGACCGGTGGTGAGATTGTCCTCACGTGTGAGCTCTCACGGTCCGAGGCGGAGGTGAGATGGTACAAGGATGGGGTGGAGGTGAAGAATGAGAGGGCCATGATGGAGGTGGACAGAGAGCGCAGGAGGATGACTGTCTGCTCAGTTACGATGGAGGACCAAGGGACGTACGTGTGTGATGCTGTCGACGACTCGGCCAAGTTTGAAGTGACCGTCTCCGGTGAGTCCTCGGTCAAGCCACACTTGACTCATTGACATCATTCCCTCTAGGATCCCACTGCTCTCGTTCAGAGCTACAACAGGAGAAAGAAAGACCACACAATTTCAGGGATGAGTTATCACATTCCCAGGTGTTACATCTTGTTACAGGAGAAAATCGGTCTTGAAAATGAGTAAACCAGTCATTTCCTGATGGATTTCCTCATGTGGGGAAACAGGCAATTAACCTTTAATTAACCCCCGATAAGAACTTAATAAATAGGAGCAGGGGTAGGCCATTCAGCCCATCACCCTGCTCTGCCATTCAGTATGATCATGGCTAATCCTCTACCTTAAACCAACTTTCCCAATCGATCCCAATTCCCCTAATTCCCTTAGTGTCCAAAGATCTATCAATCTCAGTTTTGAATACACTCAATGACTGACCATCCATAACCCTCTGGGGCAGAGAATTCGCAAGATTCACAACTGTCCAAGTGAAGAAATTCCTCCTCATCCCAGTGCTAAATGGCTGACCCCTTATCCTGAAAATGTGACCCCATGTTCTAGAATCTTCATTCACGTTGACAGTAATAGGGCCAGTGACCTTAAAGGAACAGGACAGCAGAATAATGCATTGTACACAAGAACGTTCCTGTCTGTTTAACACCATGTCACTAATTTACGTGGAGTAGTGTGACAGGGTCATTATTACTGTAACACAAACTATAGTGATAATGCTGTGCGGAGGGATTGTTCAGGACACTCTGTGTAGAGACATCGGAAATGGGTCACAGGGATTTCTTCTGCTCAATGTTTTCAACAAAATTATATTCCTCCTTTATCTTCTCTACAGTAATTGTAACTCTCTTGTTTTCATTCTTAATCATTCACTCTCCCTCTGTTTCCATATTTTCTCTCTCTCTCATTTCAGTGTTTCTTTTTCTCTCTATCCTTTGATATTTGTATTGTTCCTTCTCTCTGTTTCAAGTTCTCACTCCATCTCTTTTTTCCTCCTCTGTTTCTGTTTCTCACTCTTTGTCGGCCTCTCCCATTTCTCTCCCTCCCTCTAATGCTCTCTCCCTTGCTTGCTCATTCTATTTGGTTCCTTCTCCCTTTCTGTCTTCATCTTTGTCTCTTTATCTTTCTCTTTTCCCTCACTCTCTTTCCCTCACCTTTTTTCCTCTTTGTTTTGCTCTCTCCATATACTTTTTGGGAGGCGGTGGGGACTGGTATTCCAAAGGCCCAGGGTAATGTTCTGAGGACCTGGCCACGGCAGATGGTTGAATTTGAGTTCAATAAAAATCTGGAATTAAAAGTCTGATGATGACCATGAAACCATTCTCGATTGTTGCAAAAACCCATCTGATACACTAATGTCCTTTAGGGAAGGAAATCTGCCATCCTTACGTGATCTAGCCTACAGACCCACAGCAATGTGGTTGACTCTTAAAAATGCCCTCTGAAGAAGGGCAATTAGGGATGGGCAATAAATGCTGGCCTAGCCAGCAACACCCACATCCCATGAATGAATAATGAAAAAAAACTTTCTCGCTCACATTTCTCAACCTCTCCCTCTGTTTCTTTCTTTCTCCCCATCTCCCCTTCTCTCTTTTTTCTCTCCCCAAATCTTCTTTCTCTTTCTACCACCCTCTCCTCTCTCTCTCATTTCTTCTCTCACTGTGTTGGATCCAGAACCTCCGGTGAAAATCATCAACAGTTCCCCTTCGGAGTTGACCGTGCTGACCGGTGGTGAGATTGTCCTTTCGTGTGAGCTCTCGCGGCCCGAGGTGGAGGTGACATGGTACAAGGATGGGGTGGAGGTGGAGAGGAGCAAGAGGTCCATGATGGAGGTGGACAGAGATTGCAGGAGGCTGACTGTCCACTCGGCTACGCTGGAGGACCGAGGGACGTACGTGTGTGACGCAGTCGACGACTCGGCCAAGTTTGAAGTGACCGTCTCCGGTGAGTCCCTGGTCAGGCCGCATGCAAACTTTATTTTTCACCTCCTGACCTCACACTGCAGACGCCACACTGCAGAGTCACGCCCCAAAGGTCATTCTGCAGAGGTCAACCCCAGAGGTTACATTGCAGAGGTCACACTGCAGAGGCCACACTCCCGCCACGATTACCCTGAAATTCACCAGGATTCTGCCAGTCTAAGTGAAACCCCCAGTGAAATGGTCAGTTTCCGCCATTGACATCATTGCTCTGGGATTCCCATTGGCTTCATTCAGAGTTACAACAGGAGACAGGAAGACCTGCCAGAGAATCTCAGGGCTGAGTTGTCATGCTCTGTGGTCTCAAACCTTGTTACAGACGTAAAACAATCTGAAAAGCCAGTCATTTTCTATTGGTTTTGTTATGATGTGACAGGTGAAATGTGCCAGGTGGACCAAATCCACAAGGGCAACTTGGCCACGCTATCACTTTTGTTTTGCAATTGTGTTTATTATGGGAGGATTTGTGCACTCAATTCAGAAGTAATGAGTCTATTAACACCTTTGGTGAATTAAAAAATTAAATTAAAACATTTAATAACAAACGAAGAGAATTTAAACACATACTTAAGATTACAGTTACTTGATATTATAACAAATCCCAAAATTCCTAATTAACCTGACTCCCAACTATGCACCCGCTTTAAGGCAACAGTCCAAAATAGATTTTACATTTAAATAAGCAATCCAGCAAGGTTGCCACAGCACCCACTCGACAGTGGAATTCCAAAGGCTTTTGACACAACTTTACTTACTGGAGCAGCATCTCTTCAGAGTGGTTAGGGCTTCCACCAAGACTGTCACACAAGGGTTTACACAGCCATGCCCACATAGCCTTCCACCCTTCTTTATATATGATTTTCTTTCTTTAATGTGTAAAATCCCGTTGTTCTACATGTCTTTGGAAATTCACTTTTCCAATAATGTAAAAATCTTTCATGCCTTCATTATGGTCAGCACTCTTGGGAAAAATAAATGTGTTGCTTTGCCTCACTTATCTTGTTTGTTGTAAACATTGCATCATCCCTTCGAAAATCAAACAACCCCTTGGCTTATCTAGAAGTGCAAATTTCATTCACACCCTATCTGTGGAACCTTCATCCTTGCTCATCCATCTCCATTTCAAAAGTCTGTTTTACAACTGCTGATTTGATCATTTCAACCTTGCAGTCTATCTGGCTCAAATTCAATTAAAACAGCCACCCACATAAACCTACCATACAATATCCCACAATACTATTATGAAAAATATGATAGTTTCGTTGCAGTTTATATTTCCTCCCTCAGCTTTTCCCTGTAACTGTAATTCACTCTTTCATTCACTCTCATTCTCTGCATGACTCTCTCACTCTCATTTATATATATCATCTTTATCTCTTTGTATCGATTTCTTTATCTCTCTATCTTTTGCTATTGCTCCCTTTTTCCATGTTTCATTTTCTGTTCCTTTCTCTCTCTTCCTTTTCTTCATCTTTTTTCTTTCTCTTTGTCTGCCTCTCCATATTTCTCTATCCACCTCTGTCTCTGCTTGTTTCTCTCTCTCTCACATTCTGTTTCTCTCTGTTTCTTTCTCCCTCCCTCACTCTCTGTAACTTCCTCTCTGTCTCACTTTGTTTCTTTCACTTTGTCTCTTTCCCTCTTTCTATCCTGTCTCTCTGTATCTCTCTTTTTCTCCCCTCTATCATTTTTTCTTTCTCCGCCTCTCTCCAACTCTCCCTTTCTCTTTCTCTGTCTCTCCAACGCTCTCTCTCCTCTCCTCTCACTGTGTTGGATCTAGAACCTCCGGTGAAAATCGTCAACCGTTCCCCTCCGGTTTTGAGCGTACTGACCGGTGGTGAGGTTGTCCTTTCGTGTGAGGTCTCGCGGCCCGAGGCGGAGGTGAGATGGTACAAGGATGGGCTGGAGGTGGAGCGAAGTGAGAGATCAGTGGTGGAGGTGGACAGAAGGTGCAGGAGGCTGACCATTCGCTCGGCCACGATGGAGGACCGAGGGATGTATGTGTGTGACGCAGTTGACGATTCAGCCAAGTTTGAAGTGATCGTCTCCGGTGAGTCCCCGGTCAAGCTGCATGCGAACTTTGTATTTCACCTCCCTAGCCCGGCATTGTTGGGACTAACAATTCCCCCACTGACTCACCTTGTGTGGGTCTTGTTTCGATTCGGTTGTCAGAAAGAGCAATGATTGGACGGCAGGAGGGACAGGAAAGGGGTTAATCAGCAGTGACAAGATGAAAGGATAAAAACATTTGCATTTATGTAGCACCCGTCACAGCCTCAGGATGTCCCAAAACACTTTACAGCCAATTAAATACATTTGATGTTTCATCACGGTTGTAATGGAGGAAACACTTCAGTGAATTTGTACACAGCAAGATCCCACAGTTAGCAATGTGATAACAACCAGTTAATCTGTTTTTGTCATGCTATTTGAGGGATAAAGATTGGCCTCAGGACACCAGGGAGAACTGCCCCGCTGGCCTGTCAGATACTGCCCCATGGGACCTTTTAGATCCATCCGATAGGGCAGCAGGGGCCTCGGCTTAACCTCTTATCTGCAGCGCTCCATCAGTACTACACTGGGAGTGTCAGCCTGGATCTTTGTGCTCCAGTCTCTGGAGCGGGAGTTGAACCCACAGCCTTCCGACTAGGAAGCTGCTTCGATAAAGGACCAACCACCCTCTGGCCCTGCCATTTTTAGTCAGATCAGCAGCAGACATGCTGGTCAGCCGCCTCTCATCACCTTGTCACCGCCCTGTTCCTCCAGCTCACCCTGTCCCCAACCTGGTCCTTGGTTACGTTCATCCCCGACTCAGTCTTCACCCCCACCTCCACCTCCACCCTGCTTCAGTTCAGCCGACTCTCCCCTGTCCCAGTGAAGGTTTGACCCACAGTATTCCTCGACATTTGGTGACTGTTTGGGAATATTTTCCTGTTTCCCCTATCCTCTTCTGGCATCTCACACGTCTCATGGGCCTTCCAACTCTCCGTGGTCTTTGTGGTGAGCGGTTATTCCACATGGAGGCCAGCCCCACCCGATCCCCACGTGCCAGCACTGTCTCCAGCCTGGTGCCTGGGAATAACATGGCGCCTTCGGCCTCAGTGCATCAGCACGGGTCAGTGTTGGGATAGGAAGAGACTGGACCTCAGGCCCAGATTGCTCCTCCTTCACCCAGGGTACTGAGGCCAATAGAGCTACACCTGGCCCTGCTGTGATGCCTGAATGAGGGCGACCGGGGAATCAAACCCGGAGCTGCCTGGTCTATTAATCCATCAACAATTTAGTGAGCAGGTTGGTGAATGTGTGTAACTGGGCTTCCCGTGTAGCTCAAACTCTGCATCACTGACTCCAGCTCTTTCCATCCGTAACATTGCCAACTCCTTCGGCCAATCTGCAGCTGAAAACCCTCATCCCTGTCTTTATCACCTCCATACTCAACTCGGCCAATGCTTTCCTGGCCGGCAACCTCCCGCTCCCCATAAACCTGAGGCCCTCCAATACTCCGCTGCCTGCACCCTCACTAACACGTCCCCCTGCGCTGACTGACCACCAAGATTTCAAAATTCTCCTGTCTGCCAAGTCATCCCCATAGCTCCATCCCTCCCTATCTCTGAAACTTCCTCCAGACCCACAACCTACTGAGATCCCTGTG
This sequence comes from Cetorhinus maximus, assembly GCF_964194155.1. Taxonomy (NCBI): domain Eukaryota; kingdom Metazoa; phylum Chordata; class Chondrichthyes; order Lamniformes; family Cetorhinidae; genus Cetorhinus; species Cetorhinus maximus. The sequence continues at coordinate 122,259,041 of NC_135889.1, forward strand.
CTCCTCCAATCCTGGCCTTTTCCATAACCCCCGATGTCCATGGCTCCACCATTGGCGGCCGTGCCCTCAGCTTCCTGGGCCCCGAGCTCTGGAAATCCCCTCCTAAACCTATCCAACTCTCTACCTCTCTCTCCTTGTTCAAAGTACTTCTTAAAATCTGTCTTTTTGACCAGCTTTCTGATTGGGCATTAATAAATCCAAGAAAGAAACATAGAAACATTGAAAATAGTAGATCATTTGGCCCTTTGAGCCTGCTCCACCATTCAGTATGATCATTGCTGATCCTCTATCTCAACGCCATATCCCCGCTCTCTCCACGCTCCTTGACACCTTTAGAGTCCAGAAATCTATCGACTTCCTTCTTAAATATATTTAGTTATTTGGCCTTCACAGCCCCTTGTGGTAGAGAATTCCACAGGTTCACCACCCTCTGAGTGAAGAAGTTTCTCCTCATCTCAGCCCTAAATGGTCTACCCCGTATCCTGAGATTGTGACCCCTTGTTCTAGGCCCCCAGCCAGAGGAAACATCATCCCTGCATCCAGTCTGTCCAGCCCTGTCAGAATTTTATACGTTTCAATGAGATCCCCTCTCATTCTTCTAAACTCAAGTGAATACAGGCATGGTCGGCCCAATCTCTTTTCTTTTTATTCTTTCATGAGATGTGGGCTTCGCTGGCTGGGCCAGCATTTATTGCCTATCCCTAGTTACCCTTGAGGAGGTGGTGGTGAGCTGCCTTCTTGAACCGCTGCAGTCCATGTGGTGTGGGTACACCCACAGTGCTGTTAGGGAGGGAGTTCCAGGATTTTGACCCAGCAACAGTGAAGGAACGGTGATATATTTCCAAAATCAGGATGGTGAGTGGCTTGGAGGGGAACATCCAGGTGGTGGTGTTCCCATCTATCTGCTGCCCTTGTCCTTCTAGATGGTAGTGGTTGTGGGTTTGGAAGGTGCTGCCAAAGGAGCCTTGATGAATTCCTGCTGTGCATCTTGTTGACGGCACACACTGCTACTACTGTGCGTCAGTGGTGGAGGGAGTGAATGTTTGTGGATGTGGTGCCAATCAAGTGGGCTGCTTTGCCCTGGACAGTGTCGAGCTCCTTGAGTATTTTGGGAGCTGTACTCATCCAGGCAAGTGGGGAGTATTCCATCACACTCCTGACTTGTGCCTTGTAGATGGTGGACAGGCTTTGGGGAGTCAGGAGGTGAGTTACTCGGCGCAGGATTCCTAGCCTCTGACCTGCTCTTGTAGCCACAGTATTTATATGGCTAGTCCATATAATTTTATTCAGTTTCTGGTCAATGGTAACTCCCAGGATGTTGATAGTGGGGGATTCAGCGATGGTAATGCCATTGAAAATCAAGGAGCGATGGTTAGATTCTCTCATGTTGGAGATGGTCATTGCCTGACACTTGTATAGCCTGAATGTTACTTGCCACTTGTCAGCCCAAGCCTGGATATTGTCCAGGTCTTGCTGCATTTGGACATGGACTGTTTCAGTATCTGAAGAGTTGCGAATGGTGCTGAACATTGTGCAATCATCAGCAAACATCCCCACTTCTGACCTTATGATGGAAGGAAGGTCATTGATGAAGCAGCTGAAGATGGTTGAGCCGAGGACACTACCCTGAGTAATTCCTGCAGTGATGTCCTGGAGCTGAAATGCCTGACCTCCAACAACCACAGGCATCTTCCATTGTGCTGAGTATGACTCCACCTGGTGGAGAGCTTTCCCCGTGATTCCCATTGACTCCAGTTTTGCTAGGGCTCCTTGATGCCACATTGATGGGGCGGTAATTGGCTGTGTTGGATTTGTCCTGCTTTGTGTGTACAGGACATACCTGGGCAATTTTCCACAAAGCCTGGTAGATGCCAGTGTTGTAGCTGTACTGGAACAGCTTGGCTAGGGGAGCGGCAAGTTCTGGAGCACAAGTCTTCAGTACTATTGCTCGAATATTGTTAGGGCCCATAGCCTTTGCAGTATCCAGTGCCTTCAGCTGTTTCTTGATATCACATGGAGTGAATCGAATTGGCTGAAGACTGCCATCTGTGATGCTGGGGACCTCCGGAGGAGGCTGAGATGGATCATCCACTCAGCGCTTCTGGCTGAAGATTGTTGCGAATGCTTCAGCCTCATCTTTTGCACTGATGTGCTGGACTCCTCCATCATTGAGGATGGGGATATTTGTGGAGCCTCCTCCCCTAGTGAGTTGTTTAATTGTCCACCACCATTCACGACTGCATGTGGCGGGACTGCAGAGCTTAGATCTGAGCTATTGGCTGTGGAATCGCTTAGCTCTGTCTATCACTTGCTGCTTATGCTGTTTGGCACACAAGTAGTCCTGTGTTATAGCTTCACCAGGTTGACACCTCATTTTTAGGTATGCCTGGTGCTGCTCCTGGCTTGCCCTCCTGCACTCTTCATTGGACCAGGGTTGATCCCCTGGCTTGATGGTAATGGTAGAGTGGGGAATATGCCAGGCCATGAGGTTACAGATTGTGTTTGAGTACAATTCTGCTGCTGCTGATGGCCCACAGCGCCTCATGGATGCCCATTCTTGAGTTGCTAGATCTGTTTGAAATCTATCCCATTTAGTACGGTGGTAGTGCCACACAACACGATGGAGGGTATCCTCAATGTGAAGGTGGGACTTCATCTCCACAACGGCTGTGCGGTGGTGACTCCTACCAATACTGTCATGGACAGATGCATCTGCGGCAGGCAGGTTGGTGAGGATGAGGTGAGTATGTTTTTCCCTCTTGTTGGTTCATTCACCACCTGCCGCAGACCCAGTCTAGCAGCTATGTCCTTTAGGACTCAGCTAACTCAGTCAGTAGTGGTGCCACTGAGCCACTCTTGAAGATGGTCATTGAAGTCCCCCACACAGAGTACATTCTGTGCCCTTGCCACCTTCAGTGCTTCCTCCAAGTGGTGTTCAAGATGGAGGAGCATTGATTCATCACTTGAGGGAGGGTGACACGTGGTAATCAGCAGGAGGTTTCCTTGCCCATGTTTGACCTGATGCCATGAGCATTCATGGGGCCCAGAGTTAATGTTGAGAACTCCCAGGGCAACTCCGTCCCGACTGTATACCACTGTGCTGCCACCTCTGCTGGGTCCGGTGGGACAGGACATACCCAGGGATGGTGATGGTGGTGTCTGGGACATTATCTGTAAGGTATGATTCCGTGAGGATGACTATGTCAGGCTGTTGTTTGACTAGCCTGTGAGACAGCTCTCCCAATTTTGGCACTAACTCCCCAGATGTTAGTCAGGGGGACTTTGCAGGGTCGACAGGGCTGAGATTGCCATTGTCGTTTCCGGTGCCAAGGTCAATGCCGGGTGGTCCGTCCAGTTCCATTCCTTTTCTGTGACTTTGTAGCAGTTTGTTACAACTTGGTTTGCTAGACCATTTCAGAGGGCATTTAAGAGTCAACCACATTGCTGTGGGTCTGGAGTCACATGTAGGCCAGACTGGGTAAGATTTCCTTCCCTAAAGGGCATTCATGAACCAGGTGGGTTTGTACAACAATTGACATTGGCTTCAGGGTCATCATGAGTAGGACTTTTAATTTCAGATTTTTATTGAATTCAAATTCCACCATCTGCTGTGGCTGATTCGAACCCGGGTCCCCAGCGCATTACCCTGGGTCTCAGGATTACTAGTCTGGCAACAATACCGTTACACCATCGTCTCCCCTCTCCTTATCAACAATCCTGCCATCCCAGGAATCAGTCTGGTGAACCTTCGCTGCCCTTCCTCTTTGGCAAGTATAACCTTTCTTAGGTAAGGAGACCAAAACTGCACACAATACTACAACTGTGGTCTCACCAAGGCCCTGTACAGCTGCAGTAATACATCCTTGCTCCTGTACTCAAGTCCTCTCGCAATGAAGGCCAACATACCATTTGACTTCTGAAGAGAAATATCTCTACCCAAAGAATGATGAAAATCTGGAACCCGCTACCACAGAGAGTGATTAGGGTGAATAATACTGATACAATGAAGAGGAGGGCTGAGAAAGAAATATAATGTGATGCAGACAGGGGGAGATAAAGAGGGGTGGGAGGAGGCAAATTAACACCAGCTCAACTCAGTTGGGCAGAATGGCCTGTTTCTGTGTTGTAAAATCCTGTGGAATTGATTGTAAAGACTCTTTGTCACCTATCCGAATATCTCCTCATGTGGATTAGCATCAAATATTCTTTCATCATACGTCATTTAGTACGTTAAAGGTGCTATGTAAATGCAAGTTGTTGTTGTTGGGTTGCCATGAAACCAATGAGTCCCTGGTTCTATCTGCAGAGCCGCCGGTTAAGATAATCCGACGGGCTGACCAGCCGGCAGAGCACAAGTACTCGAGCTCCGAGGACATTGCACTCGAGTGTGAGCTGTCTCGGTTGGATGGTGTTGCCAAATGGTACAAGGACGGGGTAAAGCTGGTGGAGAATGAGAGGATATCCATCGGGAGGAAGGGAACGTTCCGGTCACTGCGGATACTGGACACTCGGACAACAGACTCGGGGGAGTACCTCTGTGATATCCAGGGTGACAGCCTTGTATTCAGAGTCTGTGTGGAAGGTAACGTACCTCGGTCTCAGCCCCCTCACTGAAACTCTCCCCGGACACTCTCCCCGTGGTTGGGAAGGGGACACGTGGGGGTCTCTAAAATCCCCTGCTGGCTGAGGCTGTAAATAGTTCACCCCCTGTGACACTGAGCTATACTGCACAGAGATCAACTCCAGGGTCAGTACCTGTCACTGATGGGACAGGAGGAACTCTCTGGTGTCCCTGAGCGACTGACGTCCTCGTCATCCTTGCAAATCACCATCCCATCTCCAACCCCCTCTTTCCTCTCCAAAATCCTTGAACACGTTGTCACCTCCCAGGTTCATGTCCAAATTTCTCAGAACTCTGTCTCAGTCTGTCCCGTTGGGGTTCACTTCCTGTCTAGTATTGAAACCACCATCAAAGTCAAAAATATCATCCCCACTTATTTTTCTTGACCTGTCTGCAGCCTCTGACACGGTTTGACCTCACCATCCTCCTCCCAACACCTCTCCACTGTCGACCAGGTGGGTGAACTGCACCCTGGTTTCATTCTTATTTCTTTCATCATAGCCAGAGGAAGGCCTACAATCTCTTGTCTTCCCACTCCCGCACTGTTACATCTGGTGTTCCCCAAGGAGACCTCGATCCCTTCCTATTTCTGATCTACATGCTGCCCCCCTCCCCACCCAGCAACAGCATCTGAAAACACAGTTAGTTTACTCATGTACACAGATGATACCCAATTAAACCTCACCACCGGCTCTCTCAACCCCTCCAGTCTCATTGATTTGTCAGACTGTTTAACCAGCAAACCAGTATGGGATGTGCAGATATTCCCTCCAATGAAATATTGAGAATAAAAAAGCTGTAGATTTCAGGCCCCATCGCTAATTGTATTCTCTACCCACTGACTCCTTCCCCGTCCCTGGCAACTGTCCGAGATTAAACCAGACCATTCTCAATCTCGTGGTCCTGTCTGGCTCTCAGTTGAACTTCCAATCCCTTATATTTTCCATCTCGAAAACCAACGACTTCCTCCTCTGTTACTTCACATGTCTCCACTCCTGCTTTAGCCCATCTGTTACTGAATCCTTCATCCATGCCTGTAACACCTAAACACGCGACTATTCCAACATTCTCCTGGCAGGCCTCTCATCTCCCATGCTCCATAAACTTCAACTCGACCAAACTCCTGCTGCCTGTATCCTAACCTGCACCAGGTCCTCTTCACCCGTCACTCCATATCCTCATTGGCCTCCGATGAAGCAACACCTTGATTTTAAAATTCTCACCCTTGTTTTCATAACCCACCATGCCATTGTCCCACCCTATCTCTGTAACCTCCTCGAGCCCCACAACACTCTGAGATCTCTGTGCTCATCTGATTCTGGTCACTTGCTCATCCCTGATGTTAATCGCTCCACCACTGGTGGCCAGGCCTGGACCCTAAGCTCTGGAATTCTCTCCCTAAACCTCTCTGCCTCTCTCTCCTCCCTTAAAACACTTCTCAAAACCTGTCTGTTTGACCAGCTATCTTACTGGTCACGAATGAAGCCATTAGGGAATTCAAGATAAACTTCTTTACCCAGACCCGGAGAGTGGTTGAGAATGTGGAACTCAGCACCACAGGGAGAGGTTGAGATGAATAGTATAGATGGGTTTAAGGGGAATCTGGATAAACACATGGCAGGGAAAGGAATCAAAGGTGGTGTAGATCGGGCGAGTGGAAGGGAGATGGGAAGGGGCTTGTTTGGACCATGAATAACAGAACAGACCTGTTGGGCAGAATGGCCATTCTCTGTGTTGTAGAACTTTGTGGAATTCTATGTAAAGTGATTGGTTGTCTGTCCTAATACTGCCACATGTGGCTCAGTACCAATTTTTAATTAGTCACATGTCTTGGGTAGTTTTAGTACGTTAAAAGTGCTATATGAATGCAAGTTGTTGTTGTTGAGCTGCCATGAAACCAATGAGTCCCTGGTTCTATCTGCAGAGCCGCCGGTTAAGATAATCCGACGGGCTGACCAGCCGGCAGAGCACAAGTACTCGAGCTCCGAGGACATTGCACTCGAGTGTGAGCTGTCTCGGTTGGATGGTGTTGCCAAATGGTACAAGGACGGGGAAAAGCTGGTGGAGAACGAGAGGATATCCATCGAGAGGAAGGGAATGTTCTGGTCACTGCGGATACTGGACGCTCGGACAACAGACTCGGGGGAGTACCTCTGTGATGTCCAGGGTGACAGCCTTGTATTCAGAGTCTGTGTGGAAGGTAACGTACCTCGGTCTCAGCCCCCTCCTCACTGAAACTCTCCCCGGACACTCTCCCCATGGTTGGGAGGGGACACGCGGGGGTCTCTAAAATCCCCTGCTGGCTGAGGCTGTAAATAGTTCACCCCCTGTGACACTGAGCTATACCGCGCAGAGATCAACTCCAGGGTCAGTACCTGTCACTGATGGGACAGGAGGAACTCTCTAGTGTCCCTGAGTGATTGACGTACTCTTCATCCTTGCAAACCACCATCCCATCTCCAACCCTCCCTTTCCTCTCCAAAATCCTTGAACATGTTGTCACCTCCCCAATTTCCTGCCCACTTTTCTTTCTTTACTCTTTCATGGGATGTTGGCAAGACGACCATTTGTTGCCACCCCTGCCACAGCCCCTGGACTAGCCATATAAATACTGTGACTACAAGAGCAGGTGAAAAGCTACAAATACTGCAGCGAGTAACTCACCTCCTGACTTCCCAGGGCCTGTTCACCATCTACAAGGCACAAGTCAGGAGTGTGATGGAATACTCCCCACTTGCCTGGATGAGTGCAGGTCCCACAACACTCAAGAAGCTTGACACCATCCAGGACAAAGCAGCCCGCTTGATTGGTACCCCACCCACAAACATTCACTCCCTCCACCACTGATGCACAGTAGCAGCAGTGTGTGTACCATCTACAAGATGCACTGCAGGAATTCACCAAGACTCCTTAGGCAGCACCTTCCAAATCCACGACTGCTACCATCGAGAAGGACAAGGGCAGCAGGTAGATGGGAGCACCACCACCTGGAAGTTCCCCTGCAAGTCACTCACCATCCTGACTTGGAAATATGTCGGCCGTTCCTTCACTGTCGCTGGGTCAAAATCCTGGAACTCCCTCCCTAACAGCACTGCGGGTGTACCCACACCACATGGACTGCAGCAGTTCAAGAAGGCAGCTCACCACCACCTTCTCAAGGACAATTAGGGATGGGCAATAAATGCTGAGCTAGTCAGCAATGCCCACATCCCAAAAAAATTATTTTTAAAATTATCAACAGTACGGCTTACCTCAACGAATCCCCCTCTCCCTCAGATCACGACAGTCCTGAGAATCCAAAATTCCAGACATCTCTGTGTCCAAGCCCTTTAAAGGGATAGTCAGCTGTGGTAAAACTATGTTTTGCATAGAGAGCTTCACTTCCGCTCCCCATCAATTCCCATCGGACAGTGAAGACCTGTTCCTGGATAAGTTCCAATTCTTCTCCTGCCTGTGTCTTCGCAGCAGCTGTTTCTTATTCTGTGAGTTACTTTGAAAGGTGCTAAAACTGCCAGATAAAGGCAAAATACTGCGGATGCTGGAAATCTGAAACAAAAACAAAAACTCAGCAGGTCTGACAGCGTCTGTGGAGAGAAAGACAGAGTTAACGTTTCGAGTCCGTATGACTCTTCTTCAGAACTAAAGAGAAGTAAAAATGTGTTGAAATATATACTGTTTAAGGAGGGTGGGACAGGTGAAGCTGGATAGAAGGCCAGTGATAGGTGGAGGCAAAGGCGAGATTGCGAAAGATGTCACAAACAGAAGGTGGAAGGGGTGTTGATGGTGGTGATACTGGCTAAAGGAGGTGCTAATGGTGACATTAAGAGTAGAAAGCAGGATGAGCAAGTGACAGGCGGCACTAGTGGGGGTGGGATGGGGGGAGGGGACGGTGTGGGAGAAAAGATAAAATAGGCTAAAAGGTGGGGGTAAAACAATGAATAAAAATGGAAATAAATTTTAAAAATAATAATAATAATAGGTGGGAAAAAAAACATATGTTTAAAAATTAGCACCTCCTTTAGCCAGTATCACCACCATCAACACCCCTTCAACCCTTTGCCTGTGACATCTTTCACAATCTCTCCTTTGCCTCCACCTATCACTGGCCCTCTATCCAGTTTCACCTGTCCCACCCCCCCTTAAACAGTATATATTTCAACACATTGTTACTTCTCTTTAATTCTGAAGAAGAGTCAGACGCACTCGAAACGTTAACTCTGTCTTTCTCTCCACAGACGCTGTCAGACCTGCTGAGTTTTTGTTTTGGTTTCAGATTTCCAGAATCCGCAGTATTTTGCCTTTATCTGGCAGTTTTAGCACCTTTCAAAGTAACTCACAGAATAAGAAACAGCTGCTGCGAAGACACAGGCAGGAGAAGAATTGGAACTTATCCAGGAACAGGTCTTCACTGTCCAATGAGAATTGATGGGGAGCGGAAGTGAAGGTCTCTATGCAAAACATAGTTTTACCACAGCTGATTATCCCTTTAAAGGGCTTGGACACAGGGATCTCTGGAATTTTGGATTCTCAGGACTGTCATGATCTGAGGGAGAGGGGGATTCGTTGAGGTGAGCCGTACTGTTGATAATTTTAAAAATAATTTTTTTGGGATGTGGGCATTGCTGACTAGCTCAGCATTTATTGCCCATCCTTAGTTGCCCTTGAGAAGGCTTACCTCAACGAATCCCCCTTTCCCTCAGATCACGACAGTCCTGAGAATCCAAAATTCCAGAGATCCCTGTGTCCAAGCCCTTTAAAGTGATAATCAGCTGTGGTAAAACTATGTTTTTCATAGAGACCTTCACTTCCGCTCCCCATCAATTCCCATAGGACAGTGAAGACCTGTTCCTGGATAAGTTCCAATTCTTCTCCTGCCTGTGTCTTCGCAGCAGCTGTTTCTTATTCTGTGAGTTACTTTGAAGGGTACTAAAACTGCCAGATAAAGGCAAAATACTGCGGATGCTGGAAATCTGAAACAAAAACAAAAACTCAGCAGGTCTGACAGCATCTGTGGAGAGAAAGACAGAGTTAACGTTTCGAGTCCGTATGACTCTTCTTCAGAACTAAAGAGAAGTAACAATGTGGTGAAATATATACTGTTTAAGGAGGGGGGTGAAATATGTGAATCTAGATAGAAGGCCAGCGATAGGTGGAGGCAAAGGAGAGATTGTGAGAGATGTCATAAACAGAAGGTCGAAAGGGTGTTGATGGTGGTGATACTGGCTAAAGGAGGTGCTAATTTTTAAACATATGTTTTTTTCCCACCTATTTTTATTATTATTATTTTAAAAATTTATTTCCATTTTTATTCATTGTTTTATCCCCACCTTATAGCCTATTTTATCTTTTCTCCCACACCGTCCTCTCCCCCCATCCCACGCCCACTAGGGCCGCCTGTCACTTGCTCATCCTGCTTTCTACTCTTAATGTCACCATTAGCACCTCCTTTAGCCAGTATCACCACCATCAACACCCCTTCGACCTTCTGTTTGTGACATATTTCACAATCTCTCCTTTACCTCCACCTATCGCTGGTCCTCTATCTAGTTTCACCTGTTCCACCCCCCCTTAAACAGTATATATTTCACCACATTGTTACTTCTCTTTAGTTCTGTAGAAGAGTCATACGGATTCGAAACGTTAACTCTGTCTTTCTCTCCACAGACGCTGTCAGACCTGCTGAGTTTTCCCAGCACTTTTTGTTTCTGTTGCTAAAACTTGCCACTTGACACCTCAATGGGTTTCTCTTTGAATTTCTCTTTCCAATGGTAACCGGGGATCACACGGACACCTCTGAACTGAGGTGTTTATCAGGAACTCTCCATCCCTTTTTGAATGTTCTCTTTCACTTTAAGCTAAAGGGACATTTTAAAAGGGGAAGGTGTAGCATAGTGGTATGGTCACCAGACCAGTAATCCAGGCTTGGGCTGACAAGTGGCAAGTAACATTCCAGTAATGCAGAAATCCAGGGGAATGCTCTGGGGATCGAGATCAAATCCCACCGTGGCAGAAGGTGGGATTAAAAGTCTGACGATGACCACAAAACCATCGCCGATTGTCATAAAAACCCACCTGGTTCACTAATACCCTTTAGGGAAGGAAATCTGCCGTCCTTACCTGGTCTGGCCTACATGTGACTCCAGACCCACAGCAATGTGGTTGACTCTTTAATGCCCTCTGAATGAGGGCATTTGGGGATGGGCAATAAATGCTGGCCTAGCCGGAAACGCCACATCCTATGAATGGATAAAAAAAACATAACCGTCTCAGCTCGTCTGTTACTGACACCTCTTCTCTGTTCCTTTGGCTCCTACACACTTGACTATTCCAATGTGCTCTGGGTCAGCCTCCCATCTTCCATTTTCCCTAAACTTGGCCTCCTCCAAAACTTTGCTGCCCGGTATGTTAGTGTACGCCAAGCCCTGTTCACCCATCATCCCCTTGTGCTCACTGATCTTCATTGACTCTGAACTCAGAATGCTTTTATTTTAAAATTGACACCTTTATTTTCAAGTCCCTCTATAGCCTCACCCCTTCCTAACTCTGTAATCTCCTCCAGCCCACAACCCTGCAAGATACTTACACTCACACAATTCTGACCTCCTGAGCATCCCCAATTTTAATCGCTGTACCATTGGCAGCTGTAACTATAGTGGCCTGGGCCCCTGAATTCTGTGATTCTCCCCCTAAACCTCTCCACCTCACGTCGTCTCTCTGCTCCATTAAGATGCTTCTTAAAATCTACTGCTTTGATCAGCTATCTCATGGGTCATTAAAAAATCTGATAGGAAATTCAGGAGAAACTCCTTGACCACCAGAGCTGGCGGGGGGGTGGAATGTTGAACTCGACAGTGCAGGGAACGGTTGAGATGAGTAGAATTGATTAATTTAAGGGAAAGCTAGATGAAAACATGATTGAGAAAGAAGTAGATGTGGTGTGCATAAGGAGAGATGCAGAGGGCTGGGATTAGTTATTAGTGGTGTATTAACACCAGCTGAGCTGAGCAAAGTGGCCTGTTTCTGTGGAATTGTTTGTAAAGATCTCGGTCACCTGTCCGAATATCTCCTCATGTGATCCAGTGTCAAGATACGTTTGATTACATATCATGGAATGGTTTCACTGCATTAAAGGTGCTATATGAATGCAAGTTGTTGTTGTTGGGTTGCCATGAAACCAATGAGTCCCTGGTTCTATCTGCAGAGCCGCCGGTTAAGATAATCCGACGGGCTGACCAGCCAGCAGAGCACAAGTACTCGAGCTCCGAGGACATTGCACTCGAGTGTGAGCTGTCTCGGTTGGATGGTGTTGCCAAATGGTACAAGGACGGGGAAAAGCTGGTGGAGAACGAGAGGATATCCATCGGGAGGAAGGGAACGTTCAGGTCACTGCGGATACTGGACACTCGGACAACAGACTCGGGGGAGTACCTCTGTGATGTCCAGGGTGACAGCCTTGTATTCAGAGTCTGTGTGGAAGGTAACGTACCTTGGTCTCAGCCCCCTCCTCACTGAAACTCTCCCCGGACACTCTCCCCATGGTTGGGAGGAGACACGTGGGGGTCTCTAAAATCCCCTGCTGGCTGAGGCTGTAAATAGTTCACCCCCTGTGACACTGAGCTATACAGCGCAGAGATCAACTCCAGGGTCAATACCTGTCACTGATGGGACAGGAGGAACTCTCTGGTGTCCCTGAGCGACTGACATTCTCTTCATCCTTGCAAACCACTGTCCCATCTCCAACCCCCCCTTTCCTCTCCAAAATCCTTGAACATGTTGTCACCTCCCCAATCCATGTCCAAATTTCCCAGAACTCTATGTCTGTATTCCGCCAATTAGGATCCTGCCCTTTCACAGTACAGAACCAGCTCTTAGCAAAGTGACAAGTGACATCTGCAGTGACTGTGCCAAAGGTAAACTTTCCCTCCTCGTCCTCCTCATCCTGTCTGCAGCCTCTGACACGGTTTGACCTCACCATCCTCCTCCCAACGCCTCTCCACTGTCGTCCAGCTGGGTGGGACCTGCTCTCACCTGCTTCCATTCTTATCAATCTCATCGTAGCCAGAGAATCACTTACAATGGTTTCTCTTCCTGCTCCCTCACCGTTACCCCTGGTTTTCCCCAAGGATCTGTCCTTACCCCCCTCCCTATTTCTCATCTACATGCTGCCCCTCAGCAACATCATCTGAAAACACAGTGTTAATTTTCACATGAATGTTGATGACACCCAGCTCTACTTCACCAGCAGCTCTTTCAACCCTTGCAGCCTCACTGATTTGTCAGACTGCCCAGCATTCAGTACTGGATGAGCAGAAATTCTCTCCAATTCATTATTAGGAAGTAAAAAGCCACAGATTTTGGTCCCCACCACTAAATCCATTCTCTAGGCACTGTCTCCATCCCTCTCTCTGGCAACTGTCCAAGATTGAACCAGACCACTCTCATTCTTGAGGTCCTTTAATCTCTTATCCTCTCCATCACCAAGACTATCGATTTCCACCTTTGCATCACTGCCCGTTTCCAAACCTGCCTCAGCTGTGTGTCCTTATCCTTCCCCTTTGCACATCCAAACCCGACTATTCAAATGTTCCCCTGGCCAACCCCCCCTCATCTTCCACCCTCCATCAACCCAGCCTCATCCAAAAGTCTGCTGCCTCTACCCTAACTCACACCAAGTCCCATGCACCCATCACCCCTCTGCTCACTGAGCTACACTGGTTGCCAGTCCAACAACCCCCCACTGATTTAAAATTCCCATTCCTGTTTTCATGTTTGCATTGCCTCGCTTCCCCCCTATCTCTGTCATCTCCCCCAGCCCCACAACCCTCTGGGATCCCTGTGCTCCTCGAACTCTGGCCTCTTGACCATTCCTGTTGCCCTTTGCCCCACAATTGATGACAGTCCATTGGCTGTCTTCACCCTAAAATTCTGAAATCACTCCCTAAACTTAAAACCTAAATCACTCCCGTCTCTCCACCTCTTTCTCCACTTTTAAAGCGCTCCTTTAAACCTACCTCTTTGACCACTAGTCCAATGGTGTAACTTCTATACAATTTGACATAAAGTTTCTAATTGCTGGTCCTCATGTCTCCACACATGGTTCAATGTCGCTTTTTGTTTGACTGTTCTTCTATAAAAGCCTTGGAAGGGTTTTACTATGGTAAAGGTGCTATATGAATGCAAGTTGTTGTTGTTGGGTTGCCATGAAACCAGTGAGTCCCTGGTTCTATCTGCAGAGCCGCCGGTTAAGATAATCCGACGGGCTGACCAGCCAGCAGAGCACAAGTACTCGAGCTCCGAGGACATTGCACTCGAGTGTGAGCTGTCTCGGTTGGATGGTGTTGCCAAATGGTACAAGGACGGGGAAAAGCTGGTGGAGAACGAGAGGATATCCATCGGGAAGGAGGGAACGTTCCGGTCACTGCGGATACTGGACGCTCGGACAACAGACTCGGGGGAGTACCTCTGTGATGTCCAGGGTGACAGCCTTGTATTCAGAGTCTGTGTGGAAGGTAACGTACCTCGGTCTCAGCCCCCTCCTCACTGAAACTCTCCCCGGACACTCTCCCCGTGGTTGGGAGGGGACACGCGGGGGTCTCTAAAATCCCCTGCTGGCTGAGGCTGTAAATAGTTCACCTCCTGTGACACTGAGCTATACTGCGCAGAGATCAACTCCAGGGTCAGTACCTGTCACTGATGGGACAGGAGGAACTCTCTAGTGTCCCTGAGCGACTGACGTCCTCTTCATCCTTGCAAATGACCATCCCATCTCCAACCCCCCCTTTTCCTCTCCAAAATCCTTGAACATGTTGTCACCTCCCCAATCCATGTCCAAATTGCCCAGAACTCCGCATTTGAATCCCTCCAATCAGGATTCTGCCTCTCCCACCGTACAGAAACAGCTCTTATCAAAGTCACAACATATGAACAGGGAGCAGGAGTAGGTCATTCAGCCCCTCAGGCCTGCTCCGTATTTAAAATGAGTGACATCCTATGTGACGGTGACCTCGTCCCCCTCGACCTGTCTGCGGCCTCTGTCACGGTTTGACCTCACCATCCTCCTCCCAACGCCTCTCCACTGTCGTCCAGCTGGGTGGGACCTGCTCTCACCTGCTTCCGTTCTTATCAATCTCATCGTAGCCAGAGAATCACTTACAATGGTTTCTCTTCCTGCTCCCTCGCCGTTACCCCTGGTGTTTCCACTAGGATCTGTCCTTGTCCGCCTCCTATTTCTAATCTACATGCTGAGCCTCGGAAACATCATCCAAAAACAGTCTATCAATTTCCGCATGTACACTGATGGACCCCAGATCTACCTCACCAGCAGCTCTCCCAAGCCTTTCTGAGCTTTACCACACTTGTTAAAACCTACCCCTTTGGCCAAGCATTAGGTTACCTGTCCTAGTTTCTCCATATGTGACTCGGTGTCAAATTCTGTTTGGTAACACTCTTGAACCACTCTAGTATGTTGTTGTTGTTGACTAGCTGTATAGCTCTGGCATAGGTGCTGGGACTCTCTGATATCCCGAGTGACTAACACCCCCAAATTCCTTGCTGACTAAACTTTACAGGTTTCCTTTCAGACCCTCCAGTGACCATCGTTGGAAGCTCCCAGATCTCAGGAGACCAGAGCTTCACGGAGTCTGAGACCATCGCCATGACCTGTGAGCTGTCCCGTCCAGATGTGCAGGTTCGATGGTACAGGGATGGTACGGAGCTGCTACCCGCCGACAGGATCAGGATCGAGTCGCGAGGTCTGACACGGGAGCTGATGATCTTCGATTCGGAGCCGGGTGATTCCGGCCAATACGTGTGCGACGCAGGCTCTGACAAACTGACCTTTAAATTGACCGTCACAGGTATCAGTGGTCTCAAATATCTCGGCTGCTTTACACCTTCCGCTCCTCGCGCCATCAACCTGTCTTGCCCCCAGCCTCTGGGGGTATTGTAGAAAAGCCATGAGGAAGTGCTGTTTTACCGTGGGTGGGGGGTGCCTTGCCATTCCAGTCATGCCCTCATCGGGTGTTCACAGACATGTCCCTCACCCTCTCTGGCCTGGAGCCCACGCTGTAATGTCTCCCCTCCTCCCGGGCAGAGATGAGCTTGCTCACGACAAGTCAGAGAGTGAGCCTTGTACTCCCCCTGACCGCAAGGCCCCACCTCATTCGGGGCCAGTGCCACAGCCCGACAATGCCACTGACAGAACAGCATCCTTTCCAATCAAGTCATTAAAGGTGTTAGGGCAGGTTGAAAGCACGGTTATTAAAGCCTGTAGTATCCTAGGCTTTATTAGTAGGAGCATTGAGTACAAGAGCAGGGAGGTTATGCTGAACTTGTGCAGGACACGAGTAAAACACAGCTGGAGCACTGCATATAGTTCTGGGCGCCACATTTTAGGAAGGATGTGAAGGCATTGGGGAGAGAGTGTGCAGAGGAGATTTACAAGAATGATTCCTGGGGTGAGAAACTTTGTTCATGGAGATAGATTGGAGAAGTTGGGACTGTTTTCCTTGGAGAAGAGAAGGTTGAGAGGAGATTTGATAGAGGTGTTCAAAATCATGAGGGATCTGGACATAGTAGATAGAGAGAAACTGTTCCCACTCATGAAAGGATCAAGAACCAGAGGGCACAGATTTAAAGTAATTGGTAAAAGATGCAAAAGTGAGATGAGAAAAAAGCTTTTTCACGCACCGAGTGGTTTGGGTCTGGATTGCGCTGCCTGAGAGTGTGGTGGAGTTAGGTTCAATTGAGGCTTTCAAAATAGAATTAGATGATTATTTTAAAGGAAACAATATGCAGGGTTACAGGGAGAAGGTGGGAGAGTGGCACTAGGTGAATTGCTCATTCGGAGAGAGCTGGTGCTGACACGATGGGCTGAATGGCCTCCTTCAGTGCTGCAACAATTCTGTGATTCATGATTCAATCCCACAGGAAACCATGAGACCATAAGATGTAGGAGCAGAAGTAGGCCATTCGGCCCATCAAGTCTGCTCCACCATTCAGTGAGATCATGGCTGATTTGATAATCCTCAACTCCACTTTCCTGCCTTTTCCCCATAACCCTTGATTCCCTTACTGATTAAAAATCTGTCTATCTCAGCCTTGAATATACTTAACAACCCAGCTTCTACAGCCCTCTGTGGTAAAGAATTCCACAGATTCACTACCCTCTGAGAGAAGAAATTCCTCCTCATCTCTGTTTTAAATGGGTGCCTCCTTACTCTGTGATTAGCCCTCTGGTCCTAGGCTCTCCCACAAAGGGAAACAACCTCTCAGCATCTACCCTGTCAAGCCCCCTAAGAATCTTATATGTTTCAATAAGGTCGCCTCTCATTTTTCTGAACTCCAATGAGTACAGGTCTAATCGACTCAACCTCTCCTCATAAGAAAATTCCTCCATTTCCAAGATCAACCTAGTGAGCCTTCTCTGGACTGCCTCCAATGCCAGTGTATGTTTCCTTAGATAAGGGGACCAAAACTGTTCACAGTATTCTAGGTGTGGTTTAACTGGTGCCTTGTATAGTTTTAGCAAGACTTCCCTATTTTTATACTCCATTCCCTTTGAAATAAAGGCCAACATTCCATTTACCTTCCCTATTACTTGCTGAACTTGTATGTTAGCTTTTTGGGGTTCATGCACGTGGATCCCCAAATCCCTCTGTGCTGCATCTTTCTGCAGTCTTCCTCCATTTAAATAATATTCAGCTCCTCTATTCTTCCTGCCAAAGTGCATAACCTCACACCTTCCCATATTATATTCCATCTGCCAAGTTTTTTGCCCACTCACTTAACCTGTCTATATCCCTCTGTAGACTCCTTGTGTCATCCTCACCACTTGCCTTCCCACCTATTTTTGTGTCATCCGTAAACTTGGCGATGGTACATTCATTGAGCAGTTTTTTCAGAGGAGCCCCCTGTAAGCAGAGAGCGCCGCGGGAAATAAAAGGATGACTTACATTTCTATAGTGCTTTCACTACCTCAGATATCCCAAAGCACTATCACTGTTTTAATGCAGCTATTTGCACATGGCAAAGTCCCATGAAACAGCAACAATATAATGAACAGATAATCAACTTCTTTTAGTGCTGTTGGTTTGAGGATAAATATTGGCCCAGAACACAAGAGAGAACCCCCGCTGCTTTTCTTTGGAACACTGCAATGGGATCTATTTGGTCCACACTTGAGGGCAGGGAGAGTTTGGATTTAATATCTCATCCCAAAAGAAGGTACCTCTGATAGTGCAATAATCAATACTGACCCTTTGATAATGCAGCACTCCCTCAGTACTGACCCTCTGACAGTGCAGCACTCCCTCAGTACTGACCCTCTGACAGTGCAGCATTCCCTCAGTACGGACTGTCCGACAGTGCAGCACTCCCTCAGTACTGACCCTCTGACAGTGTAGCACTCCCTCAGTACTGACCCTCTGATAGTGCAGCACTCCCTCAGTACTGACCCCCTGACAGTGCAGCACTCCCTCAGTACTGACCCTCTGATAGTGTAGCACTCCCTCAGTACTAACCCTCTGACAGTGCAGCACTCCCTCAGTACTGACCCTCTGACAGTGTAGCAGTCCCTCAGTACTGACCCTCTGACAGTGTAGCACTCTCTCAGTACTGACCCTCTGACAGTGCAGCACTCCCTCAGTACTGACCCTCCGACAGTGTAGCACTCCCTCAGTACTGCCCCTCTGACAGTGCGGCACTCCCTCAGTACTGACCCTCTGACAGTGCAGCACTCCCTCAGTACCTTCCTGATGCGTGGTGCGCACAACTGGGCCCAACATCCCAGCTGAGGCCTAACTAGTGTTTTTTAAGCTTTAACCAAACTTCCTTGCTTTCACTCCCTATGCCTCTAATTAGTAAAGCTCAAATTTACCGTCTGCTTTATTTACAGCTCTCTCAGCTTGTCCTGGCACCTTCAAACATTTGACTACATAAACCCCGCCTCCGCCCCCCTACCCCGGTCCCTCTGTTTCAGCACCCCCTTTAAAATTGTAACTGTCCACCAGCGATCAGACACCAAAGCTTAATAATGTTTCCATCACTTGCAAGAGGTGGTTCAGGCAAAGCATTTGAATTATTCGTCACTAACCCTGGACAATGGTTCTGCTTTTTCACCTCTCAGCCTAGTGATCTGACTAGACAACTAGTTATAGGCAGAATCACTTAATGCCATCTGCGTGACTGGTCTTTGTGTAATGATATAAAATTACGAACATACTAAGCTTATTCCATGTCAGCGAATCATCTTTCCTCGACTTCAACTCACCAACAGTTTGCATTTTGACCTTCAGAATTTGGGGAAGTCTTACCCTAATAGCTTTCTGTTAAAATGTAAGTGTGTTCGCAGGCAGAAAGGGGAGCTTAATGCCAAACAGTCCCTGAAAGCAGCTGGGAACAAGGACTTCCCAACACACTGGGTGTGAGGGGATCTGTGATAACTGGGACAAACTAACTAATGGTTTCTTGTTTCCTGTCAGGTTCACTTGAATAGTCTCCTGTCTCAATGTCTTTTAAAACCCCTGCGAATGCACTTTGCTTTAAAACCCCAACGTGTCCACGCAACTCTTTCCGAGGTCCTTTTTGTGGATGAAGTGCTTAAAATGGTTTCACAGAGTCAGAGAATCACACAGCATAGAAGGAGATCATTCGGTCCATCATGCCTGTGCTAGCTTCTTTGACTGAGCTATCCAACTGGTCCCAATCCCTCTGCTGTTTCCCCCATTGCCCTGTAAATTATTTTATTTTCCAAATATTTGTCCAATTTCCCTTCGGAATGTTCCTATTGACTCTGCTTCCACCGCCCTTTCAGGCAGCGTGTTCCATACTGGGGTAGAGATAGCAGTATTAAGATCAAGTCCCCTGTCTCTCTCCTTCTGGGTCTCTCCCTGTCCGTCTCTCTCTCTCTCTGTGTCTCTTTCTTGCTGCCTCTTTCTCTCTGCCTCTTTTTCTCTGTTTCTGTCTCTTTTCTCTCTCTCTCTCTCTCTCTCTCTGGCACACCAGGGTCAATCTCTAAGGTTAAGGCTGCCAGGGGGCGGGGGGGGTGGTGGTGGAGGTGGAATCTTAAAATCTAAACCAAAGTCACCTGTTGTGTATCATCAAAATACCAGCGGTCCAACTCCTCACTGACCCTGTCTAATTTGGTCTGTAGGGATTAGGTTACACTATGACTGGGTTACCACCTAAATAGTTTCAGCATGGGGCCCTCAGAGTGGCTGCAATAATCGAGAGAAAGGACTCGCTGGGGCAGTTTAAACCAGACCCAAGGTGGACAACTCCTGGGGACATGGTCAGGGCACTTACAGACCTCACTGGATGACATGTCTGCTAAACTCTGGACCAAGAGACTGGTCAGTGAAAAGTGACCCGGCCCAAAAGGACATTCCATCCCAGGAATGTGCTGCTCCATTTTACATCAGAGATTTCAGCTGTTCCTCTGGCAGCAGGTCTCAGTCCATCCCCTTGGCAACGTCCACCCACAATGCATAGCATCCTAGGCGAGGTCAATGCTTGCACTTCGATGATTGGCCAGTGCTAGTGAACCCTGGGCCTCCCTGATTGGCCAATGTTCGCGTTGGTCAGTACTCATGAACTTTGGACCTCCCTCATTGGACAGTGTTAATGAACCTTTGGCCTCCCTCATTGGCCAATGCTTGTGAACAGGGCCTCCCTGATTGGCCACTGCTTGTGAACCCTGGGCTTCATGATTAGCTGTGAGTCATTTCTTGGCAATTCCTGGGTGATACTCATTCCTGCTAGGCTGATGCTGAACAGGCGGTTTGAGGTCTGGGGGAGGTCAAGGCAGACAATGGCAGGTTTAGGTGCAGGTGTCAGCTGTGATTTGCCCTCCTCTTCTTCAAGCCTCACTCCAGAGACGTGAGCAAATAGTCTACGCCAACACTCCCAGAGCAGTACTGAGGGAGTGCTGCACTGTCAGAGGGTCAGTACTGAGGGAGCGCTGCACTGTCAAAGGGTCAGTACTGAGGGAGTGCTGCACTGTCAGAGGGTCAGTACTGCGGGAGTGCTGCACTGCCAGAGGATCAGTACTGAGGGAATGCTGCACTGTCAGAGGGTCATTACTGAGGGAGTGCTGCACTACTAGAGGATCAGTACTGAGGGAATGCTGCACTGTCAGAGGATCAGTACTGAGGGAGTGCTGCACTGTCAGAGGGTCAGTACTGAGGGAGTGCTGCACTGTAAGAGGGTCAGTACTGAGGGAGTGCTGCACTGCCAGAGGATCAGTACTGAGGGAGCACTGCACTGTCAGAGGATCAGCACTGAGGGAGTGCTGCACTGTCAGAGGGTCAGTACAGAGGGAGTGCTGCACTGTAAGAGGGTCAGTACTGAGGGAGTGCTGCACTGCCAGAGGATCAGTACTGAGGGAGCACTGCACTGTCAGAGGGTCAGTACTGAGGGAGTGCTGCACTGTCAGAGGATCAGTACTGAGGAAGTGCTGCACTGTCAGAGGATCAGCACTGAGGGAGTGCTGCACTGTCAGAGGATCAGTACTGAGGGAGCGCTGCACTGCCAGAGGGTCAGTACTGAGGGAGCGCTGCACTGTCGGAGGGTCAGTACTGAGGAAGATGGTGGTGCCATCTTGTGGATGAGATGTTGAACCAAGGCCCCTTTTGCCCTCTCAGGTGAGGTAAAAGATTTCATGTCCACTATTTTGAATCAGTTTATGAGCCCTGTTCCCTGGGGCTAATTAAATTATCCCTCAATGAACTTAATAAGAGAAACAGTTTATCTGGTCATTTATCACATGATGTAATAAATTACACTGAATTTATAGCCCAACTGGTCTATGTGGCCATTAACGCTCCAGCCCTCCCTATTGTGGATTGTGGGATCTTGCTGTGTACACATTAGGTGCCTCATTTTCCTAGATTAGAACATTTCACAATGATTGTGAAGTGCAGCGGGACACCCACCGGCGATGAAAGGTGTAAACGTGAGGCTTTTCTCTCTGCTCTCTCCGCCAGAGGCCCCAGTGCTGTTTACCAACAAGGAGAAGCATCCGGAAGAAGTTCACGCCAACGAGAACGGGAAGGCGGTGCTGGCAGCCATTGTCTCCAAGGAGCACGCCAGCGTCACCTGGTCCCGGCATAAGGAGCAGGTGCTGGAGGGAGAGAAATACGAGATGAAGAGCGAATCGCGCGTGCACAGCCTGATCATCGAGAACGTCCTGAAGGAAGATTCCGGATTCTACACCTGCCGCTCCGCAGACGACGAGATGGTTTTCAATGTGAACATGGCTGGTAGGGGTTGGTGGGGGAGGGAGGTGGGGGTGGGGGGAGGGTAGGGGGGTGGGGGGTGGGGTGGGAGGGTAGGGAGGTGGGGGGTGGGGTGGGGTGGGAGGAGGGTAGGGAGGTGGGGGGTGGGGTGGGGTGGGGTGTGGGGAGGGGGGAGGGTAGGGGGTTGGGGGGTGGGGTGGGGGGAGGGTAGGGGGATGGGGGGGTGGGGTGGGGGGAGGGTAGGGGGATGGGGGGGTGGGGTGGGGGGAGGGTAGGGGGATGGGGGGGTGGGGTGGGGGGAGGGTAGGAGGATGGGGGGGTGGGGTGGGGGGAGGGTAGGGGGATGGGGGGGTGGGGTGGGGGGAGGGTAGGGGGGTGGGGGAGTGGGGTGGGGGGGTGGGGTGGGGGGAGGGTAGGGGGTGGGGGAGTGGGGTGGGGGGAGGGTAGGGGGGGTGGGGGGGTGGGGGTGGGAGGAGGGTGGGAGGAGGGTAGGGGAGTGGGGTGGGGGGGTGGGGTGGGGTGGGGGGAGGGTAGGGGGGTGGGGGAGTGGGGTGGGGGGTGGGTAGGGGGATGGGGGTGGGGGTGGGGGTGGGAGGAGGGCAGGGGGGTGGGGGGACGGCCGAGCTGGGTGGCGAGGAGGGAGGGAGGTTTGGATGGAGGAGGGGCCGAGGAGCTGGGCAGAGCTGCCGGTGAGCGGTGACACGCATGGTGCCCATACCAGGGATGGCTCAGGATCCCCTTGAAGTAACAGAACAGCAGTACTTTGTAATGATAAAAAAAAACCCCAGAAAATGCCGGAAACATTCAGCAGGTCAGGCAGCGACTGTGGAGAGAGAGGGAGACAGAATTAACATTTCAGGTTGATGATCTTTCATCGGAACTGGGAAAAGTGTCACTGATGTAGAGGAGCTGAATGTCTCTAAGCTGGGCATTCCTGGCAGTGAATTAAACACTATTAAAGTAAAATAATGTGGATGTCGCTTAGATTTCAGAATTCCAGCATAGCAACAGGAGGAGGCCATTCAGCCCCTCTGCCCTGTTCCACCATTCAATTAGCTTATATTAGCAATTAGATTTGTACCTTAGCTCCATAACCTTTAATCCCCTTACCTAACAAAAATCTATCAATCTCAGTCTCGAAATTTTCAGTTGTCTCCCCAGCACTGACAGCTTTTCGGAGGTGGGGGCGGGGGGGCAGAGTTCTAGATTTCCACTCCCCTTTGCGGTGAAGAAGTGTTTCCTGGCATCAGGTACAGAGGGATCTGGGTGTCATTGTACAGGGATCACAAAACATTAGCATGCAGGTGCAGCAAGTGATTAAGAAGGGCTGCGAGAGACAGATTTGTAATGAGTAAGGGATTCGAGGGTTATGGGGAAAAGGTAGGAAAGTGGAGTTGAGGATTATCAGCCATGATCTCATTGAATGGCAGAGCAGACTCGATGGGCCAAATGGCCTACTTCTGCTCCTATGTCTTACGGAGAGTCGGTCTTTTTCTGGTTGGAGGGATGAAATGAGTGGAGTGCCACAGGGATCAGTGCTGGGGCCTCAACTTTTTAACAATTTATATAAATGACTTGATTGAAGGGACAGATGGTCTTGTTGCTAAATTTGCGAATGACACAAAGATAGTTGGAAAGTAAGCTGTGAGCAGGATATAAGAACGCTACAAAGGGATATAGGTAGGTTAAGTGAGTGGACAAATATCTGGCAAATGTGGGAAAATGTGAAATTGTCCATTTTGGCAGGAAGAATAAAAAAATAAGCATATTATCTAAATGTTGAGAGATTGCAGAGCTCTGAGATGCAGAGGGATTTGGATGTCCGAGTGCATGAATCACAAAAGGTTAGTATGTAGGCACAGCAAGTAATTAGGAAAGTTAATAGAATGTTATCGTTTATTGTGAGGGGAATTGAATACAATAGTAGGGAGGTTATGCTTCAGTTATACAGGGCATTGGTGAGACCGCATCTGGAGCACTGTGTACAGTATTGGTCTCCTTATTTAAGGAAGGATGTAAATGTGTTGGAAACAGTTCAGAGAAGGTTTACTAAACTAATACCAGGAATGGGCGGGTTTTCTTCTGAGGAAAGGTTGGACAGACTAGGCTTGTATCCACTGGAGTTTAGAAGAGTAAGAGGCGACTTGATTGCAACATATAAGATCCTGAGGGATCTTGACAGGGTCGATGTGGAGAGGATGTTTCCTCTTGTGGGAGAATCTAGAACTAGGGGTCACTATTTAAAGATAAGGGGTTGCCCACTTAACACAGAGATGAGGAGAATTTTTTTTCTATCAGGGCGGTGAGTCTTTGGAAATCTCTTCCTCAAAAAGCGGTGGAAGCAGAGTCTTTGAATATTTTTAAGGCAGAGCTGGATAGATTCTTGCTAAACAAGGGGGTGGAAGGTTATTGGGGGCAGGCGGGAATGTGGGGTTGAGCTACAGTCAGATCAGCCATGATTTTATTGAATGGTGGAGCAGGCTCGAGGGGCCGAGTGGCCTACTCCTGCTCCTAATTCGTATGTTCATATGTATGTTATGTGTGTTCATATAAGATCCTGAGGGGGCTAGACAGGGTAGATGCTGAGAGGATGTTTCCTCCTTTGGATGAATCTAGAACTTGGGGGCACAAGGGCTCTCCCATTTCAGACTAAGATGAGGAGGAATTTCTTTGAAAGTCAGCCTTAGGATTCTCTCCTCCAGCCTGCAGTGGAGGCTGAATCATTGAAGATATTCCAGGCTGAGTTAGACAGACTTTTGATTGACAAGGGGGTCAAGGGTTATGGGGGACAGGGAGGAAAGTGGAGTTAAGCCCACATCAGATCAGCCATGATCTTAATGAATGGCTCAAGGGGCTGAATGGCCTCCCCCTGCTCTTATTTCTTATGTTATGTTCTGATGACCCCTGATGATCCTTGGTATCTCGTGCTTTCAGCCTGTCTGCTCCCTCCCACTGCCCAGTAACAGATCCAGTCAGGAGAGACTCTTGCCCCCATCTTTATTGCAGTGATGAGTTTCTAATGACCCTGAACCCCATGTGTTGACAGAAACTTGCCTAGTTCCTTCTTGAAACCAATTAAGATTTCCTGTTCCACCTCCCATGTTGGTAATCTTACCCACATTTTAAAAATTCATTCACTGGGTGTGGGTGTCATTGGCAAATAATCATTTATTGCCCATCCCTAATTGCCCTTGAGAAAGTGGTGGTGAGCTGCCTTCTTGAACCGCTGCAGTCCATGTGGTGTAGGTACACCCACAGTGCTGTGTGGGAGGGAGTTCCAGGATTTTGACCCAGTGACAGTGAAAGAATGGTGATATATTTCAAGTCAGGACGGTGAGTGACTTGGAGGGGAACTTGCAGGTGGTGGTGTTCCCATCTATCTGCTACCCTTGTCCTTCTAGATGATAGTGGTCGTGGGTTTGGAAGGTGCTGTCGAAGGAGCCTTGGTGAGTTGCTGCAGTGCCTCTTGTAGATCGTACACACTGCAGCTACTGTGGTGGAGGGAGAGAGTGTTTATGGATGTGGTGCCAATCAAGTGGGCTGCTTTGTCCTGGACGGTGTCCAGCTTCTTGAGTGTTGTTGGAGCTGCACTCATCCAGGCAAGTGTGGAGTATTCCATCACACTCCTGACTTGTGCTTTGTAGATGGTGGACAGGCTTTGGAGAGTCAGGAGGTGAATTCCTCTCTGCAGAATTCCCAGCCTCTGAGCT
Organism: Cetorhinus maximus; assembly: GCF_964194155.1. Taxonomy (NCBI): domain Eukaryota; kingdom Metazoa; phylum Chordata; class Chondrichthyes; order Lamniformes; family Cetorhinidae; genus Cetorhinus; species Cetorhinus maximus. Next base: position 122,284,606 of record NC_135889.1, read on the forward strand.
GTTCTTGTAGCCACAGTATTTATGTGGCTAGTCCAGTTCAGTTTCTGGTCAATGGTAATCCTAATGGTTTACTTTCCAACCTACCAGTGTATCATCAGCAAACTTGGAGGTATTGTACTTGGTCCTCTCTTTTAAGACATTAATATAGATTATAAACAGAAGAGGCCCAAACACTGATCATTGTAGTACTCCGCTAGTTGCAGTCTGCCAACCTGAAAATGACCCATTTATCCTTGCTTCCTGTTTTCTGTCCATTAACCAATCCTGATACTTGCTAATATATTACCCCACCTCAATCCCATGAATCCTAATATTGCGTTAGAACCTCGAGCGTATAACCCTGTGGAATGCATTTTGAAAATCCATATAAAGTACATCCACTGGTTACCCCCTTATCTACCCTCTTGGTTACATCCCCAAAATTTGCTGATAGATTTGTTGAGCGTGCTTTCCCTTTCATAAAACCGTGTTAACTCTGGCTGGTCCTCATATGATGATTTTTCAAAGGGACCTATTACTCCTTCATTAACAATAGATTCCAACATATTCCCGATGACTGACATCAGCTTAACTGGCCTGGAGTTGTCTGCTTTCTCTTTCCTTCCTTTCTTGAATAGCGGGGTTATATTTGTTATCACCCAATCCACAGGGACTGTTCTAGATCAAAGGGACTCTGGAAGTTCAAATCAATGCATCCACTATTTCTGCAGCCAACTCCTTTAGAACCCTAGGATGTGGGCCATAAGGTCCAGGGATTTATCAGCTTCTAGTCCCATTAATTGCTCCACTATTTTTTCTTTACTATTTTAAATTCTCACCAGTGTCTCGGTAGAGAAGTTTCTCCTGAATTAATGTTGGATTTATTAGTAACAGAAACAGAAATACCTGGAAAAACTCAGCAGGTCTGGCAGCATCGGCGGAGAAGAGCAAAGTTGACGTTTCGAGTCCTCATGACCCTTCAAGATTTATTAGTGACTGTCTTATATTGCTGGCCCCAGACTTCGGTCTCTCCCACAAGTGGAAGCATCTTCCCAATGTCCACAATACCAAACCCTTGTTGGGTGAGGTGTAGGAGGCGAAACTGGGTCCAGGAGAGTTCACTCGACTCATTCCAGGGATGAAGGGGCTGCCTTTATGTGGAAAGGTTTGGGCCTATACCCATGAGGAGTTTAGGAGAATGAGAGGCGATCTCATTGAAACATATAAGAGCCTGAGGGGACTTGATAGGGTGGATACAGGGTGGATGTTTCCTCTTGTGGGGGAGACTAGAACCAGGGGACAGAGTTTAACAATAAGGGGTCTCCCTTTTAAGAAGGAGATGAGGAGAATTTTTTTTTCTCTCAAAGGGTCGTTAGTCTGTGGCTAATTCATGATGAGTTAGATAGATTTTTGATCGACAAGGGAGTAGAGGGTTATGAGGGGACAGTCAGGAAAGTGGAGTTGAGGCCACAATCAGATCAGCCACGATCGTATTGAATGGTGGAGCAGGCTTGAAGGGGCTGAATTGCTGACTCCTGCTCCTAAGGCCTATGTTCCTATGTTCCAGGAAGTGGTAAATCGATCACAAGCCAGTTAGTGAACTATACACTAATACTTTTCTGATAATACCTGTAGGTTTATTTCAGAAGGTGGTGCTGTATAGATCTGCTCCCTACCTACTACCCTGTGTCCCAGTCGTTTCTCTTTTAACAAAACAATTAATCAATGAAGTAAACTAACCGAAGGGGGTGACAGCCCCTGATGGAGCACTGTAACAAAAACAAAACTTTAAAGGAAACTTACAAAATTAAATCAAAATGGTGAGTTTCTCTTTAGAAGTGCTTCAGGTACTTGATTCAACAAAGCCCTTTTCACCTGAGTATCTGAACAATATGATAATTAACATACCATTAACATGAAGGAGCTGTAGACTTTGGGAGATAATTAGAGAGAGATGAAAGGATTGTTTCATTGTGACATGGGACCATCCTCACAACTCCCCCTCGGTCTTCGCAGAGCTTCCACTCCAGTTTGTGCTGAAGCTGGAGGACTTGTGCGTTCAGAAAGATGGCACCGTCACCCTGTGGTGTGAACTCAACAAGGCCAAGGGCGACGTCATGTGGCTGAAGGACGGGAAGGAGGTCCAGCCCAGTCGCAAGCACATTGTCCGAGCTGAGGGGAGGCTGAGGTCCTTGACTCTGGCCAAAGTGACCCTTGAAGACCAGGGCGAATACTCCTGCAAGTCCAAGGATGACAGGACATCAGCGCAAGTGTCCGTCAGAGGTCTGTAGTACTGTGCATTTTGTTTGACCCTGCATCCCCTCTAAATCACTAAAACCCATCGACATTCACCTCTGTAACATCGTCGATCCCGCCTCTCCTGCTGAAACCCTTATCTGTAGCTTTATCGTCTTTAGACTCTGACTATTCTGATGCTCTCCTAGCCGTTCCCCCATCTTCCACCCTCCGTAAACTTGAGCTCAGCCAAAACTCTGCTGCTTGTGTCCTTACTCACACGTAGTGAGTGCCCCTTCACCAATCACTCCTGTGCTCGCTGCATGAGCTCCTGGCCCAGCAACGCCTCTATTTTAAAATTCTCATTCTTGTTTTCATCACCCTCCATGTCCTTCCCCCCCTCCCTATCTCTTGTAACCTCCTCCAGCCCCACAGCCCTTGGAAATATCTGCGCTCATCACAGCCTCTTGCGCAAGATCCCTGATTTTAATCACTTCACCATTGGCGGTCGTGCCTTCAGCTGCCTGGGCCCTAAGCTCTGGAATTCCCTCCCTAAACCTCTCCGGCTCCCGATCTTCCATTAAGACGCTCCTTAAAATGTACCTCTTTGACCAAGCTTCTGATCATCTTCCCAGCAACTGTGTATGTGGCTCAGTGTTAAGCGATGTTTGCCAACACTCCTTTGAAGTGTTTTGGGACATTTTAGAATGGTTAAAGGCTCTATACAAGTGCAAGTTGTTGTTGTAACTTTATGACACCCCGAACCTGAAGTGTTTTCCCCACCCTTTGTTTCAGTTCCCCGGGTCGTGGAGTTCATCTCCGACCTCCGCAGTGTCACGGTGCTGGAGGGAGATGATGCCAACTTCAAGTGCATGGTGTCCCCGGAGGACGTGAGGCTGTCCTGGCAAGTGAACGGCACAGAAATCCCGCCCGGCAGCGACAGATACGTGGCCTCGCGCAACGGCCTGTGCCACACGCTGCTGATCCGCAACTGCCAGCTAGCAGAGGCCACCAGGGTGACAGCGGAGGCGGAGGGAATTGTCTCCAGCGCCACCCTTCAGGTGCAAGGTAGGACAGAGGCTGCCCTCCCAGAAGGGCCAAGGGAGGTACATTCAAAACCAATCCACAGAATTTATCTGATTTACGCCGCTGTGTTGCGCCCTGGGATGTTTTCACAATATTAAAGGTGCTATACAAATGCAAGTTGTTGCTGTAGAGTGTCAGCCCCTTCTGGGCAATGGACTTTGAATAGGACAGGATTATAAGGAAGGATGGCATAAATTGGAATTGAGAAGGTTAACAGTGGATATATTATTTGCTTTATTTTGGATTCCAAAGTGGGTCAACAATGTCTGGGTGTTGGACGCAGTTTTTAAGATGCTCTTTGCACCTTTGAGTTTGCACCCTGGATAGGCCAGGGTTACTAAACCATCAATCTCACAATCTCTCTAACCTTGTCCAGAACAGTAGAGGCTGAAGACATGATCTGGCCCTGCTAACCAGCTCTCTACTTGAGCACTATCTTGACATTGTGTTTTCAAAGCTTTTCTGCAGTCACCGTGCTGCGAATTCAATGCTGTCCGAAGCCACGGCCTCATTGCAGTCTGACCAGAATATCAAGGGTCATCTCGTGCCATGTAGCATGATCTATGACTATTCACCATGTGGTACCTTTTACTGAATCTTGTTGTCAGGTTGAGCACTATATTGTTTAAAAGGAACCACTACTGCACACCATGTCGTGTGTGTTATAATGATGTAAATGGCACCAATTGCTCATGAGGGATTGTGAGGCAAACACATTGCGGGTTCATTTATTGAGACAAGGCACATGGGAACATTTATACTGATGCATAAAGCCTGAATACACATCGGCAGAGCTGTCTGCGGGTGCTCTGCTTAAAAGCAAAAGTGAAGCTAAAATTGGACCGTGTGACACACTTCCTTTCTAGTGATGTCATGCTGCGATCCCAGAAAGGCATTTTACAACATGGGTTAGTCAGGGGGTGGGCATAGTCAGGTGATTGGGGATTAGTCAGTGGGTCCAGTGGAGGGTGGGGTAGGTAGTCAGGAGGTGTGGGGGGGTGGTCGGGTGGTCGGTAGGGGGGGTGGGGTTGGGTGGTCGGTGGGTTGTGGGATAGTCAGGGGATCCAGTTGGAGGGTTGGCAGTTGTATAGTTACCCAGTAGTTATAAGTGGTTTTGATCTTTCTAATTTTTCCTGGGTAACTATTCTGCTAAGAGACTTGGAACCATCTGAAGCCTCTGACTTTAGTCACAGTTTCAGAGGTTACCAGGTTGAGGTACAGAGTAATTGCCCAACCAAAGTTGAAACTTCCCAGGCAATTCCCGTGCAGTCCTTGCATCAGGACATCCGGGTAGCCCCCAGCGCATGTACTGGGGTCCCTCCAAGGTGAGACCCTCCCAGGGAATGGAAGATCTGGATCTCAGTGACCAATTGGCCTCTGGAACAGGCTCCCTCGGAACATGGTGGGAATAGTTGGAATCAATTCAATCAAATGCATTTCACGGTAGATTTCGCTCAGAAAATAACATTTTGCAATTTAGTAATTTAAAAATTAAAAGCAAAAGTTTTATTAACAAAAATAAAAGGAAACTTAAGCACACAAGATTACAGTTACACAATTAAAGTTAGTCTTACAAAACATTCCCCCAAAAACTCTCTACTTGGTAAAATCCACAAGTAAACACCTTCCAGGCAACACTACCTTTTGGATGTCAACTATAAAATCCAGTAATATTACACAAGGCAAACTTCTGTAGCTTCAATAAAGGTGCACCACATGACCTTTACCCTCTTCCACTCTGCGGTGGAATCCACTTCAGAATAAAACTGCTTGCTGCAGCCCAAGACTTTTCTGGCTTGACTGGATGGTTGATTCAAACCGCATCCTCTCTCAGCCCAGGGCTCCAGCTATCTCAACAGCTCAAACAGCTCCACCTATCTCCAGCTCAACAGCTATCCACAGCAACTGTAATATACCTTTTTTCCCCTTTCATCTCAGTCCTATTGTTCTCGCACACCTCTTTGAAACTCAAACCCTTCAAAATATAAGATCTTTCATGTTTCCATCTTGCTTTTGGGTCAATAAAATATAATATCCCCCCTACTTGTTTACCTATGAACTCCTGCAAGACACAAACATTTTTCTTTGTACCTCTGACTCCCCTTTGATATTCAAACAAACTCTCAACTTAGCTAAAAATGCAAATGTTAGATCTAACCTATTTACTTGCACCTCAATTTAACACCTCTATCCTTTTCATGTTTCGAAACCCCGGGCAACCTGACTCCTCTCAATCTCTTGCCCAACTTAATTAAATCACACAAACACACACACACAGCCTTCTTTACAGAATAACACAATATCCCCCCAAAATATTAAAAAAAACAAATCCACTCTCCCAATGTACTGTACTTAGATTTCCAGAAGGCATTTGATAAGGTGCCACATCAAAGGTTATTGTGGAAACTAAAAGCTCATGGTGTAGGGGTAACATATTGGCACGGATAGCAGATTGGCTGGCTAACAGGAAGCAGAGAGTTGGCATAAATGGGCCTGTTTTTGGTTGGCAGGATGTGACGTGTGGTGTGCCACAGGGATCGATAACTTTTTACAATTTATATAAATGACTTGATTGAAGGGACCAAAGGAATGCTGATGACACAAAGATAGGTAGGAAAGTAAACTGTGAAGAGGACATAAGGAGGCTACAAAGGGATATAGATAGGTAGTGAGTGGGCAAAGATCTGGCAAATGGAGTATAATGTGGGAAAATGTGAAATTGTCCATTTTGGCAGGAAGAATAAAAAAGCATATTATCTAAATGGTGAGAGATTGCTGAACTCTGAGGTGCAGAGGGATCTGGGTGTCCTGGTGCATGAATCACAAAAGGTTCGTATCCAGACACAGCAAGTGATTAGGAAACCTAATAGAATGCTATCATTTATTGTGAGGAGAATTGATTACAAAAGTAGGGAGTTTATGCTTCAGTTGTGTAGGGCATTGGTGAGACTGCATCTGGAGTACTGTGTACAGTATTGGTCTCCTTATTTAAGGAAAGATGTAAATGCGTTGGAAGCAGTTCAGGGAAGGTTTACCAGACTAATACCAGGAATGGGCAGGTTATCTTATGAGGAAAGGTTGGACAGGTTAGGCTTGTATCCACTGGGATTTAGAAGAGTAAAAGGCGACTTGATTGAAACCTTTAAGACCCTGAGGGGTCTTGACAGGGTGGACGTGGAGAGGATGTTTCCTCTTGTGGGAGAATCTAGAACTAGGGGTCACTGTTCAAAGATAAGGGGTTGACCATTTAAGACAGAGATGAGGAGAATATTTTTCTCAGAGGCTTGTGAGTCTTTGGAATTCTCTTCCTCAAAAGCCAGTGGAAGCAGGGTCTTTGAATATTTTTAAGGCAGAGCTAGATAGATTCTTGATTAACAAGGGGGTGAAAGGTTATCGGGGTAGGCAGGAATGTGGGGTTGAGGTTACAATCAGATCAGCCATGATCTTATTGAATGGTGGAGCAGGCTCGAGGGGCCGAGTAGCCGACTCCTGCTCCTAATTCGTATGTTCCTATGTGCTAGAATGCGACCAGGGATGAGGGACTTCAGTTAATGTGGAGAGACTGGGGAAGCTGGGATTGTTCTCCTTAGAGAAGAGAAGGTTAAGAGGAGAGAGGCATTCAAAATCATGAGGAAGTTTTACAGAGTAATTAGAGAGAAACTTTCCACTGGCATGATGGTCAGTAATCACAGGACACAGATGTAAGATAATTGGCAAAAGAACTGTAGGGGGAGAGGAAGAGAAATGTTTATTACACAGTGAGTTGTTGTGATCTGGAAGGCGCTGCCTGAAAGGGAAATGGTGGAAGCAGATTCAATAGTAACTTTCAAAAGGGAATTGGATAAATACTTGAAAAGGAAACATTTCCAGGACTACAGGGAAAGGGCAGAGGGCAGTGGGACTAATTGAATAGCTCATTCAAAGAGCTAGCACACACATTATGGGCTGAATGGCCTCCTTCTAAGCTGTAAGATTCTATAGTTCCCAAATTTCTCCACCACTGGGGGTTTCCCTCACCTCATGTCTGGGTCTGTGAGGACTGATTGGTAGAGATTGATCACTGTGATTGGTCAATAACTCCCATTATTGTGGTATCATGTGACTCCCAGACTGGTTAGAAGGTGAGTCGGATGGATGTTGGTCCTTTTTTGCCTTGCAAACCCTAGGTACCCTCTGTCGATGATTGTGTTCCACCCTTATCTCCCCCACTGAAGCCTCATGGTGGACAATAGCCTGGCTGGTCATAAAAGGCTCGCAGATACTTGACTATTCCGATGGTCTCATGGCTGCCTCTCATCATGCACCCTCCATAAACTTATATTCAAGTTTATAAACTTGAGCTCATCTGCTGCTCATGTCCTAACTCACACCAAGTCCTGTTCGCCCATCACTCCCTGTACTCACTGGCCTACATTGCCTCTCATTCGGCAATGCTTCGACTTTAAAATGCTCAGCCTTGTTTTCCAATCCCTACCTGGCCTCCACATATCTGTTTTCTGCCTGGGCCCTAAGCTCTGGAATTCCTCTCTATCTCTCTCTCTCTCCCTCTCCTATTTTAGGACGCTCCTGGAAAGTTGCCTCTTTGGCCAAGCTTTTAGCCATCTCCCCTAATATCTTCTTAAGAGTCTCAGAGTTTGCTCCTGTGAAGTGCCTTGGGATGCTTTACTGTGTTAAAGGTGCTATGTAAGTGTTGTTGAAAGTGATACCTGTGGCTGATTTTCCTTTCCTGAATCCAAGGAATCCCCAGGCCTGTTGTAGCCTCCAATGGATATAGGGTGGGGAGAGGGAAACAGAGTTCAGGTTCTCTAATCACCATCCACTGAACTCTGCCAGTGAGCAGAAATGTGATCAGGGGAATGGGTTCAAACGATGGAAGTGTAGGGATAGGAACACTTGAGCTAGAGGCCCCAGTCAGCCCCTCGGGCCTTACACAAGAACAGAAGGACCCATTCAGCCCCTTGAGCCTGTACTGCCATTCAGTCAGGTCATGGCTGATCTGTACCTTAACTCTATCTAACTGCTTTGACTTTTCATCTCTTAATATCCTTGGCTAACAAAAACTTATTGATGCCAGGTTTAAAGTTATTCATTGAGCTAATGTCTACTATGCTTTGTAGGAGAGAGTGCCACACTGCCCTTTTTCTGAAGAAGTGTTTCCTAATTTTACTCCCTAGTTCTGATTGTCCTAGACTCCCCTACTAGCAGAAAAAGTTTCTACCCACTCTATCCATTTCCTTACAAATTCCTAAAAAAACTCAGTCAAACCATCCGTTAACATGCTATATTCTAAGGAATGCGATGTATCATCTCTACTGATAATCGAACCCATGGAACATTCTGGTGAGTCTGTACTCATTCCAACACCGAATGGGAGCGGGGGCTGGAGGATGGGATGAAGAGGAATTTCCCAAACTGTTTTCCCTTGTTGGTCCAGGGGATTTTCTCTGGGTTCCTTTGCCGCTCATGGAGATTACATGGCCATGGGTGGGGGGTACAAGAAGGGGAAAGATGGTGAGAGGGAATGTCTAGTTGTGGTGCTTCTGCCACCAGGGTACGGGGGCAGGTTTGGTGAACCTGCCTGTCAGTTTTGCGTGTTTTATTGGAAGAGCAGGGCTCTTAGGGTGGGGATGTCCCTCCTGTAACATAAGGGTTTGGCATAGAAAGGGTTAACATGGGACTGGGTACAGTACTGCCCGCACTGTGATGTAAGAGAACACATAACCCAAGTCGAGAGGGCAGTCTTGTACTGGACAGAGACATGTGTAGAGGCAAGCACGGAGACAGCTCCTAGCTTAGGCCTGATACTGTATATATGTACATGGATATGATTAGTTAATAACTTACTGTTAAACTATCCAAGACTCAGAACATCTTCATGAGACCTACCGAACTATGCACGTCTTACAAATTCAAATGGTCCATTGTTGTGAAGAACAAGTGAAGACACAGTATTAGATGAGTGGGGAGTGGGACAAAAGGGGAAATCTGTTCTAAACTCTGTCCCCCCCATTCCCACAGAGACCCAAATCGTGTTCACCAGGAAGATGGAGAGTGTGGTGGCAGAGGAACTGCAGGATGCCATCTTCGAGGTGGAGGTGAGCAGTGAGTTAGCCGAGGTCCAATGGATGAAGCAGGGGGTGGTCATCCAGCCCGGTCCAAAATTCCTCCTCCAGCAGGACGGCAGAACCAGGCGGCTAATAGTGTGTGGCACCGTGTCCGCAGACCGAGGAAACTACCGCTGTGAGACCCTGCATGATAGAACACAGGGCAAACTCAGCGTGGAGCGTAAGTGTGGCCCCTTTAACCAAACAGGAGGGAGGGAACTTTACTCTGTATCTAACCCCGCGCTGTACCTGTCCTGGGAGTGTTTGATGGGGACAGTGTAGAGGGAGCTTTACTCTGTATCTAACCCCGTGCTGTACCTGTCCTGGGAGTGTTTGATGGGGACAGTGTAGAGGGAGCTTTACTCTGTATTTAACCCCGTGCTGTACCTGTCCTGGGAGTGTTTGATGGGGACAGTGTAGAGGGAGCTTTACTCTGTATCTAACCCCGTGCTGTACCTGTCCTGGGAGCATTTGATGGGGACAGTGTAGAGGGAGCTTTACTCTGTATCTAACCCCGTGCTGTTCCTGCCCTGGGAGTGTTTGATGGGGACAGTGTAGAGGGAGCTTTACTCTGTATCTAACCCCGTGCTGTACCTGTCCTGGGAGTGTTTAATGGGGACAGTGTAAAGGGAGCTTTACCCTGTATCTAACCCCGTGCTGTACCTGTCCTGGGAGCATTTGATGGGGACAGTGTAGAGGAAACTTTACTCTGTATCTAACCCCGTGCTGTACCTGTCCTGGGAGTGTTTGATGGGGACAGCGTAGAGGAAACTTTACTCTGTATCTAACCCCGTGCTGTACCTGTCCTGGGAGTGTTTGATGGGGACAGCGTAGAGGAAACTTTACTCTGTATCTAACCCCGTGCTGTACCTGTCCTGGGAGTGTTTGATGGGGACAGCGTAGAGGAAACTTTACTCTGTATCTAACCCCGTGCTGTACCTGTCCTGGGAGTGTCTGATGGGGACAGTGTAGAGGGAGCTTTACTCTGTATCTAATCTGTATGTGGGTGTGTATATGGGTTTGGGTGATGACAGAATCGGCCTCTGTTGTCAATTAAGGCGAGAACTCAGAAGGTGAACTTGTCCCAAAGATGAGATCAGTGTCTGCAGGTAAAAAGGCCAAAATGGAAGGAGGTGAGAGATGATGTTGGGCATCGCATTGAGCCAGAGGGATTAATCTGTTTCTGACTCTGTTCCTTTGAGACCAGCTCGTAGAATAACAGTGAGGAAACCACTGGAGGACCTGGAGATCTTTGAGAAGGAGGCGGTCACGTTCCAAGTGGAGTTATCTCACCCGGATGTTGCAGGCGTGTGGATCAAAGACGGAATCCGATTGAAGTCCAACAACAACCGACGGATCAGCGTGGCCGGGAGAGTCCACAGCCTCACACTGTCCGCACTGACACTCGAGGACTCAGGGACCATCAGCTTCCAGGCCAACAATGTCCGAAGCAGCTCACGGATAACAGTCAGAGGTGAGATTCCCATCTCTTGCAACCACAGCCCAGTCCCTGTACAGTCCCTATGGTGACAACTTGCTCAGTTTGGATTCACACCTTGAGTGTTAGGCTCAGATAGACTCATAGGACCTTGCAGTACAGACAGAGGCCATCGTGCTGCAAGAGCTATCCAATTACTCCCTCCCCATGGCCCTGCAAATTTCTCCTTTTCAAGTATCCAATTTATCCAATCCCCCTTTTGAAAGTTCCTATTGAATTTACCTCCAATGCCCATTCAGGCAGCACATTCCAGATCACAGAAACTCGCTGTGTAAAATAAATTCTCCTCACCTTCCCCTCTGGTAATTTTACCAACTACCTTAACTCTGTACCTTCTTGTTACCCACAGGAGGAGGTTGCAGAGATGGGGAGCGATGTAGAGGCTGCCATTAGAAATAATTTCTCTGTATTTATTCTAACGACACTCTTCATAACTTATAACGTATCTATTAAATTTCCCCCTAATCTTTTCTACTCTAAGAACAACTCTGTCTAATGAAATAGAATTGAACAGCAGAACAGTTAACATTGAACTCGTTTAGACCACACTCGGAGCACTCTGCACCTTGTGGTAGCGAGCTCCACATTCTCACCACTCTCTGGGTAAAGATGTTTTTCCTGGATTCCCTTTTGGATTTATTAGAGACTATTCCAGATTGATGTCCCCTAGCTCTGGTCTCCATGTTACAAAAAAAGTTTTGCTGCTTTGGAGAAGGTGCAAAAATGATTTACAAGGATGATACCGGAACTGAAAGTTTATACCCATCAAGAAAGACTGAATGGGCTTGGACTCGTTCTCAACAAAATAGAACGCTGAGGGGCGATAGAGATCTTTAAGATTATGAAAGGGTTCGATAGGGTAGGTGTGGAGATGTTTCCACTTGTCGGAGAGACCAGGGGCCATCAACATGGAATAGTCACTAATAAATCCAGTAGGGAATCCAGGTTACGGTCTGGAACGCACTGCCCGAGAGTGTGGTGGAGGCTGGTCCAATTGAAACATTCAAAAGGATATTAGACTGTTATCTGAAAAGGAAGAATGTGCAGGGTTACAGGGAGAAGGTGTGAGAGTGGCACTAAGGGAATTGCTCATTTGGAGATTGCCAAATGGCCTCCTTCTGCACTGTAACAATTCTGTGATTCTGTGTCAAGTGAGTGAACCTGGACTATGACTTTAAATTGAGAGGACACTGGATAGGCTCAAAATATTAAAAAACAAAACTAGGACTGGCAATGACAATACACTCCTTCATATGTGGAGCGATTAACATGCGGAATATACTCCCCTGAGCCAAGAAACCTGGATTGAATAACTACTTGGATGCTGAAATTCAGGTTATTGGGATCACTTTGGATGGGAGAAGTAAGGATCAGAAAGGCTGATGAAGTGCACAACTTCATCTCAAAGCAGTTGGAAACTGGGTAAATGATGCTTCAGTTGTACCAAGCTCTACCACTTCCACTTCCACTTCTGTAACATGGCCCATCCTCCACCCCTTTCTCAGCTCATCTGCTGTTGATTCCTTCATTTACACCTTTGCTACCTCTAGACTTGACTATTCCAGTTGACTTCCTGGCTGGTCTCCCATGTTCTACCTTTGTGAAGTTGAACTCAGGCAAAACTCTGCTGCAGTGTTTCTATCTTGCAGCAAGCTCTGTTGACCCATCACCTCTGACCTCGCTGACCTACATCGGCTCCTGGTCAAGCAATGCCTCAATTTTAAACTTCTCATCCTTGTTTTCAAATTTATCCTGTCCTCCCCCCTCCCTCTCTCTGTGATCTCCTCCAGATTCACAACCCTCTGAAACCTCTGTGCTCCTCTGATTCTGGCCTCTTGCGCATCCCCGATTTTAATCACACCCCCATTGGCGGCCGTGCCTTCAGCTGCCTTGGCCCTAAGCTCTGGAATTCTCTCCCTAAACTCCTCTGCCTCTCTCTCCTCCTTTACAACGCTCCTTAAAATCTATGGGCAGAATCGTCCCAGATTTGCACTAAGTGCGGTACCGGGCGTGAGAAAAGATGTTTTACCCTCCGGCTGTAATGGTGGATTTTCGCACTGTATCGTCCGCTTCCCACCTCATTAATTATGCAGCCACAGGAATCACGCCGTCTCGCTGGTGGGCAGCCTCTGAATCGCCCACCTCGCTGTTACCTCCCTGTTTCCTCACTCCAGGTGCCATATCTAAACTGCAGCCGCACACACATTTCTCAATGTTTGTAGCCCTGGGCTGCTCCAGTGAAGACACGGCCCTGAAAGCCAGGAAGAGTTCAGTGACCCGTCACTGGAATGTCTTTGGGAGGCCCAACATGATGTCCTCCACCTCGGCTCTGGCCGCAGGATGTCCAACAATCTCACCACTCCGGCTTGGTAGGCGATGACAGTGGTGGTCAGTGCCAATGCTGCACAGAAGAGGTTGGCTATTCAGTGCAGAAAGAGGTGGAATTATCTAATCCACACTACCAGGGTAAGGCAACCATCTCATCACTCTAAACTCACCCACCCACAAGCCCATCAGACAATCATTGGCATCTCACTCACTGCCAGCTCAAGAGACATCACCCCCCATTCTCACACATGTCCTCACATCTCCGTCTGGCCTCATCTCCTCTGGAGGCTGCCTCCTCAGCCCTCACCATCTTGAGGCCACTTGCACAGATCAACATGTGCCTCACACACACCCAGCGATACTCCCCCCTTCCCCAGTACAGCCCTCGCCTTGCAGCCTCCTCCCTTGCCTGAAGCCACTTCTCTCCCTTCCCTAAGTAAGTCCTAGCCCTGCAGCCGTTGAAAAGCCACTCCCGCCTTCCGGCTGGTCTGGTAGGTAGAGACCTGCCCGTGAGCCCCTCTAACAGTGATGTGGTGCTGCCTGTGAAGCCTGGCGCTGATGCCCGCGAGTGCTGCCCGAAGCAAGGTGGGCAAACAAACCTCGAAGTCCCGAGTAAAGTGCAGCCCGACAGTTGCACGTCGCTTATGTACAGTTGTGAAACACGTCAGCGTGATTCCTGGATGATCCAGCGTGAGGGGGATGATTCCAGCGAGCAGGGATTATAATGAGATGCTAATGTATTGAAATTCAATTGAAATTGAAATACAGCGATGGGAAATGCGGCCCGGCACTGACAGGTGGAGCGGACCATCGCAAACTGGTTTGACGACGGCGTGAAACCGATTGCTGCGATCTCTCGATATATTCCCCTCCCATCCATTATGACGTCTGCTGCAAACGTGAGCGGACAATCCCACCTGACGTCTTTGACTAACTTTTTGGTCACCTGTCCTAACAACACCTCGTGCCACCCAGCGTCAAAATTAGTTTCATAATCGTCCCTGTGAAGCACCTTGGGCTGTTTTACTATGTTAAAGGCGCTAGATAAATGCAAGTTGTTTATTAGGCCCACACCTTTGAGTTAGGTATTGAGTCCTGGGCACTGCACTGTTTCTCTAGCATGTGTCAAACGCAGCAGCTCCTGGGCAGCTGGTGGGCACTGGTAGATGTTGCACTGCCTATGATGCTAAGAACAAGCAAACATCTTACATCAGGTGGACAAGGCTTCTCAGGAGGTCCATGATCCTTCTACAAGAGAGGGTGGGGGATGTGTTGGGGGTAGGGTTGGGGGGGGGGGCATTGAGAAGGCATTTTATTCCGAGGCAGTAGACATGTTCCAGTGCTTTGCAAAGAGCTGTACCTGAATGGGAATTGTGTGTGAGGTGGTTGGAAGAGGGTCAAACCCGTGGGTCCTTCCTTGTCACTGTTCAATCCTGCGTGCTGTAACCCAGCAGGATTTTTCACCCTGTCTTGTGGCTGGTCTGTTTCAGAACCCCCGGTGACCTTCTTGAAGCAGCTGAAGGATTTGCGCGTTCCGGAAACTACCGTCATCACGATGGAGTGTGAGCTGTCCCGGCCTAACGTCGAGGTCACCTGGTATAAGGTACGAGGGAGCCAACATTTTGTGGACCCAGGGCTCACAGATCAATGAAACCAGGCAAAGATTTGTTTTTCTCATTTTCTCTCCTGAAGGCAGGAGCTGGATTACCAGGACAGCTGGTGGACATCCTCCATCCCTGGGCACTGGCCATCAGCCAAGTACTTGACCAGCCGGGTTGGATTGGGGTGCATCTTCACTTGGTCAAAGTCCCACCCAAAGCCCTTTGATCAGTTCAGGCCAGCACTTCACAGGAAGGATCATATTGTCCTTGGAGGAAATAGAGCAGAATTATGCAGTGTCTAAATTATGAGGAGAGGTTGCATTGACTAGGCTTGTGCTACCTTGAGCACAGAAACTTTACTCTGCATCTAACCCTGTGCTGTACCTGTCCTGGGAGTGTTTGATGGGGACAGTGTGGAGGGAGCTTTACTCTGTATCTAACCCCGTGCTGTACCTGTCCTGGGTGTTTGATGGGGACAGCGTAGAGGGAGATTTACTCTGTATCTAACCCCGTGCTGTACCTGACCCGGGAGTGTTTGATGGGGACAGCGTAGAGGGAGCTTTACTCTGTATCTAACCCCATGTTGTACCTGTCCTGGGATTGTTTGATGGGGACAGTGTAGAGGGAGCTTTACTCTGTATCTAACCCCGTGCTGTACCTGTCCTGGGAGTGTTTGATGGGGACAGTGTAGAGGGAGCTTTACTCGGTATCTAACCCCGTGCTGTACCTGTCCTGGGAGTGTTTGATGGGGACATTGTAGAGGGAGATTTACTCTGTATCTAACCCCATGCTGTACCTGTCCTGGGAGTGTTTGATGAGGACAGTGTAGAGGGAGCTTTACTCTGTATCTAACCCCGTGCTGTACCTGTCCTGGGAGTGTTTGAATGGGGACAGTGTAGAGGGAGCTTTACTCTGTATCTAACCCCGTGCTGTACCTGTCCTGGGAGTGTTTGAATGGGGACAGTGTAGAGGGAGCTTTACTCTGTATCTAACCCTGTGCTGGAGCCACTCTTTTATTCACTTAACTTTCCCTCAACAGAATGACTTGGAGATGAAACCCAATAAAAATATTAGGATTTATTCCATGGGGAGGAAGAGGATTGTCCACTTGGGGAAATGCGGAGTCCAAGATTCTGGAACTTACACCTGTGACACCGGCGATAGCAAAACCTCTGGCAAGCTGGAAGTTTATGGTAATTGCCAATATCTGAGCTTATCTTCAGCGGCTGCACATCTCAGCAAATGAGCTTGACTGTAATTCATGATCGTCTTTTGAAGCATTAATATATTTTTTGTGTTGGCCATGGCTCATTGTGTAACCCTCTCGTAACTAAGGGCTTTGTATTCGTGTGTCATTGTATCCAGGCCCCTCTGTACCTACTCTTAGATTGTCGAAATCCTTCGCCATACTGGAGATCAAAACTGGGCTCTTAAATTGCAAAGTTCCAACAACATAGGCAGATTCAACCCTGGTAGCACTCTCACCTCTTAGTCAGAACAGTCCTGCATTCAAACCCCACTCCAGAGACTTGAGAACCAAATTCAGGCTGGCACTCCCAGGGGAGGCAGAGGTGCCGTGTTTCAGGTGAAAGATTAAACATGAGGCACCCGCCTGCCCCCTCAGCTGGATCCCCCGGCTATTATTTTGAAAGGCAGGTGAGTTTCCCCCCTGTCCAGGGGCAATGTTTATCTTTCCATCACTATCACTAGATAATAGAAAATGTGGTCATTGTCACATTACCATTTGCGGGAGCTTGCTGTGCACAAATTGGCTCCTGCATTTCCTACATTACAACAGTGATTATGCTTCAAGAAGTACTTCTTTGGCTGTAAAGCACTTTATGAGGTACTGAAGTTGTAAAATGTGCTATATAAATGCAAGCCTTTCTTTTCTAAGATTGAGGGGGGTTTTCCCGTTGTGCTGATGAGGTACAAAGTTGCCTCCTGGCTCATTTTTGTCCCCCTGAGCCCATTAGAGGATTGTCCCCACATTCTGCAGATATCAGGCTCGACTCACACTCAGATGGTAGAACGGACACCCTGACAGCAGATTGGTAAGGGCTGAATACAGTCACTTCCATCCAGGGCCGACATACAACTGGCCGGAGTCTCGTGAATGGACAACCGCTCAAAGATTCTTCAGCTGGCAGCCATTACCACTGATGGCGGGCGGCCTCTTAGATCTGCACACACAAGGTTTTGGTTTCCACTAACCCATCTCTAGACCCAAGGCTACAGTGGATTGGGCCATTGGTAACAGAATCATAGATTCTTACAGCACAGAAGGAAGCCATTCAGCCCATCATGTCTGTCCCTTTGAATGAGCTACTCAATGAGTTGCATTCCCCCTGCTCTTTCCCAATAGGCTCACAAATCTGTCTCCTTCAACTATTCATCCAATTCCCAATTGAATCTACTTCCACCATCCTTTCAGGCAACGTGGTCTTTGATGAGGTAACAAGCAGGATAGATAAAGGGGAACCGGTAGATGTGATATATTTGGATTTCCAAAAGGTGTTCGATAAGGTACCGCACATAAGGCTACTTAATAAGATAAGAGCCCATGATGTTGGGTGTAGTATATTAGCATGGATGGAGGATTGGCTAACTAATAGATGATAGAGAGTTGGGATAAGGGTGGAATTTTTGGGATGGCAACCTGTAACTAGTGGAGTGCCACAGGGATCAGTGCTGGGGCCTCAATTATTTACAATATATATTAATAACTTAGATGAGGGAAGTGAATGTACAATTGCCAAGTTTGCAGATGACACAAAAATAGGTGGGAAGTCACGTGGTGAGGATGACACAAGGAGTCTACAGAGGGATATAGACAGGTTAAGTGAGTGAGCAAAAATTTGGCAGATGGATTATAATATGGGAAAACTTGAGGTTATCACTTTGGCAGGAAGAATAGAGGAGCTGAATATTATTTAAATGGAGAAAGACTGCAGAAAGCTGCAGCACAGAGGGATTTGGAGGACCTCGTGCATGAATCCCAAAAAGTGAAAAGTTCAGCAGGTAATAGGGAAAGTAAATAGAATGTTGGCCTTTATTTTAAAGGGAATGGAGTATAAAAATAGGGAAGTCTTGCTAAAATGATACAAGGCACTAGTTAGACCACACCTAGAATATTGTGAACAGTTTTGGTCCCCTTATCTAAGGAAAGATATACTGGCATTGGAGGCAGTCCAGAGAAGGTTCACTAGGTTGATCCCAGGGATGGAGGGATTTTCTTATCAGAAGAGGTTGAGTAGGTTGGGCCTGTACTCATTGGAGTTTAGAAGAATGAGAGGCGACCTTATTGAAACATATAAGATTCTTAGGGAGCTTGACAGGGTAGATGCTGAGGGGTTGTTTCCCCTTGTGGGAGAGTTTAGGACCAGAGGGCATAATCTCAGAGTAAGGGGTCGCCCATTTAAAACAGAGATGAGGAGGAATTTCTTCTCTCAGAGGGTAGTCAATCTGTGGAATTTTTTACTGCGGAGGACTGTAGAGGCTGGGTCATTAAGTATATTCAAGGCTGAGACAGACAGATTTTTAATCAGTATGGGAATCACGATTATGGGGAAAAGGCAGGAAAGTGGAGTTGAGGATCATTAGATCAGCCATGATCTCATTGAATGGCAGAGCAGACTGGATGAGCTAAATGGTCTACTTCTGTTCCTAAGTCTTATGGTCTTATGTGTTCCAGTCCACAACAACTTAAAAGGTCTCAGAAGGTTGCTAGGCTGGAGGAGGTTACAGATATCGGGAGAGGCAAGGCCATGGAGGGATTTGAATTCAGGGAAGGGATTTTAACTGGATTTGGAACCAATGTCGGTCAAGGAGAATGGGAGAGGGGATTGAGTGGATGGGGCTTGGTGCGAGGTAGGATGAGGCAGCAGGGTTTGGATGAGCTCAAGTTTTCAGAGGGTGTGATATGGGAAGCTGGCCAAGAGGGCATTGCAATAGTTAAGTGTAGATGTAACCACAGCATGGATGAGGCAGAAGGCGGTGGGCGATGTTATGATTTAAGTAGGTGGTCCTTGTGTTGGAGCGGGATATGCAGTTGGAAGCTCAGCTCAGGATCAAATAGAACAGTGAGTTTACCAATGGTGTGGCTCGGCCTTAGAACAGAACGTGATGGGTGGGTACGGTCTTGGGCCGCAGTTTGTATCCACTGAGTGACCTGAGTGTTTTATCTTACAGAACGGGAAATTCAGATTGTGAAGGAGCTAGAGGATCTGGAGGTGCGAGAGAACGACAATGCAGTCTTTGTCTGTGAAGTTTCTCACGAAGAAGTGAAGGGTGAATGGTTAAAGAATGGAGATAAAATCAAATCAAACAGCAGCGTCAAAATAAGACAGGAAGGTGAGCAAACTCCCAATCGGTTTTCAAAGACACTGTGTGAAAAAATATTGGTCCATAAAAATATTTCTGTGCAAGGTATTGGCATGGAGCTGACAACTGTGGGAGCTATCTTCAAATCTAGCCAAGCTTGTCAATGAGATTATATAATGCAGAGGGGGCTTTACTCTGTACTTAATTTACCCTCTGCCTCGCACCAAGTTCTATGCACACAATCCCCTCTCCCATTCTCCTTCACCGACATTGGTTCCAAATCCGGTTAAAATCCCTTCCCTGTGTTCAAATCCCTCCATGCTCTTGCCCCTCCCCCTATCTGTAGCCTCCTCCAGCCTAGCAACCTTCTGAGATCTTTTAAGTTGTTGTGATCTGGAACGTGCTGCCTGAAGGGGCGTTGGAAGCAGATTCATTAGGAACTTTCAAAAGGGAATTGGATAAATAGTTGCAGGAGACAAATCTGTGGGCCTGTGGGGGGAGAACAGAGGGGTTGCGATTAATTGACTAATTCATTAAAAGGGATGGCACAGACATGATTGGCTGAATGGCCTCTTTCTGTGCTGTAAGATTCTATGATTCTGTCACCAAAGGCCCAATCCACTCTAGCTTTGCACCTGGAAATGGGTCAGTGGAGAACAAACCTTATGGGTGCAGATATACGAGGCTACCTGCTATCAGTGGTAATGGCTGCCAGCCGTGGAATCTTCTAGAGGTTTTCCATTAACAAGACTCCGGCCTGGAGAAGTGCGCTGATGGCCCTGAAGGAGGTGACCACATTAATGCTGACCAACTTGCTGCAAGCCAGTGTCTATCCTTCCATCCGAGCATGAGTCTAGCAGGAATAAAACAGAAAATGCTAGAAAATCTCAACAGGTTTGACAGCATCTGTGAAGGGAGAAACAGGGTTAACATTTCAAGTTTGTGTGATCCTTCTTCTGAGCAGATACAGACTCGAGACGTTAACTCTGTTTCTCTCTCCACAGACACTGTCATACCTGGTGAGTTTTGCCAGCATTTTCTATTTTTATTTCAGATTTTGAGCATCCACAGAATTTTGCTTTTATCCATGAGTCTAGCAGAGTCTGATGTCAGCAGAATATGTGCACAACCCCCCTCACTGGCCCAGAGTTAGGGATGATAAATGAGCCAGGAGGCAATTTTGTGCTGCTGCACCTGTCCTGGGAGTGTTTGATGGGGACGGTGCAGAGGGAGCTTTACTCTGTATCTAACCCTGTGCTGTACCTGTCCTGGGAGTGTTTGATGGGGACAGCGTAGAGGGAGTTTACTCTGTATCTAACCCCGTGCTGCACCTGTCCTGGGAGTGTTTGATGGGGACGGTGTAAAGGGAGCTTTACTCTGTATCTAACCCCGTGCTGTACCTGTCCTGGGAGTGTTTGACGGGGACAGTGTAGAGGGAGTTTACTCTGTATCTAACCCCATGCTGTACCTGTCCTGGGAGTGTTTGATGGGGACAGTGTAGAGGGAGCTTACTCTGTATCTAACCCCGTGCTGTACCCGCCCTGGGAGTGTTTGATGGGGACAGTGTAGAGGGAGTTTACTCTGTATTTAACCCCATGCTGTATGTACACATATATTTACATGTATGTTTCTTTGGGTACAACTGAGAACAGAATTGAGCTTGGTGTTGATGCACTTCAATGACCTGCCTGACCCTTGCTCTCCAGCCTTCCCAGTGTACAATGATTACCTGGCCCGGGTTACTTTAGCACCTTGAGCTGTGGTAACAGATTACTGCCGGATGGAAAGCCAACTTTTCCTTTTTACTGTCTCATTTTTCCAGGGAACAAACATTTCCTGTTAATCTGCAAGGTGAGGGCAGAGGATGCTGGCGAGATCCGATTCACAGCCAAGAACGTCGAGTCTGTGGCTCGTCTAGACGTTAACGGTATTTCAGCTACTTCATTCTAAGTCCCATTTCCCTTTATTTTTAAGGATGGGAGCCACTCCTCTAAGTTTGGTCAGCTACAGCTGAGCGGCAGTGTGAACCTCTGAATGAGAAGGTTGTGGCTTAAAGAGAACTGTTCACTCCAGAGGCTTGAGCATATAATCAGGCTGTCTCTCCCAGTGCAGTACTGAGGGAGTGCAGTGCTGTAGGAGGTGCCGTCTTTCTGGTAAGATGTTTGACTGAGGTCACTCAGGTAAATGTAAATGGTCCTGTGGCACTATTTTCAAAAACGCAGGGGAGTTCTCCCCTGTGTCCTGGGCCAATATTTATCCTTCAACCAACATCCCTAAAAAGTAATTATCTGGTTATTTATCTCACGGCTGCTTGTGGGAGCTTGCTGTCTGCAAATTGGTTGCTGTCTCTCCTACATTGCGACAGTGACTACACTTTAAACGAAAAGTGCTTTGTAGTTGCAAAATGCTTTTGTATTTCCTGGTGTTGTCGAAGGTGCTAGGGAACTGCAAATCTTTACTGGGGTGGGATGAGGTGGGGTGGGTTGGGGTGAGGGCCGCACAGTGGCCACTCTTCCTCACTTGGTCGGGTGTAAGCCATCGAGAGCAAGCGAGGGCGAAAGGATGGAGTCTTCTGCAGTTGACGCCTCCTCTGATGTCACGCCCTGTGTCTCTTCTCCCTCAGAGCTGCCGATCAAGATTGTGAAGCCTTTGCGGGACAAGACAGCGCTGGAGAAACACAAGGTCATCCTGGAGTGTAAGGTCTCCAAACCACGGGCCAGGGTGCGTTGGTACCGGGGCAGTGAGGAGCTCCATCCCACGGGCAAGTACGAGATCTGCAGCGAGGACTGCTACCGCCAACTGGTCATCCACGACGTCAGCTTTGAGGATGAGGACACCTACACTTGCGACGCTTTTGACGACTCCTCATCCGCCAAGGTACTGGTGGAAGGTATGTCGGACAATCACAGTCCAGCTCCCCCAGGGACTTGGTGGCTACAGGTCAACCCCTGGTGTAGCTACTGAAGGAGGGCACAGGCAAATCAGAACCAGGCCTTTTAAGTGTGATGTCCAGATGCACAGAAGCTTACAGTATGAAAGGAAGCCATTCAGCCCATCGCGCCTGTGCCAGCTCTTCTGGCGCTTAAAAGGGGTAAATTACAAGGACAGGCTCCACGAACTAGACTTGTACTCTCTCGAGTTTGGCAGATTAAGATCTAATCAAAGTGTTTCAGATGATTGAAGAGTTGATAGGATCAATAGAGAGGAACTATTTCACTGGGCAGGTTGGGGGGACGGGGGAACAGTGTCCAGCACGAGGGGGAATAACCTTAAAATTAGAGCCAGGCCATTCAGGGGTGATGTCAGGAAGCACTTACATTTTTAAATTATTCATTCATGGGATGTGGGTGTCGCTGGTTAGGCCAGCATTCATTGCCCATCCCTAATTGCCCTTGTTCAGAGGGCATTTTTAAGAGTCAACCACATTGCTGTGGGTCTGGAGTCACATGTAGGCCAGATCAGGTAAGGGTGGCAGATTTCCTTCCCTAAAGGACATTAGTGAACCAGATGGGTTTTTCCGACAATGGTTTCACGGTCATCGTTAGACTTTTAATTCCAGATATTTATTGAATTCAAATTCCACCATCTGCTGTAATGGGTCCCAGGTCCCCAGAGCATTACCCTGGGCCTCTGGGTTACCAGTCCAGTGACAACAACACTACACCACCGCCTCCCCAGGGCAGACCCCCACAGTGGAGCTTGAATGGACACAAAGGGGAGTGGAAATCTGGAACTCTCTCCCCCGAGAAAGGTGATGGGGCTGGGGGTCAATTGACCGAGACTGATGGATTTTTATCGGGTAGGGATTAAGGGTTCTGGAATCAAGGTGGGTGGAAGGAGTTAAGATGCAGATCAGCCTGGACTGCAGCGGTTCAAGAAGGCGGCTCACCACCACCTTCTCAAGGGCAACTAGGGATGGGCAATAAATGCTGGGCCCAGCCAGCGATGCTCATATCCCAACAAAGAAAAAAAACTCGTATCTGATTGAAAGGGGAAACAGGCTCGAGGGGCTGAACGGCCTCCTCCCGTTCCTACATTCCACAGATACAATAGGAAGGGAAAGAGAAAGCCTGAGAAAGAGAGAGAAAAAGAGAGGAGTGGCAGGAGGAAAAAGGAAGGAGCAGGGAGACAGGGGAAAACGTGAGTTCCGTCGGAATGAGATTTTGCCGCGCTGATTATGTTGCAGAACAGGCCATTCGGATGGTGAAGGGTCTGGTGGATGTGGAGGTGACGGCTCCTCAGGGGGTCCAGCTGGAGTGTGAAGTGTCGGTGCCTGTCATCAGACCCCCACAATGGAGCCTGGATGGACAGCTCCTCCAGAATGGGAACGGGGTGCATGTGGAGAACAAAGGCACCATTCAGAGGCTGATCCTCAGCAAAACCTCCCCCGACATGAGCGGAACGGTGAAGTTCACCACGGGCAAGGCACGCTCCAGCGCACAGCTAACTGTCTACGGTAAACTTCAACGCAAGAACATAACGCTGCACAACCAGCTGGTCCACAGCTGGCATTTATATAACACCTTTTATTCCAGTAAAAGATCCTAACATCCTAATCAAACAAAATTTATTCAAAGAGGCGGGTTTCAATGAGTATTTAAAGCAGGAAAGAGAAGCAGAGAGGTTTAGGGAGGAAATTCTGGAAATTAGGGTCTAGGCAGGTGGAGGCATGTACACCAATAGTGCAGCAATGGAAATTGGGACACCAGTCAGTGTACAGATATCTCCCTGAGAGAGAGGGGACTGAGAGTTACCAGTCAGTGTACAGATATCTCCCTGAGAGAGAGGGGACTGAGAGTTACCAGTCAGTGTACAGATATCTCCCTGAGAGAGAGGGGACTGAGAGTTACCAGTCAGTGTACAGATATCTCCCTGAGAGAGAGGGGACTGAGAAACACCAGTCAGTGTACAGATATCTCCCTGAGAGAGAGGGGACTGAGAAACACCAGTCAGTGTACAGATATCTCCCTGAGAGAGAGGGGACTGAGAAACACCAGTCAGTGTACAGATATCTCCCTGAGAGAGAGGGGACTGAGAAACACCAGTCAGTGTACAGATATCTCCCTGAGAGAGAGGGGACTGAGAGTTACCAGTCAGTGTACAGATATCTCCCTGAGAGAGTGGGGACTGAGAAACACCAGTCAGTGTACAGATATCTCCCTGAGAGAGAGGGGACTGAGAGTTACCAGTCAGTGTACAGATATCTCCCTGAGAGAGAGGGGACTGAGAGTTACCAGTCAGTGTACAGATATCTCCCTGAGAGAGTGGGGACTGAGAAACACCAGTCAGTGTACAGATATCTCCCTGAGAGAGAGGGACTGAGAGACACCAGTCAGTGTACAGATATCTCCCTGAGAGAGAGGGGACTGAGAAACACCAGTCAGTGTACAGATATCTCCCTGAGAGAGAGGGGACTGAGAGACACCAGTCAGTGTACAGATATCTCCCTGAGAGAGAGGGGACTGAGAGACACCAGTCAGTGTCCAGATATCTCCCTGAGAGAGAGAGAGGGGACTGAGAGACACCAGTCAGTGTACAGATATCTCCCTGAAAGAGAGGGGACTGAGAGACACCAGTCATTGTACAGATATCTCCCTGAGAGAGAGGGACTGAGAGTTACCAGTCAGTGTACAGATATCTCCCTGAGAGAGAGGGGGCTGAGACACACCAGTCAGTGTACAGATATCTCCCTGAGAGAGAGGGACTGAGAGTTACCAGTCAGTGTACAGATATCTCCCTGAGAGAGAGGGGGCTGAGACACACCAGTCAGTTTACAGATATCTCCCTGAGAGAGAGGGACTGAGAGACACCAGTCAGTTTACAGATATCTCCCTGAGAGAGAGGGACTGAGAGACACCAGTCAGTGTACAGATATCTCCCTGAGAGAGAGGGACTGAGAGTTACCAGTCAGTGTACAGATATCTCCCTGAGAGAGAGGGCTAAGAGACACCAGTCAGTGTACAGATATCTCCCTGAAAGAATGGGGACTGAGAGACACCAGTCAGTATACAGATATCTCCCTGAGAGAGAGGGGGAACTGATACACCAGTCAGTGTACAGATATCTCCCTGAGAGAGAGGGACCGAGATACCAGTCAGTGTACAGATATCTCCCTGAAAGAGAGGGGACTGAGAGACACCAGTCAGTGTACAGATATCTCCCTGAGAGAAAGGGACTGAGACACCAGTCAGTGTACAGATATCTCCCTGAGAGAAAGGGACTGAGAGACATCAGTCAGTGTACAGATATCTCCCTGAGAGAGAGGGGGCTGAGACACACCTGTCAGTGTACAGATATCTCCCTGACAGAGAGGGATAAGAGACATGAGTCAGTGTACAGATATCTCCGAGAGAGAGGGACTGAGAGACACGAGTCAGTGTACAGATATCTCCCTGAGAGAGAGGGACTGAGAGACACCAGTCAGTGTACAGATATCTCCCTGAGAGAAAGGGACTGAGAGACACTAGTCAGTGTACAGATATCTCCTTGAGAGAAAGGGGCTGAGACACACCAGTCAGTGTACAGATATCTCCCTGAGAGAAAGGGACTGAGAGACACTAGTCAGTGTACAGATATCTCCTTGAGAGAAAGGGGCTGAGGGGCACCAGTCAGTGTACAGATATCTCCCTGAGAGAAGGACTGAGAGACACAAGTCAGTGTACAGATATCTCCTTGAGAGAGAGGGACTGAGAGTTACCAGTCAGTGTACAGATATCTCCCTGAGAGAAGGACTGAGAGACACAAGTCAGTGTACAGATATCTCCCTGAGAGAGAGGGACTGAGAGTTACCAGTCAGTGTACAGATATCTCCCTGAGAGGGGGCTGAGACACACCAGTCAGTGTACAGATATCTCCCTGAGAGAGAGGGACTGAGACACACCAGTCAGTGTACAGATATCTCCCTGAGAGAAAGGGCTAAGAGACACCAGTCAGTGTACAGATATCTCCCTGAAAGAATGGGGACTGAGAGACACCAGTCAGTATACAGATATCTCCCTGAGAGAGAGGGGGAACTGATACACCAGTCAGTGTACAGATATCTCCCTGAGAGAGAGGGACCGAGATACCAGTCAGTGTACAGATATCTCCCTGAGAGAAAGGGCTAAGAGACACCAGTCAGTGTACAGATATCTCCCTGAAAGAGAGGGGACTGAGAGACACCAGTCAGTGTACAGATATCTCCCTGAGAGAAAGGGACTGAGACACCAGTCAGTGTACAGATATCTCCCTGAGAGAAAGGGACTGAGAGACATCAGTCAGTGTACAGATATCTCCCTGAGAGAGAGGGGGCTGAGACACACCTGTCAGTGTACAGATATCTCCCTGACAGAGAGGGATAAGAGACATGAGTCAGTGTACAGATATCTCCGAGAGAGAGGGACTGAGAGACATGAGTCAGTGTACAGATATCTCCCTGAGAGAGAGGGACTGAGACACACCAGTCAGTGTACAGATATCTCCCTGAGAGAAAGGGACTGAGAGACACTAGTCAGTGTACAGATATCTCCTTGAGAGAAAGGGGCTGAGGGGCACCAGTCAGTGTACAGATATCTCCCTGAGAGAAAGGGGCTGAGGGGCACCAGTCAGTGTACAGATATCTCCCTGAGAGAGGGACTGAGAGACACAAGTCAGTGTACAGATATCTCCCTGAGAGAGGGACTGAGAGACACCAGTCAGTGTAAAAATATCTCCCTGAGAGGGGCTGAGGGGGAACAGACAATGTATAGGTACCTCCCTGACAGGGTGGGGAGTGAGAATCATTTGGATGAAGTAAATTTGCAATTGCATGTGTTTAAATCCATATCATGACTGTTTTGGCAATTCTTACAATGCCCAACTGCTGCCACAAGGTGCCAGTGATGAGCTTCCAGTGCGCAGCCACAAGCCAATCAATGACCTCATTCAAAGCCTTCCTGAATCCTGCGAAGCTGTTCCTGTTTATGCTCACAGTGTAATTCAGAGCTGCCTGACAGTGTTTTATAGCAAAGCCTCTCGCCACAACATTGAAGGCTCAATATCCCTCACTCTATAAGAGAGAGATCTGAAGGGAACATGTTCAGAGATAAATCCTTTCTGTCGCTGTCTGTTAACAGGGTGACTGTCCCTCTCTGATTCACTTTCTCTACAAATTTACATCAAGTGTACAGCACACAAACTGACCATTTGGCCCATCTGTTCTATGCAAGCCTTTATGCCCCATACAAACTTCCTCCTACTTTATCTCACCTCCATTAGTATATCCTTTCATTCCTTCCCACCTTATGTTTCCTTTAAAATGCATCTATGCTGTTCACTTCAGTTACTTATGTGGTAGAAATATTTTTATTTGTTCATGGAGTGCGAGCATTGCTGGCTGGGCCAGCGTTTATTGCCATCCCTCATCGCCCTTGAGGTGGTGCAGTCCCTGTGGTGTAGGTACACCCACAGTGCTGTTAGGGAGGGAGTTCCAGGATTTTGACCCAGCGACAGTGAAGGAACGGTGATGTATTTCCAAGTCAGGATGGTGTGTGACTTGGAGGGGAACTTCCAGGTGGCGGTGTTCCCATGCATCTGCTGCCCTTGTCCTTCTAGATGGTGGAGGTCAAGGGTTTGGAAGGTGCTGTCAAAGGAGCCTTGGTGAATTTCTGCAGTGCATCTTGTAGATGGTAAACACTGCTGCTACTGTGTGTTGAAGGTGGTAGATGGGGTGCTGATCAAGCGGGCTGCTTTGTCCTGGATGGTGTCAGGCTTCTAGAGAGTTTTTTGAGCTGCACTCATCCAGGTAAGTGGGGAGTATTCCATCACACTCCTGACTTGTGTCTTGTAGATGGCGGACAGGCTTTGGGGAGTCATGAGGTGAGTTAATCTGCACAGAATTCCCAGCCTCTGACCTGCTATTATAGCCAGTGTTTAGATAGCTAGTCCAATTAAAATTCTGGCCAACGATAACCCCCAGGATGTTGATTGTGGGGGTTTCAGCAATTGTAATGCCATTGGATTCAAGGAGAGATGTATAGATTCTCTCTTGGTGGAGATGGTCATTGCCTAGCACTTGTGTAGTGTTAAAAGCCACTTACCAGCCACAGCCTGAATGCTGTCCAGGTCTTGCTGCATGTGAGCACAGATTGCTTCTGTAGCTGGAGTTGTTGAATGAATGGTACTGAACATTGTGCAATCATCAATGAACATGCCCACTTTCTGTCCTTATGATGGAGGGAAGGTCATTGATGAAGCAGCTAAAGATGGTTGGTCTTAGGACATCCAGCTCCTGCAGCAATATCCTGGGGCTGAGATGATTGGCCTCCAACAACCACAACCATCTTCCCTTGTGCTAGGTATGACTCCAACCAGTTGGGAGATTTCCTCCAGACTCCTAGACTTCAGTTTTGTCAGGGTTCCTCGATGCCACACACGGTCAAACACTGTCTCATTCACAACCTCCCCACTCTCTTGAGTAAAGAAGTTCTTCCTAAATTCTCTGTTGCATTTATTAGTGACTATCTTATAGTTACGGTCCCGTATACTGTTCTGCTGCACAAGTTGAAACATATTTTCTGCATTACGCGATCAGATCCTTGTTGATTTCTTTCTTGTTTTCAGCTGAATAGAAGCAGTGGGTTGGAACAGATTTGTCTTCCGCCTGGGAATCGAACACACAGACACTCCAGCCAAAGCTCGTCACTGGACCCTGAAGACAGTCTGTTTTGCCACCTGATTTTAGGGACCTCTCGACACATGGTTACCCTTCGCTCCCCCCCACCCCTGCTGACACAGAATAGAGCTGGTGTGTTTTGGGGGTTACCAGCTCTCCTGGATTGTCCTGGACTCTCCCCCAGGAATTAATCTCCAGGATGTGGTTGCAAGCCAAATCAGGGAGTAACATCATAATGGCATTTAAAAAAAAAACTAAGTGTTATTTGCATTCTGCTGGAACGCTTTGAACAAGATATGAAAATATTGGAGATGGGGAGCAAAAGGCACTTTGATTGGCAGTGAAAAATTATCCGAGGGAGGGAGCATGCGCTCACTTTCCAAATGGTTCCGAGGTGGCAGGGTGTCGCAAGGATAGACACGTTGGGTGACCAATAGTAGGAATGTGGGTGGGTCGGCTGGCAACATTAGGTGGCATGACCTTCAGGAATAGGTCATATTGTCAACCCCTGGGTTTCTTGGGCACTTGTACCATGTCACTCAAACAAAGGAGGTCTCTGATTCGATCCTGGTCTCCCTTCCCCCCACCCCCCCAGGCCAAGTTAGCTCATTTTGGCTGGGGTGGTGGTGACTGGGGCAGAAGCTCCAAAATTAGCCTCAGGTGTTCCTGGGTTGAGGTGGAATAGAAACCTCCAGGGTGCCAGCTCCTGATCACTGTCCAATGATCCCCTTGCGGACAGGAGCACGTGCATCCAGGGAAAGCTTAGCTGTGACGCACTCCCAAGTTCAATACTGTTGTAATACACACACACACACACATACCTTAGCCACTTGGATAGCTGATCTCACCCCAGAGTGATCTGCTGCCTTCAGGGCAAATCCCCACAGTGTGACTCACTCACCTTAATCAGCGCCAACCACTACCAATGCTCAGCATTCAAGGCCCTGGTCCAAGTTAACTCCACAGGCTAACTCTTAGACTTCTGCTGATAGACTGTCCCTCCTTCCACTCTGCAGATCCTGGGCGCCAGTCCGCCTTCTCCCCACCCACACCAAATTCTCTTCCACCTCCATGGCGGAGTCTCCAGTCATCACCCATCTTTGCCCCTTGTCTCAGCTCATCTGCTGAAACCCACATCCATGCTTTTGCTACCTCTAGACTTCACAATTCCAACACTCTGTAAACATCAGCCCACCCAGAACTCTGCTGCCCGTGTCCTAACTCGCACCACTAACTGTTCATCCATCACTCCAATTCCTGAAGTATTCTGTCTATAAATCTATCGAGCAGCGCTCCCCAGATCAAACCCCCTGGAATATGAACTCCTCCTCTGGCCCAGCATCCCTTGTTGAATTTAAATACTCTTCCCTTGCTCTGACCCCCAGTTTTGTCATTGTCAACACTCCATTCTGGAGTCTGACCCTCCTCTGAAACTCAACCTCTCCCTTCACCTCGCCACTGGAGACCACGCTTTGCTGGGGAACTCTACTCTGAATTCCCTCCTCTCTATTGAGACTGCTCCCTCCTGCTTCAAACCCACTTCGCTGACAAAACATTTGGTCATTCCTCTTCATCTTCTGCTCCATCTTAGCACCCACATGTATAAACCCCTCTGGGATATTTATTTCTGAACCTATGGTGGCTGTGATTTTACCAATGCTCACAACTTTTGATGAGGCTCTCTGGCATTGCGCCCACCCTTGGATTATCAATAAAGAAACATCAGGCCCCTGCATGAAGATTTCACATGGCCCACCATTAGGCTCCGACGCAGCCCGAGCATTGCACCAGTTAGCAGTCAGTGTGGATTGAGTGGTGTTTGTTGTGGCTATTCTGCTGGTGCCTTCCGAGTGCTCAATTCCAGTCAGTGACACAATTGCTTTACGATGTTATTACTCTCCTGTAATAAAAGGTTGCACCAGATGGCAATTCGTGTGTTTTACTTCCACGTTCAAGCTTGGACTGAGCAGAATTAGGCCACACGCCCCGAGCCTGCTCCATCATTCAATACGATCATAGTTGATCTTATAAGACATAGGAGCAGAAATTAGGCTATTCGGCCCATCGAGTCTGCTCCGCCATTCAATCACGGCTGATAAGTTTCTCAACCCCATTCTCCCACCTTCTCCCCGTAACCTTTGATCCCCTTACCAATCAAGAACCTACCTACCTTGGTCTTAAATACACTCAATGACCTGGCCTCCACAGCCTTCTGTGGCAATGAATTCCATAGATTCACCACTCTCTAGCTAAAGAAGTTTCTCCTCATCTCTGTTCTAAAAGGTCTTCCCTTTACTCTGAGGCTGTGCCCTCGGGTCCTAGTCTCTCCTACTAATGGAAACATCTTCCCCACGTCCACTCTAACCAGGCCTTTCAGTATTCTGTAAGTTTCAATCAAATCCCCCCTCATCCTTCTAAACTCCATCGAGTATAGACCTAGAGTCCTCAAACGTTCCTCATATGTTAAGTCTTTCATTCCTGGAATCGTTCTCGTGAACCTCCTCTGGTCCCTCTCCAGGGCTAGAACATCCTTCCTGAGGTATGGGGCCCAAAATTGCTCACAATATTCTAAATGTGGTCTGACCAGAGCCTTTCTCTTCGTACAAGGAGCACTAAGCATACTGATACCGCAAGCAATTAGGAAGGCAAATGGCATGTTGGCCTTGATTGCAAGGGGATTGGAGTACAAGAACAAAGAAGTCTGGCTACATTTATACGGGGCTGTGGTGAGAGCACACCTTGAATACTGTGTTGAGAGATGTTTTCCCTGGCTGGGAATCTAAAACACCAGGGCACAGTGTCATAAAGGGCCGATCATTTGGGACGAAGAATCTTCTGCCTCAACTCCACTTATCCCTCAATTCCCTGAGGCACCAAAAATCTCTGTCCCAGCCTGAAATATATTTAACGATGGACATTCCACAGCCCTTTGAGTGAAGAAATTTCTCCTCACCCGAGTCCCAAATGATCGGCCCTTTATGATACTGTGCCCCGGTGTTTTAGATTCCCAGCCAGGGAAAACGTCTCTCAACACAGTATTCAAGGTGTGCTCTCACCACAGCCCCGTATAAATGTAGCCAGACTTCTTTGTTCTTGTACTCCTCTCCCCTTGCAATCAAGGCCAACATGCCATTTGCCTTCCTAATTGCTTGTGGTATCAGTATGCTCTGTGTTCCTTGTACAAATACACCCAGGTCTCTCTGAACATCAACACTTACAGATTTCTGGCCTTTTAAAAAATATTCTGCTTTTCTCTGCCAATGGTCAAAGTGAATAACTTCACACCTCCCCACATCATACTCCACCTGCCACCTTGACATTCACTTACCCTGTCTGTATCTCATTACAGCCTTTTTGTGTCCTCCTCACAGCTTGCATTCCCAACTTTGTATCATCAGCAAACTTTAAGATACATTACTTAAGATACAAACTTTAAAGATACATTACTCTGACATTTTAACCTCATGCGAAGATCACATCCTCAAACCCTCTGAGACCAGTACAATTCACCCATGATCACTGCTCACTGACCTATATTGGCTCCCAGTCCAGCAAAGCCTCCAAATTAAAATTCTCACCATTGTTTCCAAATCCCTCCATAGCCTCAGCCTCACCTTGCCCTATCTCTGTAATCTTCTCCAATCCCAGAACCCTCCCTTAATTTCTGTGCTCCTCCACTTCTGGCCTCTTGTGTATCCCTGATTTTAATTGCTCTGCTACTGGTGGCCAGGCCTTTCACTGCCTCGATCCTCAACTCTGGAATTCTCTCCCTTACCCTCTCTTTCCTGCAAGACATTCCTTAATACCTACCCTCTCTGACCAAGCTTTTGGTTACCTATTCTTATATCATTTGTTTGATTACGCTCCTGTTAAGTGCCTTTTAACGTTTTACTACATTCATGTCATTATATGAACGTACATTGTAATCAGCAGCGGTTCAAGAAGGCAGCTCAGCACCACCTTCTCAAGGCAATTAGGATGAGCAATAAATAACTGGTTTAGCCAGCAACGCTCACATCCCATGAATGAATTTTTAAAAATCTAACACACTCAGGAGAAATGCAGACATGGTGAAGACTTGTGTGAAGGATTTTTGAAACCGAAGAGAATGTTATGTCTTTGCTCTTGAAGAGCCTCCCTCTGCTGTTGATGTGCATGGTGATGCTGACAGGTTTCCAGCAGGCTGAGGGGGCCAACAGCATTTCCAAGAACTGTCCTCTGCCATTACAGTGCGGCCAACTTAACTCATTCAGAAACTAGATACTATCTGCTGCTCTACAGCAACAGTGTCACTGTTTCAAATGGATTGGTTGTTGGGAGGAGGCGGTGGGCAGGTGTTAGCACCTTCCAGAGCTGTAACCCTAGGGAGTGTGCCCCGTGCAGATAGGGATGAGATACTTCCCTATGTGCTGGGCCCTGACTGAAATGCAATTCTCCCCAATCTCTCCACACTCTTACCTTCCCCATAACTCTATCTAAAGGTATCAAATCTTCCTGGGCTACCGTTCCAGACCCTCATTAACCATGGGTATCAATTGTGTGTGGGCTGAGCTAATGATTATTTGACTATTCCTCCAAAAAGGCAGAGTCACTAAGCTTGATCTTGCCCTCCCTTCAACATTCACACAGTTTCCCAGCAGAAGTCGCAAACCACGATCATATCCAGTAACCCATACCTCACCTGGGGCAGGGGGGGAGGTGGGGGGGGAACCAACAGTGGCAACTGCCGCACATGGACTAACACAGGCATCACCTGGGAGCCAGACCAGGGAGCCTTGTGGTCTTCAATGCTGAGCAGTTCATCTTTCGATGCATCAAATAATCAAACGTTAACCCCACCCACCCCCAGCCCCATTTAAAGTGGGACATCAAGTACAAACAGGTCGTGGGTTCGAGCCCAACTCCAGAGACTTCAGCACAAAATCTAGTCCAAGACTCCAGTGCAGTACTGAAGGACTACTGCACTGTCAGAGGTGTCGCCTTTCAGCCCGAGATGTTAAACCAAGAACCCCGCCTGCCTTTTCAGTTGGATGTAAAAGATTCCACGCTGTTCTTTTGAAGAGCAGGAGAGAATCACTGCCATGTTCCTACGCTTCAACAGTGACTACACTTCAAAAAAAAGCACTTTGTTGGCTGTAAAGTACTTTGGGACATCCTGAGGTTGTGAAAGGCAAGTTTGTTTTTAAACAGGCAGCCTCAGGCTGACGTCCCCTTTAAACTCAAACCAAGCTTCCCTCCTTCGGCGGAGAAGAAATCAGTCAACGTTTCGAGCCCTCATGGCCCTTCAGCAGAACTGAAGCTTCAGTTCTGCTGAAGGGCCATGAGGGCTCGAAACGTTGACTGATTTCTTCTCCGCCGATGCTGCCAGACTTGCTGAGTTTTTCCAGGTAATTCTGTTTTTATTTTGTTTTGGATTTCCAGCATCCGCAGTAGCTTTTAGCTTTTTGTTTTTATCTTCCCTCCTTCAGCTGGTCGCAAATTACTGGATCAAACCTCAGTACTCTGGGCAAGTCGATCTGCTCCTTCGTGTTTTTAATGGGATTCAGGATCACATTTAGCAAATAAATGCTTTTTAGTCTTCCGGTTCTGTACATTCAAGCTGAACATACACGTTTGATTAGCACATGGTAATCGAGTAATATATTAATATTTCTAATCAGAAGTGCGGGTTCTGTGAGGAATCGCCTCCTGCGCATTAAATACTTTCTAGACGCCTGCAGATGGGCAATATTGTTACAGTATCCACACCACGTTTGCAATCAGCACCTCCTCTTGTGTTCCACTCTTGCCCCCTCACCTCAATTTTCCCCAGTCCCCTTTGGCCGTGGTGGTCCAATCAGCAGCAAGGCTCCTGGATTAGGGAGAGTTGTGGGGGGTGGGGGTGGGGATGGGGGTGGACGCGAGGCTGCTCCGAGGGACTATTAGGCCACTCGCCAGCTGTTCTCAGCACCATAAGATAGCACAGAGCTGGAGGAGGCTGCTTGGCTCACCTGTGTCGTTGGCCAACATTCTTCCTTTAACCCATACCGACAGACGCAAAAGCAATTAAGTGGTCTTTCACCTCATCGCTGTTTGGAGCACAGTGAAATGCGTAAAACAGCTGCACTGTTTGCCTACATGACTACTCTAAGTGTGCTTCCCGATAAGTTGCATGGAGCAGTTCAGGATGAAAGTATTAGCCTGATTCAGTCACACTTTGATATCCTGCAGTTATTAATGCTGCCCTGCAACATCTGCTCTGAGCTTAGTGTTTTGTCTATCCTTGTTCTCTTGGCTCTGCTAATTTACCTTAGAATGACGATATAAAAAATTAAAAATTCTCTTGCCTTTTTCCTCCTCAATTTTTCTCCCCCCTCCTGGAAGTGCTGGTCTGGACTGGGAACAATTACCCAGTGAGATTCCCTGGGTACCAGAGGGAAAGACATGTGCTCTGGGTGGTTGGGCACATGCAGGGAGTACGGGTTCCATGGGAAGAGACACCTCGGTGCTTCATCCTCAGGGCCAATATATGAGGTGTGTCTAGGGGGTAAGGATCAACAGACTGTGAATGGTCCAGGGGGATTAACCCCCGAGAGCTAATGCGGGGGCTAGTATTAAAAATGCTGAACAGTATCAACATGCAGTGAGCAGGAATGGAGCAATAGTGTGTACCCTGGGCCAGGACAGACCAGGTGGACTCTGTCCAAAGCTGGGCAGCCATCACTCCAGGTCATGCAAAACTATCCCTGAATCAACACTCATTGGCAGTCTCAGAGAGGGGACAGGAGGCTTGTGTGAGCTGTGGAAATCATTGGCAAACTGGCACATGGCAGCATCCAATGGGAAGAGCACTGATCAGGTGCAGAGGCCAGATGAGCGCTCGCCTGTGATAACCCTTGAAGGCAGCATGTACCAAGCGGAGTCCGGGGAACTTAATCGGGTCGTCCTACTCCAGGAGAGAGAGACACCAATACTGAGGCTTCTGAATAAGGCTGCAAATTCCGTACTAACTGAGCTCAATGACGGATAGTTGTGCGAGCAGCAGAGCTAGGAGTTGTACCGAGACTGGTCTAGAGTTGTCAGGTGCAGCTAATGGGTAGCATTCTCATCTCTCAGTCAGGAGGTGTGGGTTCAAGTTCCCTCTCCACAGATTTGTGCCCCATTATTAAAGCTGTCACTGCAGTGCAGTACTGAAGGAGTGCAGCATTGTCAGAGGTGCCACCTTTCTGATGGAACATTAAATTGAGGACTCATCTGCCCTCTTGGGGTTGATGTAAAAGACCCCGCGACCATTATTTCATAGAAGAGCAGGGTCCTGGTGTCCTGGCCAATATTTATCCCTCAATCAACATCTCACAAAAAAAAAGCATTATCTGGTCATGATCACATTGCTGTTTTGGGAGCTTACTTTGTGCAAATTGGCTGCGTTCCCACATTGCAACAGTGCCTAAACTTCAAAAGCACTCCATTGGCTATGAAGTGCTATGGGACATCCTGAGGTCATGAATACAAGTCTTTCTTTCAGACACAGCAGATGGGAGAAGCTCTCAGGCCTGAGAGATAAATCTGACCCCAGGTTTTAGCAATGTTTAATTCCTACACCATTCCACTCCACCCTTGTTCTAGAAAAGGGAGGCCTCCCCTCTGTTCTATTTGCATTACCTCCTTCCACTGATCCCCTACCCCTGGAATCAGGCTGAGCCAAGCCTCCACCCTGAACCTGCGGACGAAGCACCCAAGGGGGAGCCTCGGCACCCCCTCACCCCCCAAAGCTACTGCTCCTCAGTCAATCATCCCACTGAGGGCTGCAGCAGAGGCCAGATAACCAACTCCGACCAGGGGCCTGGGGCTTGGTCTTGGTCAGTATTCCCTTGCGTTCTAGTGTCAGTGAGGGGGGACGGGAAAAATGGGGAAGCAAGTGTCAAGGCTACGGGACCCACAAGGAAGCAGCTCCCTCTGGCCCCGTGATAAAAACAGGTTAATGGCTCCAAGGTCAATATGCTAATTGCAGTTATGTGGAGAGACAGGGGAAGCTGGGGTTGTTATCCTTAGGGCAATTTAATAAGGGTATTCAAAATTCTGAAGGTTTATTGATGGAGTAAATAAGGACAATTAATAAGGAGAAATTATTGCTATTGGAAGAAGGCTCCATAACCAGAGGACACAGATTTAAAACGACTGGCAAAAAGAAACCAGAGGCGAGATGAGAGAATTGTTTTGATGCAGTGAGTTATTATAGGAACACGGGATTACGATCTGGAATGCTCTGTGGTGGAAACAGATTCAACAGTAAATTTCAAAAGGGAGGTGGATAAATAATCGGAGAAAATTCGCAGGGCTATGGGGAACAGCCAAGAAGAGTAGGACTCATGGGATAGCTCTTTCAAAGAGCTGGCAGGGTCATGATGGGCTGACTGACTGGCCTCCTTCTGTGCTGCGATGGATGGCTTGCTGGGAATTTATTTTGTATTTCCAGCATGGGTCAACGTGCTTCTCTCTGTCTCTTGCTACATCTTGAGAGTGAGAACAGTCTCGGAGCAGCAACAGGTAATGTCAAGATGATCAAATAACACAGGAGCTCCTTATCGGCTCAACTGCTTTGGCACTTAGCCAGAGAAAGGAGCCTAACAGTGAATGTTAGCCTGTACTGAGCTGGTTGGTCTGTGGGCAGGCAACTGGGATATTCATTGGCCTCACTTGCACCTGGGGCTAAGGAAGAGTTGGGGGAGGGGGGCTCCAACAAATAGATTGGCCACAGCTCTAGTCACCATTGCCTGGCTGTCATGGGGGGGAAGGGGGGTAGGTATGGAGAAGTTGGTCCTGCTCAGTTGTAATGCCCTTCATTGCCTATCAATACCCACTAGGGGGGCTCATATGTAAAGGCCACATGTTTGAGCCCAGTGCTGATGGAAACGTACCTTGGCTCACGGTCAGAACCTTCAAGAGTGGAGGGGAACGACGACTGTGACAACCGAAACTAGAATAAAGACTGCGTTAGAAGGATATGCTGCTAGGATGAGATGAATTCGATTGGGAGGAGGGTCGTGTGATGCACTAATACCAGCATGGACCAATTGGGCCAACTGGTCTGCTTCTGCACTGTATGTTGTGTGTAATAACAAACCTTCTGGCAGTACTCAGAATACTCCTTTCCCCAAGAGCCCTAGAGAAACCAAAGGTCCTCTAAAAATACTGCACGTGGAAATAAGGAGGGAGGCATTAATAGTTAGGGGAGGAAAAAGTCAGCAGGTAAGACAGCAATTGGGCCAAAACAGAACTGAAGCCTTGCCGTGCAGGAGCTTAGTGTTCAAGACAGGGGCTCCTGGTTCAGCTTGCTCTCTCCCCGAGTCGCCTGCCTCACTCAGTGAACACAGCGCTGCACAGAACGATTTCCCCTGGTTACATCTGGCCCTGTTCTGTTTCTCTGGTTTGTTCTGGCAATTGCTGTACATGACATATGCATTGTGACAAATAAAAAAGGGGTGGTGGGTGTGGGGGAGAAGGGGGGCAGATTCCTGCTGCCGGGACTCCCGTAGAATCGGGTAGCAAAAATTCCCCAGTGTGAAGTCCATTCGGAATTGGCTTTTCTAATTTCCGCACATTCTACCCCCAGCGTTCCTATATTGCCCGACTTCAACATCACGTCTTGTAAACATATTAACACCAACCTTCCATTATACTGCTCGGTCGATAGCGCGAAATCCATACTATTTCACTTATA
The DNA here is from genome assembly GCF_964194155.1 of Cetorhinus maximus. Lineage (NCBI taxonomy): Eukaryota > Metazoa > Chordata > Chondrichthyes > Lamniformes > Cetorhinidae > Cetorhinus > Cetorhinus maximus. The sequence goes on from NC_135889.1 coordinate 122,323,091, forward strand.
GTTAAGCAATCGTGTCCTTCAGCAGATTGAAGCTCGGTTGCTCAACAAATTTCCTCAATCACCACGTAACAAGAAATAAATACAGCTAGAGAGGTTGATTATCGAGTCTCTTCGCCACGAGCTGTTACCCTCCTTTCTCTTTGGGAAACCCGCGTCCTTCTCCCCGCCTTCCGGAATCTTCTGGTCAGGAGACACGGGCAGTGCAGCAACCCGCCCTAGAATGCCGCAACGATGCTGCGAGAGGTCGTGTTTCTCTGGTTTGGGTGCATCCCTGCGTGTCATTTCTCCAGTTAAAGGCACCAGCCCTTTTTCCAAAGAGACATTGTTGCAGGAGTTCTCTCCACGACCCCAGGAAGGGTGAGAGTTTCAACAGATACAATTCAAAAGCAGGTCAATTTTCCTTTAAAATAGAGAGTCTGTTTTGAGCCTGGTCTGTTTTTTTGGGGTTCTCTGCATTAATACAAGGCCGATCATGTGCGCATGCACACTCGCATCCCTGGTCAATGCAGCACCCTCTGAATTATACATCGTAACGCCAGGCAGTGTGGACCAGCCCCACTCGTAGTTATCACTTGCCTCCTGAAGACAAAGGCTTTCCCGCCATTCCACCAAACCCTCCCATTAGCTAAGAGCTGGCGGTCAGGCTGTCGGTACCAGCGGAGCTGTGGGGGTGGGCTGGCTGCGGCTTCCCATCTCCGCTGTCACGCGGGCACAGGGCATGGCTCACCTGCACCTTGCCCACCCCCTCGCCCGGGTCGCCCACAGCTTTCAGGGGGTGGTGGCGCTGGATGTGCTTGACCACCTGGAACTTCTGCTTGGCCTTGTAGCTGCAGTGGCGGCAGAAGAAGGGGTGCTCGTTGGTGTGGGTGAGATAGTGGTGGCGCAGGCCTGCCTGCCAGCGGAAGCCACGGCAGCACACGCTGCAGACGTACGGCTTGGCCTCACTGTGCTTCTTCAGGTGAGTCTTCAGGAGGAAGCGGGTCTTGAAGCCCTTCCCACACTGCTCACAGATGAAGCTCCGAGTCTCTTTGTGCCTGGTCTCCTTGTGGGTCCTCAGTGCGTCTGCACGGTTGGTGCAGTATTCACACTCATCGCACTGGTAAGGCTTGGCACCTGTGAACAAGATTGACGCCATTAACTGGGCATACTGAGGAGGTTACCGAGTCCAACATTATTAACCAGACACCCTAACTGACCTTTTTACTGAGGCCAATATTTACTGAGACCAGATACCCTAATCAGGTTACCACAATCATCCCAATATTTAACAAGAGTCGCTAGCCTAGCTTGCCAGGCCAATTGTATTAACCTTACATACTAACTGGGTTACCTCTACATTTAACTAAATGCACAAACCCATTTAGCCTTGCAAACAGCAGACTGTACACACTAATCCAGTTAACTGCAGCCCCATACTTAACTAGAGGTGATGTTTGGCATTCAGAGAGTGACAGTAATGGGAGTTCCTGGTTTTGTTAGTCACATAATCTGAATACTTGGGATAGCCAGTCCCAATCTGTCACTATAAACTCACTGGAAGCGTGGTGGAAACACCATTGGGTTGCAAAGATACCACTCGTAGAACATATGATCCTCTCCCCTACAGGGATCCACTTAACTGCCCATTCCTTTACCCAGCGCAGCTATTGCGGGGTGCTCCCTGACTATCAGGTAGTACATTCCTTGTGATCTGACACCATGCTCTGGCCATGTCTTACCTGTGTGTTTTGTCATGTGGTACTTGAGCTGGTTAATCCACTTGCACTTGTAGCCACACTCTGGGCACAGGTACTTTCTCTCCTCTTGGTGGATCCGCATGTGGTACTAAAGGACAGAGAAAAAATTTGGCAAATGTGTGGCCACAAACATCCTCCCAAACTAACCCATTAGTCTTATTACATGGACACGAGTGTAACAGTGGGAGCATGAATCTTTATACTTGAACTGTGGAAAGTTTAGAGGCAATCAATACTAGACTGTGTCTGTCTGTGATACCTGTCGAATTTTGAGTTGTTTAATAACTATGGTACAGTACTGGTGGTGACAGATCTGTCACTGTATAACACGGGTACAGTAGCGGTGGGTGGGGGCAGGTCTGTCAGTGTACACTGGGGTACAATACTGGTGGGGACAGGTCTGTCACTGTATCACACTGGGGAACGGTACTGTTGGGGACAGGTCAGTTACTGTATAACTGGGGCTCGATACAGGTCAGGTACTGATGGTGAGAGCTGCTTGAGAGGATAAATTAATGTACATAAGGAGTGGATCAGACAGTTCTGAAGTTTAATGGTGGATCTTTCCATAGTACATTGTTGACAGTATGCTCAATAAATCCAGTAATACTGGTAAAACATCAAAAGTGGGCTTCTGCAAAAAATATCCCACACAAAAACAGATGTGGCTCAATGGGTAATATTCTCCTGCTTCTGAGTTAGTAGGTTGTGGAGATTGAAGTACAAAATCTAGGTTAGCTCTTCCGCGTATTGCTGAGGGAGAGCTTTGCTGTTAGAGTGGATTTCTCTAGTGGATCTTGAAGATCCCACGACACTATTCAATGAAGCAAGTTCTCCCAAAGTGCCGACCAACATCACCTCTCATCTAAAGTTAAATTTGTGGAATCTTACTGTGCCCCATCAACATCCTGGGGGTTTGCCATTGACCAGAGTGAACTGGACCAGCAATATTAATACTGTGACTGCAAGAACAGGTCAGAGGCTGGGAATTCTGCGGCAAGTAATTCACCTCCTGACTCCCCAGAGTCTGTGTGTCATTTATAAGGCACAAGTTAGGAATGTGATGGAATACTCTCCACTTGCCTGGATCAGCACTGCTCTCAAGAAGCTCAAAACTATGCAAGACAAAATAGTCCACATGATTGTTGGCCCATCCATTTTCTCCATCACTGACGCACTGTGGCAACAGTGTGTACCATCTATAAGATGCCCTGCAGCAATTCGCCAAGGCTCCTTAGAGAGCACCTCCCAAACCCACGACTTCTACCACCTAGAAGGACAAGGGCAGCAGATGCATGGGAACACTACCAATTGCAAGTAGGGTTACTAACACCAGCTGGACATTTTCTGGGAGACGTCGGTGGAAGTGAAGTCATGGTAAAGACTAGTTGAGCCAAGTGGCCTCTTTCTGTGCTGTATATTTTATATAGTTCAATGTAATATATGTGAGATCGGCAGCTACAAAGATGCAGTGGAAAGCAGCTACTGGCTCTGCTCCCTCGAGTTTTTCTGGCAAGCTGGTCGCGAGTCACACTGGCTGTTTCCATTGGCTGTGAACACTGATCGGGTGTGACACTGAGTGACAGGGAACGAACCTGTCTCCACTAAATTCCACTACTGAGTCTGAACAATTCCTTCCCCTGCCAGTTGCTCTCAGGGAACGGCAATCCGTAGCGCACCACTGTCCGCTTGCCCGGTCACCACCAATTCAACCCAACCCTAATCAATAACATCGATAACACTAATCACCATACCAGCATCCGCCCAGTCTCAGCTGAGCCTACCCTTGGCTATAATCAGTGCCCTTACCTCCAGCTCTGCAGCCCGAATGGGCATTGCCACAACTGATGTGGAGCACTCCTCAGGTGATCTGTAGGCCGTTCGGCTTTTTCCAGTCATGTGGCCTCCTCCGACACCAGTTGGACTTTTCGGTGGGTGGGGGAAGTAGGTGCCTGGGGTAGGGAAGGTCAGCTGGTACATAAGCATGAGCTGTGATTGGCTATCAATTGGTCCTGGCTGTCTGGAGGGTCAGGTGGTCCCCTACTACGGGCTGTGATTGGCTGGCGGCCGGCCCTGGCCGCTGTTGCCGGGAGCTGACATTATCCCAGACATTATCCACTGACTCACCCTATTTCTAAGCTGTCCTTGCCCCCAGTTTCATTTTATTCTTCGTCTCATCCGACGCCTCAACAAGAAACTTTGTCTCTTTCTTTCAGGTGCAAAGGAACGCAAGCTCCAACAACTCGACACCAACACCCATCCAGGACCCTCCACCCCTGCCCATCCCTCTGACCCCATCATGTCTTCCAGTCAAAGCCCCGGCCATGTATTCACCAAACCCCCTAACCTTCCCCTCTCCGATGCTGAACGTTCAGTGCTCAGCTAAGGACTCAGTTTCATACCCTTACGCCCTCACTTCAATGAATTTCAGGCTCGGCACGATGCTGAACTCTTCTTCCGCCGCCTTTGTCTCCGTGCTCATTTCTTTGGGCAGGAGTCCTCTCCCCGTTCAATGGATCCTTTTACCCGCCTCCAATATTCTCCCTCCACCTGGACCTCTCCCTCTGGATTCTTACCAGCTCTTGATCTTTTCATTGAGAACTGTTGGCGTGACATCAATTTCTCTGCTCCTCTCACCCACTCTAACCTGTCTCTCTCTGAACTTGCTGCACTCCGTTCTCTCAGGTCCAACCCTGCCTTTGTTATCAAACCAGCCGACAAGGGTGGTGCTGTTGTTGTCTGGCGCACTGACCTCTACCTCGCAGAGGCTGAGCGTCAACTCGCAGACACTTCCTCCTACCTCCCCCTGGACCATGACACCACCACCGAACATCAAGCCATTGTTTCCAGGACTGTCACTGACCTCATCTCCTCTGGAGATCTTCCCTTCACAGCTTCCAACCTCATAGTCTCCCAACCTCCTACCCAAAATCCACAAACAGAACTGTCCCGGCAGACCGATCGTGTCAGCCTGTTCCTGCCCCACGGAACTCATTTCTTGCTACCTTGACTCCATTCTCTCTCCCCTTGTCCAGTCTCTTCCCACCTACATCCACGATTCCTCTGACACCCTACATCATATCAACAATTTCCAGTTCCCTGGCCCCAACCGCCTCTTCACCATGGACGCCCAATCCCTCTACACCTCCATTCCCCACCGGGATGGTCTGATGGCTCCCCGCTTCTTCCTCGAACAGAGGCCCGAACACTACCCATCCACCACCACTCTCCACCGTCTGGCTGAACTTGTTCTCTCACTGAACAATTTCGCCTTAAACCCGTCTCACTTCCTCCAAATAAAAGGTGCGGCTATGGGTACCCGCATGGGCCCCAGTTATGCCTGTCTCTTTATGGGGTATGTGGAACATTCCTTGCTCCAGTTCTACTCAGGCCCCCTCCCACAACTCTTTCTCCGGTACATCGATGATTGCTTCGGTGCTGCTTCATGCTCTCATCTGGACCTGGAAAAATTTATTAATTTTGCTTCCAATTTCCACCCCTCCATCATTTTCACATGTTCCATCACTGACACTTCCCTTCCCTTCCTTGACCTCTCTGTCTCAATTTCTGGTGATAGACTGTCCACCAATATTCATTACAAGCCCACCGACTCCCACAGCTACCTCGACTACAGCTCCTCACACCCCGCTTCCTGGAGGACTCCATCCCATCCTCTCAGTTCCTTCGCCTCCGTCGCAAGTGTTCTGATGATGACACTTTCAAAAACAGTTCCTCTGACATGTCTTCCTTAACCGAGGTTTTCCACCCACAGTGGTTGACAGGGCCCTCAACCGTGTCCGGCCCATCTCCCGCGCATCCGCCCTCACACCTTTCTCTCCATCCCAGAACCATGATAGGGTCCCCCTTGTCCTCACTTTTCACCCCACCAGCCTCCGCATTCAAAGGATCATCCTCCGCCATTTCCGCCAATTCCAACATGATGCCACCACAAAACACATCTTCCCTTCACCTCCCCGGCGGCATTCCATAGGGACCATTCCCTCCGGGACACCCTGGTCCACTCCTCCATCGCTCCTGACACCTCAACCCCCTCCCACGGCACCTTCCCATGCAACCGCAGTCGGTGCAACACCTGCCCCTTTACTTCCCCTCTCCTCACCGTCCAAGGGCCCAAACACTCCTTTCAAGTGAAGCAGCATTTCACTTGCACTTCCCTCAATTTAGGCTACTGCATCCGCTGCTCCCAATGTGGTCTCCTCTACTTTGGAGAGACCAAACGCAGACTGGGTGACCGCTTTGCGGAACACCTTCGGTCTGTCCGCAAGCATGACCCAGACCTCCCTGTCGCTTGCCATTTCAACACTCCACCCTGCTCTCATGCCCACATGTCCGTCCTTGGCCTGCTGCATTGTTCCAGTGAAGCTCAACGCAAACTGGAGGAACAGCACCTCATCTTCCGATTAGGCACTTTACAGCCTTCCGGACTTAACACTGAGTTCAACGACTTCAGATCATGAACTGTCTTCTCCATCCCCACTCCCTTTCCAATCCCCCCTTTTCCAATAATTTAAAATTTTTTTTAATACATTGTTAAATATATTTTTTCCATCCATTGTTTTATCTCCACCTTTTAGCCTATTTCGATCCCTTCCCCCCACCCCATCCCGACTAGGGCTATCTGTCACATGCTCGTCCTGCTTTCTACCCTTAATGTCACCATTAGCACATTCCTTAGCTAATATCACCACCGTCAATACCTTTGTCCTTTTGTCTATGACATCTTTGGCAATCTCTTCTTTGCCTCCACCTATCACTGGCCCTCTATCCAGCTCTACCTGTCCCACCCCCCCTCAACCAGCTTATATTTCACCCCATATCTATATTTCCTTAGTTCTGATGAAGGGTCATACAGACTCGAAACGTTAACTGTGTTCCTCTCCGCAGATGCTGTCAGACCTGCTAAGTTTATCCAGCTATTTTTGTTTCATTATCCCAGGATGCTTTGTTTGGCCTCCGGGAGATTGAGGCTGATTCTGGGGTGACTCCCGGCCATTTGTGAGAGTTGGCAACCCTTTCTGCAAGTTCCCCTCCAAGTCAAACACCATCCTGGCTTGGAACTGGATCACCATCACTTCATCATCACTGGGTCAAAATCCTGGAACTCCCTCCCTAACAGCACTGTGGGTGTACCTACACCACATGGACTGCAACAGTCTTCTCTAGGGCAAATAGGGATGGGCAATAAATGCTGGCCTAACCAGCGATGCCCACATTCAAGAATTCAAAGAAAACATAACTGTGGAACTTCCTATCAGAAGAAGCAGTTGAGGTGAGTAGCACAGATGCCTTTAAAGGGGAAACTGGTTAAATACAAAGGGGAAAGAAACAGAAGGATATGCAGATTGAGAGAGATTACGTAGGGTGGGAGATGCACATGTATGGCATAAACGCTGGTATGAGCCAAGTGGTCAGTTTCTGTGCTGTAAATACTGTTCTTCTGTATCATTTTATGTAACTCTACGTAAACGGCCACCTACGTAACTACAGTGCTTAACTCAAATTCACGATGGCACTGTTTAACGCTTTGAGGTGTTTCCAGGAGATGTGATATGGGGCAATGCAATCGGAAGTCCTTTATCCCCCACACAACAGAATGACGTGCAGATAAAAGAGCCGGCAGACTTTCCTGATGCATCAACTATCCTGCAAACATCATACCGAGATGAAACCAATCACCGCCACTGTAGCCTGTAAAGGGATCTGCTGGGATATTGTTTCCACACAGCTGCACCGACTGCAGGGTGGGGTAAAGAAAGGGAGATCAAACTTTCAATATCAGTTTGTTTTTTGTGGTCAATGATTTGCCCCCCCCACCCCCCCTTCAGATAAACAGTTCCATGGGTTCGCATTACTTTCTATGTGCAATTCTCAACATGCAAGATATCCAATAGATTATTTGGTGATGGTGGGGGGGGGGGGGTGGGGGGCTGCGGGGAGTAGAAACCAAATCAAATGTGGAAATGTGGAAAGCATAAGTTGGTATTGGTAAAACCGTGAAGCTGTTGGACTGTAATGACTGATTTACTAATGTCATTTAAGGGTGGAAACTTGAAAATTGCTGAAAAGAGAGACATGTTGCTGAAGCATTGCGTCTTGCATTCATCGGTACAAATACAAGAATGCCAAATTTCAAATAATCACAACACTTTATACCACAAGAGTAATGGGAAACTGATCTTAGTTGAGCTCATAAGGTGGCTCATTTACACTTGCTAGAAGTGACAAACATTCATACGCAAAGATCCATTCTCTGGTTCTAAAAGGATTATGTTCAAGCCTTGTGCCTTTTTTGTATTACCCGGGAGCTTATAGCTCCCTGTTGTTTTCTCCATGGCAATGCCTTGGCCAATCAATCAACTTGCCAACCAATCAGCACCCTTTTCTCCTTTAGTATAAACTGTTGTGATCATTTGAAATTTGGCATTCTTGTGTTTGTCCCAATGAGTGCAAGGTGAAAAGCTTCAGATAATTGTCTCTCCTTCCAGCAATATTCAAGTTCTGAAGTGACTGGTGGAAACTTGCCATCCTTACCTCCTCTGTGTCAACCGTGATTCAGTGATAGCACTCTTGCTTCCATGTCAGAATTGTGGGTTCAAGCCCACTTAGAGGCCTGAGCACATAATCCATCAGCGTCAGTGCTGCCGGAGCACTTCCCAAGACTGATGGGAGATGCTGCCCTTTAGGTGAGGTGTCAAACTGAGACCCCCATGTCCCCTCTTGGGCCGGTGTAAAATATCTCCTGACCACTGTATCAAAGAAGAGTCAGGCAGCTTCTTCCCACTGTCCTGACCAACATCGCTAAAACAGATTATCTGGTCGTGATCACAATGCTGTTTGTGGGCGCTTGCTGTGCACAAATTGGCTGCCCTATTTCCTACATTACGACAGTGACGTCGTTTTATTTATTGCTGAAAAGAAAGAGACTGTAATTGAAGTTTTTCGTCTTGGACACATCAGGACAGACACAAGAATACCAAATTTCAAAGGGAGCAACAATGTATACTGCATGAAAAGAGAGTCTCGACTGGTTGGCAAGTGAGGTCTGATTGGTCAAGGTATTGCCATGCAGAATGTGCGTCTGCCAGAAGCAAGGTTCATAAGCAGGGACCTGTCCTCTGCAAGAAAAAGGAACATTCCAGGCATTTTGCCTGTTTGGATTAAACAAAAACATGAGAAACAATAACTCCCTGGTGCAGTCTCTGTGGCAATGTTTCGACCACAGTCGACTTGCCAACCAATCAGCACCGTTTTCTCCTGGAATATAAACGGTTGTGATCATTTGAAAGTTGGTGTTTGCCCTGCTAAGTACAAGTTGAAAAGCTTTGACAACATGTCTACTCTCAGCAATACTCAAGTTCTGTGCAACCAAACGACTATTTGTTTTATTTATTCATTCACAGGATGTGGGCATCATTGGCATGGCAAGTCATTCCTAATGTATTTATGCCCATCCCTAACTTATCAGTTTAAAAGCTTTTACTGATTTTATATAAGCCAGTGCGGTTGCTCATGTTGCACATGGTGGGGGGTCAGGTAAGCATTGAGGCAAATGTCCAGTTAACCTGCTTCTGGTGGTGTTGGTTGTTGGACCAGTGTTGATCAGGACACCGCTGGAGTGTGCTTTGGAATATCCTGAGATTGCAAAAGGTGCTATATAAATGAAAGACTTCTAGTTAAAGTAAGTTACAATTTCCCTGGCATTTTTCCAAGACTTGCTGTGCAGGTCAAAATGGAGATAACCTTTACTTTTTTGAATGGTTTCACTGATTCTACACTGAATTAATCTGGCAGCTCCTACAGGCACCGAAACATTCAAGTACAGGTGGGTTTGCATGATTCCGGGTAGGTTTAATGAACTATGTGCAATTAGTGACATTCCCCAACAGGGAGAGGGGGGTGGTGGGTTAATAATTCTCAGATCAAAATTAGTTTCAAGTCATCAAATGAGATAATGAAGTTTGAAATGACTCAGTAAATTACTGCAAACGATAGGGCAAAAAATAAAAAAAAACAGACCTGATTCCCAGAAAAATAAGAAATGGTACGATGTGCGGGAAGGACGGTTTCCAACATCTGGATTTTAAAAACACCAATGTAGAAGGAGTTTTAATCTGTATCTAACCCGTCAGGTGCCTGTCCTGGGAGTGTTTGATGGGGACAGTGTAGAGGGAGCTTTACTCTGTATCTAACCCTGTGCTGTACCTGTCCTGGGAGTGTTTGATGGGGACAGTATAGAGGGAGCTTTACTCTGTATCTAACCCCGTGCTGTACCTGTCCTGGGAGCGTTTGATAGGGGCAGTGTAGAGGGAGCTTTACTTTGTATCTAACCCCGTGCTGTACCTGTCCTGGGAGTGTTTGATGGGGACAGTGTAGAGGGAGCTTTACTCTGTATCTAACCCCATGCTGTACATGTCCTGGGAGTGTTTGATGGGGACAGTGTAGAGGGAGCTTTACTCTGTATCTAACCCCGTGCTGTACCTGTCCTGGGAGTGTTTGATGGGGACAGTGTAAAAGGAGCTTTACTCTTTATCTAACCCGTGTGGTAACTGTTCTGGCAGTGTTCGATGGGCACAGTGTAGAGAAAGACAGACTTCTGGGTTTCCCAAAGTGCTCTACAGGCAATAAAGTATATTTGAAATGTAATCACTGCTGCAGGAAATCACCATGAGCAGCAGAAATTTCTGTATAGCAAGATCCCAGAGACAGCAATGAAATAAATGGCCAGTTGGTTGAGAGTGGACAATTGTCTGAGACACCGGGGGAATAAAAATTAAAAATACAAAATAAAATTTCAAGGGCAATGAAATGGGCATCGTGCTTTTATCACTGGCTGCGAGTTTCTAAGTTCCTTCTGCAGTCAGGAAATATAATCACCTCTCTGAATGTTGGTCCTGTCTGGTAGAACACACTCTCTTCAGTCATATTATTAACACCTATTAAATAACAAACAGGGAAACAAAAGCTTTGTCAACTCTGGTCCTTGAACCAACACCAGAAACACATCAACTGGACATTCATCTCTTTGATGCTTGCCTAACCTTGCATTGTACAAAATGGATGACTCCATTTGCCCGTTTAAAAACCAGTGTCAGCCTTTTAAATTAATTTGTTAGGGATGGGCATTAAATGTTGGCCTTGCCAGCAACACCCTGATCCTATGAATGAATAATTATTTTACAAAGTGCTTCAGGACATTCTTAATGAATTATTTCTGGGATATGGGGGTGCTGGCTGGGCCAGCATTTATTACCCATCCCTAATTGCCCTTGAGAAGGTGATAGGTAGCCACCTTCATCAACCATTGTAGTCTGTGTAGTGAAGGCACTCTCCCACAGCGCTGTTTGGGAGCTCCAGGACATCGACCCAGCAATGACGAAGGAACGGTGACACATTCCAAATCGAGAGGGTGTGTAACTTGCGAGGAACGTAGAGGTGACGGTGTTCCCAAACATCTGCAGCATTTGCTCTTCGAGGCAGGGACAGGCAGAGAAATCATGGGCCCTGGTGCTTTTCCTGTTTCTGGGTCCCTTATCCCACCCCCTTAACCCTCCCCCTCACATCCTCCAGATGTCCAGAATTGGGAACCATACTCACTGTGGGGTCAAATTGTTTTATATATAGGTTTAGCAAAACTTCTTGGTTTCTGTACTCTATGCTTCTGTTGATAATGCCCATCAAAAGCTCAGGTTTCAGTATTATAAACTTTACAACCAATGCTTAGTCAGGCAATTACACACAACATGGTCATTCAAATTATGCAATCAACTCCACTTCTTTGAACCTAGCCCTATGCAATATCCAGGCAGCAACGTAAAAGACTTGAACTACACATGTACCACAAACAATAATCCCCTGTACAAGTGAGAATACATTGCACTAACACTGACATGTTCTATTGGCTCATGACTTCTGGTTTCACTTTCAAGTTTAAAAATAGCAAAACCTTCCAGCAAATTAGCAACTCACCTGCGATAATGTGTTACTTCTATCTATATAAGTGGGCTCGGACATTGAGCCATAAATACTTTCTCATTTTAAATTGAAACTAACCGGCTTAGAGATTTACAATAGGAGGGCAAAGTACTGTAGATACTGGAAACCTGAAATGTGAACAGAAGGTGCTGGAAATACTCGGCACGCCAGGCAGCATCTGTGGAGAGAGAAACGGAGTCAATGCTTCAGGTCCATAATCTGCGCTAGTTCTGACAAAGGATCACTGACCTCTGTTTCTCTCTGCACAGATGCCGCCAGGCGTGCTGAGCATTTCCAACAGTTCCCATTTCTACTGGAACAAAAGTAATCCCTAATTGCCAGCCCTCCAAAAAGCAACCCGACTCTTAAGAGCCTCTCATTCTCCTTCAGCAAAAAACCCAGCAGCAGCTGCCTGAGGTCCGGTCTGGCACAACATTAAAGATGGGTTTTAAAAAAAATTAATGTCAAAGCAATAAATTGATAATTTAAAGACTAATTAATAAAAATGACCATTGAAAAGTGCCGTAGCGGAGCTAACTAATAAAACTTTTTTTTTTTGCATTTTCACTTAAGAAGCAGAGCTAGAGAGACAGACTAGGCCCCAAATCCTGATCACCAGGGAAGGGGTGGGGACCGGGGCCAATGTAAAGAGTTGGGCTTAACTAACACCAATCTTGTGTACCTCTGGCGGCGCACACTTTGAGGTGGCCTCGGTGGAATTCATGTGAAGGTGGGTGTTGGAAGAGGATTGCCTTTCGGCCTGGGGTTTTCTCCTCTCCCAGCCTGGGGTGTGGAGCGTCTGTGTGTGTGCTGAGCAGCCCGTCTGTGTGTCTGGCTCACTCCTAGTCTCAGGATTCCATCCCATTCCTACTCCTCCCCCCCCGACCGGGCCTGGGAGGTTTGGAGATTATATTGCTGAGGGGGAGTCCGGGAGATGGTAAGACGTGCTTCCTCTCAGCTCCGTCTGACACTCCAGCTGCCCCGGCCCTCACTGTTGTTGCAATTGCAACTCCTCCTGGCTTCCCTAGCTCTGCTCCACCAGCTTGACTTCTTTAGCCTTTTAGTGGGCCGGCATCTGCACGGGAGGATAAGAGCTTGGCCATGGGTGGAGTATATTACCCAGGATGCACCATGGCCATCAAAACAAAATGGCCACACAGGCTCAGGCTCTCGCTCCAATAACTGCTTATTCTACAGAACTTTGTGCCATGGTGGAGTGTCCACTGCACGCTCGTTGCGAGCACATTGAGGCACGAGGCGGCCACTTGAGGGGGACCATGGGGGGTGCGCGCTGCCGGTAAAGGCAAAAGCTTCGAGTTGAGCCTTGGCTCCTCCACCCCCCCCCCCACCCCCGCCAAGAAGGCCCAGTGTTTGGCACCTTGTGCACACACCTCTCCCATGCCTTGCTTCTAGGGGTTTGGGTTGGCAGGCAAAGTGGAACCAAAGATCTGCAAACAAAACTGTAACAGAACTGTCTTTAAAGAGGAGGTAGTTCAGGTACAGGGAAGGTACACTCCCACGAGGGGGAAAAGTAGGGCAAACAAAGCCAGAGTTCCCTGGATGACAAAAGAGATAGAGAGGAAGATGAAGCAGGAAAAGAGTGTGCACGACAGATGTCAGGTTGATAGTACAAGTGGGGACCAAGCTGAATTTAGAAAGCACAGAGAGACGTGAGGAAAAAAATAAGAGAAGCAAAGACAGAGTATGAGAAGAGACTGGTAGTTAATAGAAAAGAGAATCAATCAAAAAGTCTTGTTGTGTATATATATAAATAGTAAAATGGTGGCAGAGGAGAAATGGGGCTGATTAGGGAACAAAAAGAGGATTTACACATGGATGAGAGGGGGATGCTCGAGATTCTAAATGAATACTTTGCATCTGTCCTTACTAAGGAAGATGCTGCCCAAGTCGTAGTGAAAGAGGAGGTGGCTGTGACACTGGATGGGCTAAAAATTGATAAGGTGGAGGTATTAGAAACATGGGCTCGACTTAATGTTGATAAGCCACCAGGACCCAGATCAGATGCATCCGAGAATACTGAGGGAAGTAAAGGTGGAAAGTGCAGAGACACTGGTCATAATCTTACAATCCTCCTGATGCCAGAGGACTGGAGAATTGCTAATATTACACCCTTGCTCCTAAAAAGTGTGTAAGGATAAGGTCAGCAACTACAAGCAAGTCAGCTTAACCTCAGTGGTGGGAAATGATAATCCAAATTAACAGTCACTGGGCCAAATGTGGATTAATTAAGGAAAGCCAGCACGAATGTGTTAAAGGGCAAATCATGTTTAACTGATTTGATTGTGTTTTTTGATGAAATAAGAGAGAGGTTGATGAGGGTAATGTGGTTGATGAACTTCCAAAAGGCACTTGATAAAGTGCCACATAATAGGCTTGTGAGCAAAGTTAAAGTCCGTACAATAAAAGGACAGCAGCAGCAGCTTACATACATACAAAGTCAGCGGAGCAACAGGAAACTGACTGAAGTGGTGAACAGTTGTTTTTCGGATTTAAGGGAGGCATATAATGGGGGGGGGAGAGGGGGGGTCCCCAAGGATCAGTGTCAGGACACCTGCTTTAAGAAGGATGTGAGGGCATGTCAAGGATGCAGAAAATATTTACAAGAATGATTCCAGGAACAAGGGATGGATGGATTGATAGGAGAAGTTGGTGTTGCTCTCCTTGAAGAAGGTTGAGAGGGGATTTGACAGATGTTCAAAATTGAGGGGTCTGGTCAATGTGGATAGGGAGAAACCGTTCCCAAACCCACAGGACATTGATTTAAGGCGACCGGCAAAAGAAACATACAAATTAGGAGCAGGAGTAAGCCATTCGGCCCCTCAAGCCTGCTCCTCCATTTGATAAGATAACCCCTCAACTCTACTTTCCTGTCTACCCCCTATATCCTTTGACTCCCTTGTTAGCCAAAAATCTAACTCAGCCTTAAAAATATTCAATGACCCAGTCTCCACCACTCTCTGGCAAGAGAATTCCACAGACTAACTACCTCAGAGAAAAACATTTCTCATCTTCATCTTAAATGGGAGACCCCTTTTTTTTAAACTGTAGCCCCTAGTTCTAGTCTCTCCTACAAGGGGAAACATTCTTTCAGCATCCACCCTGTCCAGTCCCCTCTGGATCTTATGTTTCACTTAGATCATCTCTCATTCTTCTAAACTCCAATGGATATAGGACCAACTTGTCCAACCTTTCCTCTTAAGACAACCCTTTCTTCCCAGGAATCAGTCAAGTGAACCTTCTCTGACCTGCTTCTAATGCATTTATATCCTTTCTTAAATAAGGAAACCAAGTACTCCAGATGTGGTCTCACCAAAGCCCTGCAAAACCTTCCTACTTTTATATTCCATTCCCTTTGCAATAAATGACAACATTCCATTCGCCTTCCTAACCACTTGCTATACCTGCAGACTAACTTTTTGTGATTCATGTACCAGGACACCCAGATCCCTCTGTGCCAGAGTTTTGCAATCACTCTCCATTTAAGCAGTACACTGCTTTTCTATTCTTCCTGCTAAAGTGGACAAGTTCACACTTTTCCACATGATTCTCCATCTACCAATTTTTTGCTCACTCACTTAACCTATATCCCTTTGCAGACTCCATATGTCCCCTTCACAACCTACTTGTTTTTGTGTCATCAGCAAATTTAGCAACCATAAGACCTAGGAGCAGAAATTAGGCCATTTGGCCCATCGAGTCTGCTCCGCCATTCAATCATGGCTGATAAGTTTCTCAACCCCATTCTCCCGCCTTCTCCCCGTAATCTTTGATCCCCTTACCAATCAAGAACCTATCTATCTCGGTCTTAAATACACTCAATGACCTGGCCTAATAACCTTATATTCATTCAGTCCTTTCCTCCAAGTCATTTATATATATTGCAAATAGTTAAGGCCCTAGCACTGATCCGTGTAGCACTCCAATCATTACATCTTCCCAACCTGAAAATGACCCATTTATCCCTACTCTGTTTCCTGTTAGCTAACCAATCCTCTATCCCTGACACCAGGAGCTCTTATTTTGTGTAGTAACCTTTGATGTGGCACCTTGTCAAATGCCTTCTGGAAATGTAAGTACAGCACATCCATAGGTTCCCCTTTATCCACATTGCTTGTTATTTCCTCAAAGAACTCTAATAAATTAGTCAAACATGATTTCCCTTTTACAAAACCATGTTGACCCTGCCTGATTGCATTGAGATTTTCTAAGTGCCCTAGGGCTATAACCTCCTTAATAAAAGATTCCAGCCTTTTCCTTATGACAGATGTTAAGCTAACTGGCCTGTAGTTTCCGGTTTTCTGTCTTCCCCCTTATCTTGAATAGAGGTGTTGCATTCGCTATTTTCCAATCTAATGTGACCTTTCCAAAATCTAGGGAATTTTGGAACATTAAAGCTAATGCATCTACTATCTCAGCAGCCACTTCTTTTAAGACCCCAGGATGAAATTCATCAGGGGATTGGTCAGCTTCTAGTTCTAATAATTTTCTCAGTATCCTTTCCCTGGTGATTGTAATTGTTTTAAGTTCCTCCCTCTCTTTCACCTCCTGATTCACAATTATTTCTGAGATGTTATTCGTGTCGACTACAGGTGAAGTCAGGTGCAAAATATCTGCTCAAACGCATCCATTATTTCTTTGGGCGGAATCGTCCCAGGTTTGCACTAAGTGCAGTAGCAGGCGGGAGAAAGAACATTTTACCCTCCGGCCACAATGGCGGCTTTTCACACCACAGCGTGCCAATCCCGCCTCATTAATCACGCATTCCTGGGAAACACGCCGTTTCGATGATGGGAGGCCTCTGATTTGCCCGCCGCGCCGTCAGCTCATCGCTTCCTCACGCCAGGCACCATATTTAAAAAGTGCAGCTGCGCACACACCACTCCGTGCTTCCAGCCCAGGACCGCTGCACAGAAGACATGACCCCGAAAGGCAAGACGACTGCAGGCCCCCAATTCAGTATAAAAAGCGAGTCTCAGTAATGGTGACCATGAAACTATCATCGATTACTGTAAAAGAAAACCGCTCATTCTGGTTCCTCTAGGGGAGGAAATCTGCCGTCCTTACCTGGTCTGGCCCACATGTGACTCCAGACCCACAGCAATGTGATTGACTCTTAACTGCCCCTCTGAAATGGCTGAGCAAGTCATTCATTTCAAGGGCAATTAGGGACGGGCAACAGATACTGGCCGTGCCAGCGACACCCACAGCCCTTGAAAGAATTTTTTAAAAATTGTTTAGTAAAATTGTGCACCTTTATGGATAAAATTAGAAAGGGTTTGAAAGACATTTCTGTCATGTAACAACCTTTGTAAATAACAGTTAAGGTAAGGGAATGCTGAGCTTACAGTAAGGTAATCAGGATGACTAAAGATGACATTTTACCCTACTCAAGGGTAAACTCATCAATCACCTTATATGGTATATGGCCAGGCCTAGAAAAGGGTATAAAAGGTAGAACTTGGCAGGTCTGTGGAGAGAGAAACAGAGTTAACATTTCAAGTCCAGTTCTTCAGAACTGAATGGGTTTTATGCTGTTGGTGGGTTATATGCTGTTGAAAAAGGGCTCAGGGGCAGGTGGAGCATTAACATCCTGCTATTGATACCAACTCTGGACCCAAGCTTTAGTCTTTAATACTATCATTTCCACTCCCTTTGTCTTCTAATCCATGACATCTTTGTCATTTAAACTCTCCTGCCCTCTAACCTATCCCTAGCCTTCTATTTTGCTCCACCTGCCCCTCCACCCCTTTTTCAACAGTATAAAACCCATCACATTTCTACCTCTCTCCAGTTCCGAAGGGGAGTCATATTGGATTCGAAGCGTTAACTCGGATTCTTGCTCCACAGTTGCTACCGGGCCTGTTGAGGTTTTCCAGTATTTCCTGTTTTCATTTCAAATTTCCAGCATCCAGAGTGTTTTGTTTTTGTAAAAAAGGGTAGAATCTTGAGACCCTCAGCACACGGCCAGAAGACAAGACAGAAGAGATCACTTCTGTCAACGGAACACGTCAAGAAAGAGAGATCACTTTGGTCAACAGGTCACATTTAGAAACAGTGCCACAGCAACTGAGCTTCTGCAGTTTCAACCAGCTGTATCTTATTGCCATTCTTAAGTATAAACATTTTCTTTGTGTCTACGTGTGTATTACTTAATAAACTTACCGGGTAATTAAGACAAGCTACTCATACCTGTAGTGGGTCTGTGTACAGTCGCAAATCGGGGTCAATAAGTTGAAGAATTAGCTGTAACAACCTTACACCAGTGTTAAAACTAACACCCATCATCTCCACATGTATCCCATCAAACCTTTTTGCAATTTTAGAGATCAGGTCATCCTTTAGCTTTCTCCATGTTAGAGAGGAGCCCCAGACTGTTCAATCTTTGTGAAAGAAACCCACCCCCTTGCTTTATTTCTCCTGTTATCATTGTTACAAGGGCAGCTTGCATTCATACAGCACCTTTAACAAAGTACAACGTCCTAAGCCCCTCACTTCACAGGAGCGATGTCGGATTTGACACCGAGTTTCACAAGGAGATATTTGGGTAGGCAGCCAAAGGCTTGACCAAAGGGGTTAGTTTTAAGCAGCGAGTTAAAAGTTGAGAGAGATGTAGAGAGGGCAAAGAGGTTTAGGGGGGGGAATTCCAGAGCTTAGAGTCCAGGCAGCTGAAGGCACGACTGTCAGGGAGACAGTGGAAATTGGGAACGTGCAAGAGGCCGGAATTAGAGGAGCACCAGGGGTTTGGGAGGGTTTTGCAGCTGGAGGACATCACAGAAATAGAAAAGGTGGGTGAAGGACGTGAAAGGGTTTGAAAAAAAAGCATGAAGATTTTAAAATGGAGGCACGGCCAGACAGGGGAGGAGTCGATGTTGGTCAGCGAGCACAGGGGTAATGGGTGAATGGGACTCGCTGCGAAATAACGTGTGGTGCACACGCCCGTGTACCTCAAACGTACTCACCTTCAAGCGTGACGGGTCTGCGCAGGCGTAGCTGCAGAGGTGACACTTGTAAGGTTTCTCGCCGGTGTGAATGCGGATGTGCCAGGTGATCTTCTGCCGGTTCTTGGTGGTGTAGTCACAGTCGGTGCATTTGTACAAGCGCGTGCCTCCGTGGGCCTTCATGTGGTAGTCGAACACCATCTGGTGGCGGCAGGCGAAGTCACAGAAGGGGCAGCGGAAGGGCTTGCCCCCCTCGGCCTCGGCCCCGTCCTCCGCCTCGTGGGCGTCCAGCAGGTGCTGGATGAGCTGCTGCCGCTCCCGGGTGGCAAAGCCGCAGTGCTGGCAGTGGTGGCTGAAGTGAACCTTCTTGTGCTCCTCCAGCTGGTCCCGCCGCTCGAAGCGCTCCTTGCAGGCCGAGCACTCCAGCTGAGGGTGCTGCCGCTGGACGTGGCTCCGGAGGGTGGACTCGCTGTAGCAGGCGAAGACGCAGGAGGGGCACCCGTGGCAGACTTTCTCCTCGTGCCGCCGCAGGCAGTGCTGCTTGAGGGCGCCCTCCGAGCTGAAGCGGGCCTCGCAGCGCCCGCAGGCGGCGCTGGGCTCGCCGGCGTGGCAGCTGCTGACGTGCCGGGTGATGTCGTTCTGGTTGTAGCCGCTGTAGTCGCACAGGGCGCAGAAGTGGGTGGGCCGCTTCTCGTGGACCCGCAGCTTGTGGATGCGCAGCTTGGAGCCGGTGCCGAAGGTCTGCTGGCAGGCGTCGCACGTCAGCCGGCCCACCCCCGTGTGCAGGGACTCGTGGGCGTCCAGGCGGTAGCGTCGGGTCGTGCTGAAGTTGCAGTAGCGGCACTTGTAGGGCTTGACGCCGTCGTGCTTGATGGCCACGTGCTGCTTCAGGCACCTGGCCTGCTTGCAGGTGAACGGGCACAGCTGGCAGCTGAGCCGCGGCCTCTTGCGGCAGCACTTCTTGCCGTGCAGGCGGGTGTGGTGCTTGAGGGCCGCCGCAGACTTGCAGACAAACGAGCAGAGGCTGCACTGGAGCTCGCCAGGCTTCATGCAGCCCTTCTTCTTATGGGTGTCCAAGGCGCGCTCCTGGTAGCAGCTGAAGGGGCACGAGGGGCAGAAGAAGCGCCTCTGCTTGGGGCTGCCCTCCATTTCGGAGCTGCCGCTGTTCTCTGGGTTGTCGCCGTCTCCCGAGCCTTGGCTGCCCTCGTCCTCGCTGGAGGATCCTTTCTCCAGCTCGTCCGAGTCGCTCTGCTCCGACAGCTCCTCTTCCTCAGTGTGTTTGATGGCTTGGTGGTTCCTCAGTGCCCTCTCGGAGCGGAAGAGCAACTCGCAGAATCCGCAAGGCAGCTTGAGAGGTGCGGGGCAGCCATCAGCCACGTGTCCATCAATATCCGACTCACTGGAGCAAACGAAAGGGCACGAAGCACAATAGAATTTGCCCTGTTCGCACCGGAATTTCCACGCCCCTGACTCCTGCTGGGATTCCTCGTTCAGATCCGCGTGCACTGGTGACAAGTCCCTCTGGGTCGATGGGGAAGTCTCACTGTGATCCGGGGGACCGTCCAATGCCTCCTCCGTGAAGAATCCAGCTTCCTCCCCCTCGCAAGCATCCAAGAGCTCCCCTTCTGCAGGGTCTCGCTCTGGCGCACAGACTGAGGGCAGGTCTTCAGCTGCGCTCTCTTCACCCACTCCACAATCCGCCATTGCTTTGGTGAGCGGCTGATCAGGTCTAACGGAATCTGGGCTCGCCTCCTGCCTCTCGCTTCCATCAGCATCGACTCGTTTGCCTTTTCTCTTGGGTACCGCTCTCACTTTCTTCACTTCTAGCTCAGTGCCTTGCTCCTTCTCTCCATCCAGCCCTACCCCGGGATCTATAACTGTTGCTTGCCGCACATAAAGCTTGTGTTTCTTTATGATAATAGGGCATTTCTTTTGCAGATGGGTATTGAGTCCTCGCTGCTGCTTAAAAGTGGCCCCACAGGCAGTGCATACGAGGGGTGACTTCTTGTTCTGGCAGCCGGACTTTGTATGAAGGACCATGGCTTTCTCTTTCCTGGTGACGTAGGAGCACCTCTCGCACTTGAACACCTGGGCGTCAGTTTGCACCACTAACATCTGCACTCTTCCCTCCAAGACCAGGGCCTGCGCCTGCTGCTTGTCCTGTTTCCTCAAAGCCTTTATCTCCGATTCGGACTGGGAGAGCTGCACCTGCTCCTGACTTTCGGGGTGGATGCCAGCGGGGTCAAGGCTGACCGGCCTCTCCGCTTCGACATCCCGGAATTCAGCCACTCCCTGGTTTCCGTTACCGGGCAGGGTCACGCGAGGCTCGATCACACTAATCCAGCTCTCAGCAGTCCTGACGCTCGCGGATGCGTCAGCTTCCAGCTGGGTGGATCCACCAATGGTTCCCTTTTTACCCGAAAGCTCATAACTACTGTGCTGATCTTCATCAGCAAAGACATCGACACTGTGCCCCACTTCCTCTCTGTTCACTATGATGTGGTCCCCACCACCGCCACCACCTTCCTCATCCTCACAGTGGTCTCCAATGTCAGCCTCATCATTGCCATCGTCAGTCTGTACATCAACCCCAGGGTTAAGTCCAAAGTCCCTGTATATGGTTCCAGTATCACAAGGTCCCCAGGAATCCAGGATTGGCAGCTGGGAGCCAGAAAGCTGCTTCGCTACATCATCTGTCGGGGTATTGTGAAACTCCAGCTGTGCCTCAAACACCTCCTCCAGTTGTGAGCCACTTTCACCCAGGCTTTTCTGCAACTCCCTCTCCATATCGCAGCTGATTTCCGTGCCTGCTTCACCCGGGTCCAAGGTGTCGGGCACAACCCCCTGACCTACAGGGGCAGGATACTCGAGGTGCTGCTGCAACTGCCCCGATTCTTGTGGACCGGCACCGCTTTGCGCTGTCTCTCCGTGGTCCGAGAGCTCTTGCCCAAAGAGAGGGGCCCCGAAGGCGCGTTGGTACACCTTATCCTGCTCCTCCACAACAACCGAATTCTTCTTTTGCCAGGCTTCGCTCCTCGAAGTTGCCGCAATCATTTCTGTCCTGGCCGAGACCGAGGTCGAAAGAGTCAAATTCGCGTCGCTGTACCCCAAAAGTATGTGGGTGGAGTTCATGGCCATCTCCTCCTTGGCATAGTTCTCCAGCCACTCTTTGTCTCCCGGCACATAGCCATGGACCTTTCTCTTGTGAAAGAAGAGGCTGGTGTTGCTGAATGTCTTGTAGGAGCACAGGGCACAGCGGAACTCCTTGTGTTTGGTGTGCTTGCAGTTCTCGTGGTTCAGCAGCGCCTGCTTGTACCTTGTCTGGTAGTTACAGTACTGGCATTGGTAGAGGGGTATCTGATAGTCCTTCGAATGCTTCACTTGCATGTGCTTCTGCAGTTCGTACTTGCGCTTGCAGGCGAAGCCGCACACCTCACAGATGAGCGACTTGCCCTGGTGTCGTAGCTTGTGGCTGCTGAGCTGGTCTGCCCGGTGACAGCGATACGAGCATTGATTACAATGATACCTGCAAAAGAAAAAGATACAGGATCATAGTGACAGATATTCATTTTCAAAGGAGAGAGGGAGATAGAAGTTCGAAGACAAATACTTCCCCTTCCTTCTCCTTCTCTTACAACACTTCTACTCTTTTTCTATTTTAGCAATACCCTGCAAACTTTGTGTTTTTTCTGCCAAGCTTCTAATGAGCACTTCCACGTGATCACTCTCCCCATTCCTGGCACTGATATGGAGCGTTTGTGCTGTACCTGCCCTGGGAGCATTTCATGGGACAGTGTAGAGGGAGCTTTACTCTGTATCTAACCCCGTGCTGTACCTGCCCTGGGAGTGTTTGATGGGGACAGTGTAGAGGGAGCTTTACTCTGTATCTAACCCCGTGCTGTACCTGTTCTGGGAGTGTTTGATGGGGACAGCGTAGAGGGAGCTTTACTCTGTATCTAACCCCGTGCTGTACCTGTCCTGGGAGTGTTTGATGGGGACAGTGTAGAGGGAGCTTTACTCTGTATCTAACCCCGTGCTGTACCTGCCCTGGGAGTGTTTGATGGGGACAGGGTGGAGGGAGTTTTACTCTGTATCTAACCCCATGCTGTACCAGTCCTGGGAGTGTTTGATGGGGACAGGGTAGAGGGAGTTTTACTCTGTATCTAACCCCATGCTGTACCAGTCCTGGGAGTGTTTGATGGGGACAGTGTAGAGGGATTTTTGCTCTGTATCTTCTGTACACGAACTGGGAGTGTCTGATGAGAATAATGGGCATCCCCCAACAAAAAAAGACTCTCTCCTACTATTGTCATTCTTTGACAAGCACACAATTCACACACAAGAAAGAGCATTACCTCAGGTCTCCGGTGTGTTTGCGCATGTGCACCGTCAGGTAGTGTTTCCACTTGGTGATGTAACCACACTCTGTACACATGTAGTTCTTATCGTCAGAATGTGTAAGCATGTGCTTCGACAGGTAGCCTACGTCCCTGCAGGTGAAATCGCACAGTTCACATTTATGTGGCTTCTCGCCTAGAAAGGAGGGTTTAAAACCAAACAAAAATAGTAAAATAATTAGACCCAGGAACATCCTCTACCAACACTGCTCCAACTTCTTAAACTTGTACAGAACGTTGGTTAGACCACTACAGTTGCTGTACACAGTTCCGGTCTCCGTATTACGAGAAAGGATAAAGAAATATGGAAAAGTTGCAAAGAAAAGATTTACAAGGAAACTACCCTCTCCTTGCTGTTACTCAGTGAGTTACTTGGGTCAGGCAGGTCAAGCTCCGCTACACTCCCTACTGCCACCCAGTTCGAAGAGCTTGCTAACACATATCGAGGAAGGCCAGTTGAATGGGGATACTGATCTTCAGTAATATATGATACATGGTTGGGAGAAGTTTGGAACTCTCTTCCACAAATGGCTATCGATGCTAGATCAATTGTTAACTTTAAATCTGAGATTGTTAAATTTTTATTAACAGGGTCGTAAGAAATAGGAGTTAGTCATTCAGGCCATTGAACTTGCTCCACCATTCAACAAGATCATGGCTGATCTGATTGTGGCCTCAACTCCACTTTCTTGCCTTTCCCCATAGACCTTGATTCCTTGTCTACCAAAAATCTGTCTAATTCAAGCCGAAAATTTACTCAATGACCCAGCCTCCACTGCTCATTGGGGGAGATTATTCCAAACACTAATGACTCTCAGGAGAGAAGAAACTCCTTCTCATCTCCTTCTCAAATGAGACACCCCTTATCTTTAAGCTGTGCCCCATAGTTCTAGATTCCCCACGAGAGGAAGCATCCTCTCAGCATCCACCCTATCAACTCCACCCAGAATCTAACAGGTTTCAATAAGAACACCTCTTATTCTTCTAAACTCCAATGAGCACAGGCCCAGCCTGCTCAACCTTTCCTCATAAGGAAAGCCTTCAAATCAGCCGAGTGAACCTTCATTGATCTGCTTCCAGTGTATGTGAATTAAAAGGCATTGAGGGATCTACAGCAAAGCTGGGTATATGGTGTTGGGTCACAGGTTAGCCATGATCTCATTTCTTGGTGGGACGGGTTTGAGGGGCTAAACTGCCCCCCTGTTCTTACTTCCCTATACACCAGCAATGAATCAATGCTTTCAGGAAAGGAATAATAGCTAATGCTGAGCAATTTAGATGTTTGATACATTCAGACATTTTTCTTGATGGTCTCACAAACCGTCCTTTTGCTGTTCAATTCCTGAACAATCTCCACAACCATCCACTCTCATCCAAAAACTCCACTGCAATCCACCTCCCTCTACATACTAAACAACATAAACATACGAACATACAAATTAGGAGCAGGGATAGGCCACTCGGCCCCTCGAGCCTGCTCCACCATTGAATAAGATCATGACTGATCTGATTGTAACCTCAGCCCCACATTCCCACCTACCTCCGATAACCTTTCACCCCCTTGTAAATCAAGAATCTATCTAGCTCTGCTTTTAAAATATTCCAAGACACTGCTTCCACTGTCTTTTGAGGAAGAGAGTTCCAAAGGCTCATAACCCTCTGAGAGAAAACATTTCTCATCTCTGTCTTAAATGAGCGACCCCTTATTTTTAAACCATGACTCCTAGTTGTAGATTCTCCATAACAGGAAACATCCTCTCCACATCCACCCTGTCAAGACCCCTCAGGATCTTAAAGGTTTCAGTTAAGTCACCTCTTACTCTTCTAAACTCCAGTGGATACAAGCCTAACCTGCCCAATCTTTCCTCATAAGACAACCTGCCCATTCCTGGTATTAGTCGAGTAAACCTTCTCTGAACTGCTCCAAATGCATTTACACCTTTCGTTAAATAAGGAGACCAGTAATGTATAGAATACTCCAGATGCGATCTCACTAGTACTCTGTATAACTGAAGCATAACCTCCCTACTTTTATAATCAATTCCCCTCACAATAAATGATAACATTCTATTAGCTTTCCTAATTAATTTCTGTACCTGCATAGTAACCTTCTGTGATTCATGCACTAGGACACCCAGATCCCTCTGAATCTCAGAGCTCTGCAATCTCTCACCATTTAGATGATAAGCCTTTTTTTATTCTTCCTGCCAAAATGAACCATTTCACATTTGCCCACATTATACTCCATTTGCCAGATCTTTGTCCACTCACTTCACCTATGTCACTTTGTAGCCTCCTTATATCCTCTTCACAATTTACTTTCCTATCTATCTTTGTGTTGTCAGCAAAGTTAGCTACCATTCCTTCGGTCCCAGCCAATCAATGTGACTGACAAATCTCCTTGTTTCAAAAGCTGTGCTGGCAGTATGCTACTGCAGGTATCAGTCAGAACCCAAGGAGTCTCCTGGCTGACATCCCATTTTCCACTCTGCTCCTAGTTCATATATATGTATAAATCCTCCAGAATCTTCAGTCCGATCAAAAACTCTACAGCGCAGAATGCAACTCACACCGAGACCCATTGATCCACCATTTCGTGCTCACTAACCTACTTAGGATCCCGGTCCAGCAATGATTCACTTTTAAAATTCTCCTACTTGGGATGAAATCCCTCCATGAATTTGCCACTCTCTATCTTTGTAACCCACCAACCCCAGGTTGTTCACTTGCACATCCATTTTTTCTATCACTCCACCATTGGCGGCCATTCCTTCAGTTGCCTGGGCCCCAAACTCTGGAATTCCCTCCCTAAACCTCTCCTGTTCTCTCTCCTCCTTTAAGACACTCCTCAAAACCTCCTTTTGTCACCAAGGTTTTGTTCCCCAGCCAAACTGAGCAGGTACAGCACGGGGTTAGATACAGAGTAAAGCTCCCTCTACACTGCCCCCATCAAACACTCCCAGGGCAGATACAACACACGGTTAAATGCAGAGTAAAGCTCCCTCTACCCTGTCCCCATCAAACACTCCCAGGGCAGGTACAGCACGGGGTTAGATACAGAGTAAAGCTCCCTCTACACTGTCCCCATCAAACACTCCCAGGACAGGTACAGCACGGGGTTAGATACAGAGTAAAGCTCCCTCTGCACTGTCCCCATCAAACACTCCCAGGAGAGGTACAGCATGGGGTTAGATACAGAGTAAAGCTCCCTCTACACTGTCCCCATCAAACACTCCCAGGACAGGTACAGCATGGGGTTTGATACAGAGTAAAGCTCGCTCTACACTGTCCCCATCAAACACTCCCAGGGTAGAAACAGCACAGGTGAGATAGAGTAAAGCTCCTCAATACGCCTTACTAGACAGTGACATTCCCATGTTCCCCAAGATGTCTCTCTGCTCCACTCCCCATGTGCTCCGGTTATTAGCACTGACCTGTGTGCAGGAGGATGTGCCTGTTGAGAACTCTCTTGTGTGCTGTGGCAAAGTCGCATTCACTGCACTTGTGGATCTTCTCATTGGCGTGCATCTTGCCCACGTGGTCATTGAACTCCACGGGGTTGAAGGTCTTGTACGGGCAGAAGTTGCAGACCAGCTCCTCGCTGCCCGGGTGCCCTCTCCGCTTGTGTCGCCGGAAAACATGTTTGTTGGAGCAGACAAAGTCACACTGGTCACAGTGGAAAGCGTAGTGAGTCCTGCGGTGTGCCTCCATACCCGCCTCCGTGCCAAAGAGCGAGCCACATGTGCGGTACCGACACTCTATTGCTCTGGCACCATGTACCTCCTTGAGGTGGCGGACAAAATCCTTGCGCTCATCCGCCGTGTAGCTGCAGCCTCCCTCGAAACAGTCCAGTTGTCGTCGTTCCTCCCTGTGTGTCTTCATGTGCTCCTTCAGCGAGTTACTGACAGTGAACTTCTCCTCGCACGCTGGGCACGAGTACACGTCCGAGTAGAAGTTGGTGGTGTTCTCGTGCATACTGGCCATGTGTCGGTTCAGGGAGTTCTTTTCCACGGCGCTGTAGTCGCATAGCGGGCAGTGATGGGTCTTCTCACCTAGCTCCCGCATCAGATGAACCTTCAGCTTACCCTTGCTGGTAAAGAACTTCTGGCAATGAGGGCACTGGAGACTGGGGTCCGGGAAGTGCAGGTGAAGGTGCTCGACCAGGTGCGTTCTCTTTTTAAAGCAACGTTTGCATTCGGGGCAGATGTGTGTCTTGTACAGATGTTCCATTCCCTCTTGAACGTCAACTGGGACAAACAATTAAAAACAAAGAAGTTCAAAAAGACGCCCAAAGGGTAAATACATGCGCACACGCCGCTCACACATACATCAGCCGTGGCTCAATTGGGTAGCGCACTCGCTCCAATTCAGAAGGTTGTGGCTTCAAGTCTCATTCAAAGACACGTGAACACAAAATCCAGGACGACACACCCCTGCAGTATAGGAAGGAGTGCTGCACTGTCAGAGGTGTGATCTTTCAGATATGACATAAAACAAAGACCATATCTGCCCTCTCACGAGTTACCCAAAGTCCTTCGAAGAACAGAATGGGAGTCTTCCCCGGTTTTCTGAGGCCAATTATTCCTAATTTATTCCATAACCAACGTCACTAATACAGTCTATCTGGTCATTTATCTCACTGCTGTTTGTGGGATGTTAACTGCACACAAATTGGTTCTCGAGTTTTCTACAAGGTAATGTCTACATTACAAGTTAAAATATACTTCATTGTTTGTACAGCACTTTGGGGTGTCCTAAGGTCATCAAAGACACTATATAAACGCAAGTTCTTTCCATCTTTAATTCACCTTTGAAGTGTCTCTGCCTGAAGGGTTTGGTTTCTCTGCTGGTATCTCTTTCTGAGCCTGTTTCGGACAACAGCTCTTCCTCTTCACACTTGGACCGTTTCCGCTTTCTGGACAGTCTCTGCGCCGAGTTACTACCTTCATCTGCCTCCCGTCTCGTTCCCTCTCGTTCATCATTCCCTTCAGCAACAATACCGCTCTCATCTACAAAGCAACAAACAGGCCGCATCACACCAAGGAACTCTCTGAAAACTGATGAGAATGACATTCTGGATGATCATTGTAAATGGAATGGAAAGTTGGTTTATTGATCCTGATTATGTATTGACACTGTTCATTATAAAAATCCTTTTATGCTCAGCCACTTTTTTCCTAGGAGAACTAGTGCTACATCAAGTTTATGGCACAGAAACAGGCTAGTCAACCTAACTGAGCTATGCCAGAGTTTATACTCCACGCCAGCCCCTTCTCACCCTACTTTATCTCACTCCATCTGCATAACTTTCTATTCCTTTCTCCCTCATATGTTTACCAGCTTCCCCTGAAATGCTATTCATCTCAACTACTGTCCCCTGTGATAGAGAGTTCCACGTTCTCACCACTCTCTGGGTAAAGCAAGTTTCTCCTGAATTCTTGACTGGATTAATTGGTGACCATCTTAGAATTCTGGCTCCACTTTTGGTCTCCCTCACAAGTGGAAACATCCTCTCTACATCTACCCTCAAATCCCTTATTAAGTTAAAGGCCTTTTCCACATTACCCCTGAATCTTCTCTTTTCTAGAGAGAAGAGCCCAGCATGTTCAATCTTTCCTAATGAATATAATCTCTCAATTCCGGTATCATCCTTAAGAATCATTCTTGCACCTCCTCCCAGGCCACAGTATATGATTTTTATAATATTTGAACCAGAGCTGTCCACAGTACTCCAAACGTGGTCTTACCAAGTCTACATTTATAACAGATACTGCCTATGTAAACTTGTCACGGTGTAACTGCACCCACCTGCCAACGGTGGTGCTGTGGCATTGTCACCAGCAGAGAGGTGCAAGTGTGCCATGTTTACAGAATGCGACCCAGGGTTTGCAGATGTAATTCGCTCCAAATGTGGTCTAACCAAGGTTCTATACAAGTTTAACATAACTTCCCTACTTTTCAATTCAATTCCTCCAGGAATGAACCCCACTGCTTGCTTTGTCTTATTAATGTGGGTCACTGCTTTTCGTTAGTGTCTGTGCAATCCTAGAACCCTCCGTTCCTCTAGCCCATTATCCAAGTAGTACGTGGCCTTATTGTCTTTCCTACCAAAATGCCATCGCACTTTTCCATAATGAAGTTAATTCTTCATTTGCATGCTCATTCTGCAAGTTTAGTAATGCCTTTCAGTATTTTGTCACACTCTTCCTTAGGATTAACTATTCCCCATAATTAAATTACAAAAGGTTACACGTGAAGTGCCCATGGTATTGCTCATTGTCATTTATGAATGCGAGTTTGTGTATACACAAAACCAGCTATGAAGTTGGGCAACTTAAAAAAAAATCCCTGCAGCCCAGAGCCACCTGGAAGCCAGAATCCCCCTCTGCACTCGACAGGTCACAACACAAGGCTGAATGGGTAATGTTGATATAGAAATTTGCCATGGTAAACGTTGACAGAAAAGTTTGACGTAAGGCTGTAGCAAAGGAAAGTAATGCCCGCAAACAGGTAGTGCAAGCTAGTAATCAACTAATCAATGAACACAAGGAGTCAAGACCCAGTGAAGCAGGCAGAGCGGGAGATAATGTGGCTGGGACGTGCAGACGCAATTTGCTCCCATGTTAAAGTGTGCGCTTATTTTCATATTTCTATTATAAAATCCTATCTCCGAATTTATAATGGATACTGCCTATGTAAACTTGTCACGGTGTAACTGCACCTACCTGTGGTGCTGCAGCATTGTCTTAAGAATCGCAGAATTGTTGTGTAGAAGGAACCATTCAACCCATCGTTTCCGCACCGGCTCTCTGAGCATTTTAACCGAGTGCCAATCTCTTGCTTTTTCCCATAACCCTGCGCATTGTTTCTATTTAGATAATCATCCAATGCCCTCTGGAATGCCTCAATCGAACCTGCCTCCACCACACTTCCAGGCAGTGCATTCCAAACCCTAACTACTCGCTGTGTGAAAAAGATTTTTCTCACCTCGCATTTGCTCCTTCTGCAAAACACATTAAAACTGTGCCCCCTGGTTCTCGATCCGTTTATGAGCGGGAACAGTTTCTCCCTATCTACCCTGTCCAGGCCCCTCATTATTTTGAAAACTTCTATCAAGTCTCATCTTAGCCTTCTCCTCTTCAAGGAAAACATTCCCAAATTCTCCAATCTTTCCTCATAACTGAAGTGTCTCACCCCGGAACCATTCTCGTAAACCTCTTCTGCACTGTCTCCAATGTGTTCACATATTTCCTATATTGTGGCGCCCAGAACTGTCCACAATACTCCAGCTGAGGTCTAACCAGTGTCTTATATAAGTTAATCATAATCTCCCTGCTCCTGTACTCTATGGCCCTATTAATGAAGCCTAGAATACTGTATGCTTTAGAAACAGCTCTCTCTACCTGTCCTGCTATCTTTAATGACTTATATACATATACACCCAGGTCTCTCTGCTCCTGTACACCCTTTAGAATAGTCCCCTTTATTTCATACTGTCTCTCCATGTTCTTTGTACCAAAGTGTATCACCTCACACTTCTCCACATTGAACTTCATCTGCCACCTATCTGCCCACTCTGCCAATGTCCTTTTAAAGTTCTACACTGTCCTCCTCACAGTTTACAATTCTCCCAAGTTTTGTGTCATCCGCAAACTTTGAAATTGTCCCCTGCACACCAAGATCTAGATCATTTATATATATCAGGAAGAGCAAGGGTCCCAATACCGACCCCTGAGGAACTCCACTACAAACCTTCTTCCAGCCCAAAAAATACCCATTAACCATTACTCTCTGTTTCCTATCCCTCAGCCAATTTTGTATCCAGGTTGCTACTGTCCCTTTTATTCCATGACCTTATAACAAGTCTGTTGTGTGGCACTGTATCGAAAGCCTTTTGGAAGTCCATATACACCACATCAATGGCCTTGCCCTCATCAACCGCTTCAAAAAACTCCAGCAAGTTAGTTAGACACGATTTCCTTTAACAAATCCATGCTAACTCTTCCGAATCAATCCACATTTTTCCATGTGACTATTAACTCTATCCCAAATAATAGTTTCTAGAAGTTTCCCCACCACCGAAGTTAAACAGACGGGTCTGTAATTGCAGGGCAGATCTTTACAACTCTTTTTGAAGAAGGGTGTAATGTTTGCAATTCTCCAGTCCTCCGGCACCTCCCCCGAATCCAGGGAACATTGAAAGATTATTGCCAGTGCCTCTGCAATTTCCACTCTCACTTCCTTCAATATTCTTGGATGCATCTCACCCAGTCCCAGGGCCTTATCAACTTTAAATACCGACAGCTTATCCAATACCACCTCCTTATCAATTTTAAAGCCTTCTAGTGGCTGAGTTTCCTCCTCTGTCACCATGGCCTGGGCAGCATCTGCCTCGTAGATAAAGACAGATGCAAAGTATTCATTTAACACCTCAGCCATAGCTCTTTCCTCTATGTGTAAATCCCCTTTTTGGTCCCTAACTGGCCCTACTCCTCCTTTTACCACCCTTTTACTATTGATGTGCTTATAGAACGCTGAGATTTCCTTTTATGTTAGCTGCAAGTCTTATTTCATAATCCCTCTTTGCTTCTCCTATTTGCTTTTACACATCTCTTCTGACCCTTCTGTATTCAGTTTGTTTATCAATTGTATTTGCTACCTGACATCTGTCGTAAGCAAACTTTTTCTTCTTTAATTTAATTTCTATCTCCTTTGACATCCAGGGAGCTCTGGACTTGTTTGTCATACCCTTCCCTTTTGAGGGAACATACCTTGACTGTGGCCAAATCATCTTCTCTTTGAAGGTAGCCCATTGTTCAGCTACTGTTTTCCCGCCAACCTTTGGTTCCAGTCTATCCAGCCCAGCTCTGTTCTTGCCCCATTGAAGTCCGCTCTCCGCCAGTGGATTATTCTCACTATGGACTGACTAATATCCTTTCATCAGTAGGAGGGCACAAGTGTGCCAGGTTTACATAGGCATTTCCCATTATAAATGCCAAAATAGGAATGATCATAGATGTGTAACAGATAACTTTTTAATATATAAATTAACGATACCGGTGATAAGGTAAATAACGACAATCCGTTTCCGCTGTTTGGTGAATGTATAGCAAGGAGGTCATATATTTACATAAAATTCAGGAAATAATTAAAAGGGAGGATAAGAAAAATACTATTTATGGGTAGGATCATCAGAAAAAGACATTATAAAGTCTCTTGAGGCAAAGTGCACAATTACTTTCAAAAGGGCATTATTTGAAATCTTTTTAACTAGGTGGCCTGTCTGGGCAAAAATAAACAGTGCAGGATTGATGAGTTGAATAGCTCACATACGTGCAGTTACTTTCTATAATGACATGGCACCTCGACATGTTGAAACATCCACCACGTGTTTCACAAGGTGAGTTACTGTTGAAAGTTCAGTTACCGTTCTCAAGATAAATGCAGGCATCAATCTCGGAGCAACATTCTTCCAGCAAGTAGTTAGTTCCATTCGCACTCTGATGTAAGCATTCCCCCCAGTGAAGTACTGAGCCACGAAGAGAAGGTTTTATCCCCAGGTGGTGTTGAATCAACTGATCAAAACCAACATACCAATTCAAACAATTTGCATTTATATAGCACCGCCAATGTAATAAAATATACCAAGGCGTTTCAAGGAATGTCGCCAGACAAAGTTCGATACCGAGGGAGAGAGCGAGAGCGGCAGAGGGAGGGAGCGAGCGGGAGCGGCAGAGGGAGGGAGCGAGCGGGAGCGGCAGAGGGAGGGAGCGAGCGAGCGGGAGCGGCAGAGGGAGGGAGCGAGCGAGCGGGAGCGGCAGAGGGAGGGAGCGAGCGAGCGGGAGCGGCAGAGGGAGGGAGCGAGCGAGCGGGAGCGGCAGAGGGAGGGAGCGAGCGAGCGGGAGCGGCAGAGGGAGGGAGCGAGCGAGCGGGAGCGGCAGAGGGAGGGAGCGAGCGAGCGGGAGCGGCAGAGGGAGGGAGCGAGCGAGCGGGAGCGGCAGAGGGAGGGAGCGAGCGAGCGGGAGCGGCAGAGGGAGGGAGCGAGCGAGCGGGAGCGGCAGAGGGAGGGAGCGAGCGAGCGGGAGCGGCAGAGGGAGGGAGCGAGCGAGCGGGAGCGGCAGAGGGAGGGAGCGAGCGAGCGGGAGCGGCAGAGGGAGGGAGCGAGCGAGCGGGAGCGGCAGAGGGAGGGAGCGAGCGAGCGGGAGCGGCAGAGGGAGGGAGCGAGCGAGCGGGAGCGGCAGAGGGAGGGAGCGAGCGAGCGGGAGCGGCAGAGGGAGGGAGCGAGCGAGCGGGAGCGGCAGAGGGAGGGAGCGAGCGAGCGGGAGCGGCAGAGGGAGGGAGCGAGCGAGCGGGAGCGGCAGAGGGAGGGAGCGAGCGAGCGGGAGCGGCAGAGGGAGGGAGCGAGCGAGCGGGAGCGGCAGAGGGAGGGAGCGAGCGAGCGGGAGCGGCAGAGGGAGGGAGCGAGCGAGCGGGAGCGGCAGAGGGAGGGGAGCGAGCGAGCGGGAGCGGCAGAGGGAGGGAGCGAGCGAGCGGGAGCGGCAGAGGGAGGGAGCGAGCGAGCGGGAGCGGCAGAGGGAGGGAGCGAGCGAGCGGGAGCGGCAGAGGGAGGGAGCGAGCGAGCGGGAGCGGCAGAGGGAGGGAGCGAGCGAGCGGGAGCGGCAGAGGGAGGGAGCGAGCGAGCGGGAGCGGCAGAGGGAGGGAGCGAGCGAGCGGGAGCGGCAGAGGGAGGGAGCGAGCGAGCGGGAGCGGCAGAGGGAGGGAGCGAGCGGGAGCGGCAGAGGGAGGGAGCGAGCGGGAGCGGCAGAGGGAGGGAGCGAGCGGGAGCGGCAGAGGGAGGGAGCGAGCGGGAGCGGCAGAGGGAGGGAGCGAGCGGGAGCGGCAGAGGGAGGGAGCGAGCGGGAGCGGCAGAGGGAGGGAGCGAGCGGGAGCGGCAGAGGGAGGGAGCGAGCGGGAGCGGCAGAGGGAGGGAGCGAGCGGGAGCGGCAGAGGGAGGGAGCGAGCGGGAGCGGCAGAGGGAGGGAGCGAGCGGGAGCGGCAGAGGGAGGGAGCGAGCGGGAGCGGCAGAGGGAGGGAGCGAGCGGGAGCGGCAGAGGGAGGGAGCGAGCGGGAGCGGCAGAGGGAGGGAGCGAGCGGGAGCGGCAGAGGGAGGGAGCGAGCGGGAGCGGCAGAGGGAGGGAGCGAGCGGGAGCGGCAGAGGGAGGGAGCGAGCGGGAGCGGCAGAGGGAGGGAGTGAGCGGGAGCGGCAGAGGGAGGGAGCGAGCGGGAGCGGCAGAGGGAGGGAGCGAGCGGGAGCGGCAAAGGGAGGGAGCGAGCGGGAGCGGCAGAGGGAGGGAGAGAGCGAGAGGGGCAGAGGGAGGGAGAGAGCGAGAGCGGCAGAGGGAGGGAGAGAGCGAGAGCGGCAGAGGGAGGGAGAGAGCGAGAGCGGCAGAGGGAGGGAGAGAGCGAGAGCGGCAGAGGGAGGGAGAGAGCGAGACAGAGAGAGTGTCGGGCGGAGAAAAGAGAGAGAGAGAGAGAGAGAGCCGGGCGGAGTGGAGAGAGACAACGATTCGGGCAGACAGAGTGGTGGATAGGGGGGGCCACAAAGAGAGAGAGAGAGAGAGAGAGAGAGAGGCGCGCAGAGAGAGAGTGAGAGGCGCAGAGAGAGAGTGAGAGGCGCGCAGAGAGAGAGAGTGAGAGGCGCAGAGAGAGAGGCGCAGAGAGAGAGAGGCGCAGAGAGAGAGAGAGAGGCGCAGAGAGAGAGAGAGAGGCGCAGAGAGAGAGAGAGAGGCGCAGAGAGAGAGAGAGAGGCGCAGAGAGAGAGAGAGAGGCGCAGAGAGAGAGAGAGAGGCGCAGAGAGAGAGAGAGAGGCGCAGAGAGAGAGAGAGAGGCGCAGAGAGAGAGAGAGAGGCGCAGAGAGAGAGAGAGAGGCGCAGAGAGAGAGAGAGAGGCGCAGAGAGAGAGAGAGAGGCGCAGAGAGAGAGAGAGGGGCGCAGAGAGAGAGAGAGGCGCAGAGAGAGAGAGAGGCGCAGAGAGAGAGAGAGGCGCAGAGAGAGAGAGAGGCGCAGAGAGAGAGAGAGGCGCAGAGAGAGAGAGAGGCGCAGAGAGAGAGAGAGGCGCAGAGAGAGAGAGAGTCGCAGAGAGAGAGAGAGGTGCAGAGAGAGAGAGAGGCGCTAAGAGAGAGAGAGAGGCGCTAAGAGAGAGAGAGAGGCGCAAAGAGAGAGAGAGAGGCGCAAAGAGAGAGAGAGAGGCGCAAAGAGAGAGAGAGAGGCGCAAAGAGAGAGAGAGAGGCGCAGAGGGAGAGAGAGAGGCGCAGAGAGAGAGAGAGAGGCGCAGTGAGAGAGAGAGGCGCAGAGAGAGAGAGAGAGGCGCAGAGAGAGAGGCGCAGAGAGAGAGAGAGGCGCAGAGAGAGAGAGAGAGAGGCGCGCAGAGAGAGAGAGTGAGAGGCGCAGAGAGAGAGAGAGAGGCGCAGAGAGAGAGAGAGAGGCGCAGAGAGAGAGAGAGAGGCGCAGAGAGAGAGAGGCGCAGAGAGAGAGGCGCAGAGAGAGAGAGAGGCGCAGAGAGAGAGAGGCGCAGAGAGAAGCGCAGAGAGAGAAAGGCGCAGAGAGAGAGAGGCGCAGAGAGAGAGAGGCGCAGAGAGAGAGAGGCGCAGAGAGAGAGAGGCGCAGAGAGAGAGAGGCGCAGAGAGAGAGAGGCGCAGAGAGAGAGAGGCGCAGAGAGAGAGAGGCGCAGAGAGAGAGAGGCGCAGAGAGAGAGAGGCGCAGAGAGAGAGGCGCAGAGAGAGAGGCGCAGAGAGAGAGGCGCAGAGAGAGAGGCGCAGAGAGAGAGGCGCAGAGAGAGAGGCGCAGAGAGAGAGGCGCAGAGAGAGAGGCGCAGAGAGAGAGGCGCAGAGAGAGAGGCGCAGAGAGAGAGGCGCAGAGAGAGAGGCGCAGAGAGAGAGGCGCAGAGAGAGAGAGAGAGGCGCAAAGAGAGAGAGAGAGGCGCAAAGAGAGAGAGAGAGGCGCAAAGAGAGAGAGAGGCGCAAAGAGAGAGAGAGAGGCGCAGAGAGAGAGAGGCGCAGAGAGAGAGAGGCGCAGAGAGAGAGAGGCGCAGAAAGAGAGAGAGAGGCGCAGAGAGAGGCGCAGTGAGGGAGAGAGGAGCAGAGAGAGAGAGAGGCGCAGAGAGAGAGAGAGGCGCAGAGAGAGAGAGAGGCGCAGAGAGAGAGAGAGGCGCAGAGAGAGAGAGGCGCAGAGAGAGAGAGAGGCGCAGAGAGAGAGAGAGGCGCAGAGAGAGAGAGAGGCGCAGAGAGAGAGAGAGGCGCAGAGAGAGAGAGAGGCGCAGAGAGAGAGAGAGGCGCAGAGAGAGAGAGAGGCGCAGAGAGAGAGAGGCGCAGAGAGAGAGAGAGGCGCAGTGAGAGAGAGAGGCGCAGAGAGAGAGAGAGGCGCAGAGAGAGAGAGAGTCGCAGAGAGAGAGAGAGTCGCAGAGAGAGAGAGAGTCGCAGAGAGAGAGAGAGTCGCAGAGAGAGAGAGAGGTGAAGAGAGAGAGAGAGGCGCTAAGAGAGAGAGAGAGGCGCTAAGAGAGAGAGAGAGGTGCAAAGAGAGAGAGAGAGGCGCAAAGAGAGAGAGAGAGGCGCAAAGAGAGAGAGAGAGGGGCAAAGAGAGAGAGAGAGGTGCAGAGGGAGAGAGAGAGGCGCAGAGGGAGAGAGAGAGGCGCAGAGAGAGAGAGGCGCAGAGAGAGAGAGGCGCAGAGAGAGAGAGAGGCGCAGAGAGAGAGAGAGGCGCAGAGAGAGAGAGAGAGGCGCAGAGGGAGAGAGAGGCGCAGAGAGAGAGAGAGAGGCGCAGAGAGAGAGGCGCAGAGAGAGAGAGGCGCAGAGAGAGAGAGAGGCGCAGAGAGAGAGGCGCAGAGAGAGAGGCGCAGAGAGAGAGGCGCAGAGAGAGAGGCGCAGAGAGAGAGAGGCGCAGAGAGAGAGAGGCGCAGAGAGAGAGAGGCGCAGAGAGAGAGAGGCGCAGAGAGAGAGGCGCAGAGAGAGAGGCGCAGAGAGAGAGGCGCAGAGAGAGAGGCGCAGAGAGAGAGGCGCAGAGAGAGAGGCGCAGAGAGGCGCAGAGAGAGAGGCGCAGAGAGAGAGGCGCAGAGAGAGAGGCGCAGAGAGAGAGGCGCAGAGAGAGAGGCGCAGAGAGAGAGGCGCAGAGAGAGAGGCGCAGAGAGAGAGGCGCAGAGAGAGAGGCGCAGAGAGAGAGGCGCAGAGAGAGAGAGAGAGGCGCAGAGAGAGAGAGAGAGGCGCAGAGAGAGAGAGAGAGGCGCAAAGAAAGAGAGAGAGGCGCAAAGAGAGAGAGAGAGGCGCAAAGAGAGAGAGAGGCGCAAAGAGAGAGAGAGAGGCGCAGAGAGAGAGAGGCGCAGAGAGAGAGAGGCGCAGTGAGGGAGAGAGGCGCAGTGAGGGAGAGAGGCGCAGTGAGGGAGAGAGGCGCAGTGAGGGAGAGAGGCGCAGAGAGAGAGAGAGGCGCAGAGAGAGACAGAGGCGCAGAGAGAGAGAGAGGCGCAGAGAGAGAGAGGCGCAGAGAGAGAGAGAGGCGCAGAGAGAGAGAGAGGCGCAGAGAGAGAGAGAGGCGCAGAGAGAGAGAGAGGCGCAGAGAGAGAGAGAGGCGCAGAGAGAGAGAGAGGCGCAGAGAGAGAGAGAGGCGCAGAGAGAGAGAGAGGCGCAGAGAGAGAGAGAGGCGCAGAGAGAGAGAGAGGCGCAGAGAGAGAGAGAGGCGCAGAGAGAGAGAGAGGCGCAGAGAGAGAGAGAGGCGCAGAGAGAGAGAGAGGCGCAGAGAGAGAGAGAGGCGCAGAGAGAGAGAGAGGCGCAGAGAGAGAGAGAGGCGCAGAGAGAGAGAGAGGCGCAGAGAGAGAGAGAGGCGCAGAGAGAGAGAGAGGCGCAGAGAGAGAGAGAGGCGCAGAGAGAGAGAGAGGCGCAGAGAGAGAGAGAGGCGCAGAGAGAGAGCAGAGAGAGAGGCGCAGAGAGAGAGGCGCAGAGAGAGAGGCGCAGAGAGAGAGGCGCAGAGAGAGAGGCGCAGAGAGAGAGAGAGAGGCGCAGAGAGAGAGAGAGAGAGAGAGGCGCAGAGAGAGAGGCGCAGAGAGAGACGCAGAGAGAGAGAGAGAGAGAGAGAGAGAGGCGCAGAGAGAGAGAGAGAGGTGCAGAGACAGGTGAAGCCTAACTTTTTGACCAAATTTGTACTCACCTCAGTATCAAATTCTTTTTCTTAACATCCCTGTGAGGCTTTTAATGTTTAACTGCATTAAAGGCAAGTTGTTGCTCTGGGCAAAACCAGCAAAATGGTATTTATTGTCTAAACTCTAAGGCTCAACCACATACTGTTAGGACTAGGAGCCAGGTCCAGGCCAGACTAAGCATGACAGATTCCCTTCTGTGATGGACAATATAAACCTGTTGGGGTTTTTAAAATCATGATCATTCTATCCGGTGCCAGTCCACAACTAACCAGATTTTAGTGAATTGAATTTGAGCGAGAGCGGCAGAGGGAGGGAGAGAGCGAGAGCGGCAGAGGGAGGGAGAGAGCGAGACAGAGAGAGTGTCGGGCGGAGAAAAGAGAGAGAGAGAGAGAGCCGGGCGGAGTGGAGAGAGACAACGATTCGGGCAGACAGAGTGGTGGATAGGGGGGGCCACAGAGAGAGAGAGGCGCAGAGAGAGAGAGAGAGAGAGAGAGAGAGAGAGGCGCGCAGAGAGAGAGAGAGGCGCGCAGAGAGAGAGAGTGAGCGGCACAGAGAGAGAGAGAGTGAGAGGCGCAGAGAGAGAGGCGCAGAGAGAGAGAGGCGCAGAGAGAGAGAGAGAGGCGCAGAGAGAGAGAGAGAGGCGCAGAGAGAGAGAGAGAGGCGCAGAGAGAGAGAGAGAGAGAGAGAGAGAGGCGCAGAGAGAGAGAGGCGCAGAGAGAGAGAGGCGCAGAGAGAGAGAGAGGCGCAGAGAGAGAGAGAGAGGCGCAGAGAGAGAGAGAGAGGCGCAGAGAGAGAGAGAGGCGCAGAGAGAGAGAGAGGCGCAGAGAGAGAGAGAGGCGCAGAGAGAGAGAGAGGCGCAGAGAGAGAGAGAGGCGCAGAGAGAGAGAGAGGCGCAGAGAGAGAGAGAGGCGCAGAGAGAGAGAGAGGCGCAGAGAGAGAGAGAGGCGCAGAGAGAGAGAGAGGCGCAGAGAGAGAGAGAGGCGCAGAGAGAGAGAGAGGCGCAGAAAGAGAGAGAGGCGCAGAGAGAGAGAGAGGCGCAGAGAGAGAGAGAGGCGCAGAGAGAGAGAGAGGCGCAGAGAGAGAGAGAGGCGCAGAGAGAGAGAGAGGCGCAGAGAGAGAGAGAGGCGCAGAGAGAGAGAGAGGCGCAGAGAGAGAGAGAGAGGCGCAGAGAGAGAGAGGCGCAGAGAGAGAGAGAGAGAGAGGCGCAGAGAGAGAGAGGCGCAGAGAGAGAGAGGCGCAGAGAGAGAGAGAGGCGCAGAGAGAGAGAGAGGCGCAGAGAGAGAGAGGCGCAGAGAGAGAGAGAGGCGCAGAGAGAGAGAGAGGCGCAGAGAGAGAGAGAGAGGCGCAGAGAGAGAGAGAGGCGCAGAGAGAGAGAGAGGCGCAGAGAGAGAGAGAGGCGCAGAGAGAGAGAGAGGCGCAGAGAGAGAGAGAGGCGCAGAGAGAGAGAGAGGCGCAGAGAGAGAGAGAGGCGCAGAGAGAGAGAATGGCGCAGAGAGAGAGAGAGGCGCAGAGAGAGAGAGGCGCAGAGAGAGAGAGGCGCAGAGAGAGAGAGAGGCGCAGAGAGAGAGAGAGGCGCAGAGAGAGAGAGAGGCGCAGAGAGAGAGAGAGGCGCAGAGAGAGAGAGAGGCGCAGAGAGAGAGAGAGGCGCAGAGAGAGAGAGAGGCGCAGAGAGAGAGAGAGGCGCAGAGAGAGAGAGAGGCGCAGAGAGAGAGAGAGGCGCAGAGAGAGAGAGAGGCGCAGAGAGAGAGAGAGGCGCAGAGAGAGAGAGAGGCGCAGAGAGAGAGAGAGGCGCAGAGAGAGAGAGAGGCGCAGAGAGAGAGAGAGGCGCAGAGAGAGAGAGAGGCGCAGAGAGAGAGAGAGGCGCAGAGAGAGAGAGAGGCGCAGAGAGAGAGAGAGGCGCAGAGAGAGAGAGAGAAGCGCAGAGAGAGAGAGAGGCGCAGAGAGAGAGAGAGGCGCAGAGAGAGAGAGGCGCAGAGAGAGAGAGAGGCGCAGAGAGAGAGAGAGGCGCAGAGAGAGAGAGAGGCGCAGAGAGAGAGAGAGGCGCAGAGAGAGAGAGAGGCGCAGAGAGAGAGAGAGGCGCAGAGAGAGAGAGAGGCGCAGAGAGAGAGAGAGGCGCAGAGAGAGAGGCGCAGAGAGAGAGAGAGGCGCAGAGAGAGAGAGAGGCGCAGAGAGAGAGAGAGGCGCAGAGAGAGAGAGAGGCGCAGAGAGAGAGAGAGGCGCAGAGAGAGAGAGAGGCGCAGAGAGAGAGAGAGGCGCAGAGAGAGAGAGAGGCGCAGAGAGAGAGAGAGGCGCAGAGAGAGAGAGAGGCGCAGAGAGAGAGAGAGGCGTAGAGAGAGAGAGAGGCACAGAGAGAGAGGGGCGCAGAGAGAGAGAGAGGCGCAGAGAGAGAGAGGCGCAGAGAGAGAGAGAGAGGCGCAGAGAGAGAGAGAGAGGCGCAGAGAGAGAGAGAGAGGCGCAGAGAGAGAGAGAGAGGCGCAGAGAGAGAGAGAGGGCGCAGAGAGAGAGAGAGGCGCAGAGAGAGAGAGAGGCGCAGAGAGAGAGGCGCAGAGAGAGAGAGAGGCGCAGAGAGAGAGAGAGGCGCAGAGAGAGAGGGGCGCAGAGAGAGAGAGGCGCAGAGAGAGAGAGGCGCAGAGAGAGAGAGGCGCAGAGAGAGAGAGGCGCAGAGAGAGAGAGGCGCAGAGAGAGAGAGGCGCAGAGAGAGAGAGGCGCAGAGAGAGAGAGGCGCAGAGAGAGAGAGGCGCAGAGAGAGAGAGAGAGGCGCAGAGAGAGAGAGAGAGGCGCAGAGAGAGAGAGGCCCAGAGAGAGAGAGGCGCAGAGAGAGAGAGGCGCAGAGAGAGAGAGGCGCAGGGAGAGAGAGGCGCAGAGAGAGAGAGACGCAGAGAGAGAGAGGCGCAGAGAGAGAGAGGCGCAGAGAGAGAGGCGCAGAGAGAGAGAGATAGAGAGGCGCAGAGAGAGAGGCGCAGAGAGAGAGGCGCAGAGAGAGAGAGAGAGAGAGGCGCAGAGAGAGAGAGAGAGAGAGAGAGAGAGAGAGAGGCGCAGAGAGAGAGGCGCAGAGAGAGACGCAGAGAGAGAGAGAGAGAGAGAGAGAGAGGCGCAGAGAGAGAGAGAGGTGCAGAGACAGGTGAAGCCTAACTTTTTGACCAAATTTGTACTCACCTCAGTATCAAATTCTTTTTCTTAACATCCCTGTGAGGCTTTTAATGTTTAACTGCATTAAAGGCAAGTTGTTGTTCTGGGCAAAACCAGCAAAATGGTATTTATTGTCTAAACTCTAAGGCTCAACCACATACTGTTAGGACTAGGAGCCAGGTCCAGGCCAGACTAAGCATGACAGATTCCCTTCTGTGATGGACAATATAAACCTGTTGGGGTTTTTAAAATCATGATCATTCTATCCGGTGCCAGTCCACAACTAACCAGATTTTAGTGAATTGAATTTGAGCGAGAGCGGCAGAGGGAGGGAGAGAGCGAGAGCGGCAGAGGGAGGAGAGAGCGAGAGCGTGAGCGGCAGAGGGAGGGAGAAAGCGAGACAGAGAGACTGTCGGGCGGAGAAAAGAGAGAGAGAGAGAGAGAGAGCCGGGCGGAGTGGAGAGAGACAACGATTCGGGCAGACAGAGTGGTGGATAGGGGGGGCCACAGAGAGAGAGAGGCGCAGAGAGAGAGAGAGAGAGAGAGAGAGAGAGGCGCGCAGAGAGAGAGAGAGGCGCGCAGAGAGAGAGAGTGAGAGGCGCAGAGAGAGTGAGAGGCGCAGAGAGAGAGGCGCAGAGAGAGAGAGGCGCAGAGAGAGAGAGGCGCAGAGAGAGAGAGAGAGGCGCAGAGAGAGAGAGAGAGGCGCAGAGAGAGAGAGAGAGGCGCAGAGAGAGAGAGAGGCGCAGAGAGAGAGAGAGGCGCAGAGAGAGACAGAGGGGCGCAGAGAGAGAGGCGCAGAGAGAGAGAGAGAGGCGCAGAGAGAGAGAGAGAGGCGCAGAGAGAGAGAGAGGCGCAGAGAGAG
Source organism: Cetorhinus maximus (assembly GCF_964194155.1). Taxonomy (NCBI): domain Eukaryota; kingdom Metazoa; phylum Chordata; class Chondrichthyes; order Lamniformes; family Cetorhinidae; genus Cetorhinus; species Cetorhinus maximus. The sequence goes on from NC_135889.1 coordinate 122,365,329, forward strand.
AGAGAGGCGCAGAGAGAGAGAGAGGCGCAGAGAGAGAGAGAGGCGCAGAGAGAGAGAGAGGCGCAGAGAGAGAGAGAGGCGCAGAGAGAGAGAGAGGCGCAGAGAGAGAGAGAGGCGCAGAGAGAGAGAGAGGCGCAGAGAGAGAGAGAGGCGCAGAGAGAGAGAGAGGCGCAGAGAGAGAGAGAGGCGCAGAGAGAGAGAGAGGCGCAGAGAGAGAGAGAGGCGCAGAGAGAGAGAGAGAGGCGGAGAGAGAGAGAGAGTCGCAGAGAGAGAGAGAGTCGCAGAGAGAGAGAGGTGCAAAGAGAGAGAGAGGCGCTAAGAGAGAGAGAGAGGCGCTAAGAGAGAGAGAGAGGCGCAAAGAGAGAGAGAGAGGCGCAAAGAGAGAGAGAGAGGCGCAAAGAGAGAGAGAGAGGCGCAAAGAGAGAGAGAGAGGCGCAAAGAGAGAGAGAGGCGCAAAGAGAGAGAGAGGCGCAAAGAGAGAGAGAGGCGCAAAGAGAGAGAGAGGCGCAGAGGGAGAGAGAGAGGCGCAGAGAGAGAGAGAGGCGCA